>NW_027210622.1:5177500-5319579 GCF_029030835.1 Brachyistius frenatus
CAAAAACATTTGTAACACGCACAATAAAAAAGATGCTGAGATGTTCATCTTGGTATCTGTTTATCACAAAATACAAAAGCCTCCTCCATTGTTTTAATCTAAATGAGTCACCAAAGAAGAAAGTTTATATATTTGTACCCCGATGCTTAAAAAGACAATGTTTGATTTTAAGCTGTGTATATTAAAATGGATTGACATTCAGTTGCTTTCCCAAGTTAATTATTTCTACAGACTTTCGGAAGCAGACACTATGTACTATCCCTAACAAACAAACAAACAAACATGTAAGTACAATAATAATACATAAGATTACAAAGTGGAATTGAAAATATAAAAAGTTAAACTTGCAAAGCATTCATACTTCTGTATGTTTGCACAGAGCAAGGAAACTTATGGACTTGGACTTCATTTAAATATACAAATATCCGATAAAACATACAAGACAGTAGCCAAAACTGTAAAAAGGAATTGGTTGTGTTGTGTATGCTAAACAGTGCCTGCTTCTTTTTTTTTTTTTTATTTTTTTTTATTTTTTTTTTATAGTAACCATAATACTAATAGGAAAGTGATTGCAGATAACAGCCCAGAGCTTTCACTGTGAACAACAGACAGAGGAAAAGAAGCTTATATTTAAATACAAACATACAATATGGCCCTAAGCATATATCAGTGTTTATAGAGTTACAGTATGTTGTGTGTAGGTTGTGTTATCTGAATGTTGGTCAGAAATGTTTGAGCACTGCAGTATGAACTGTGAACAGAAACAATAATAACCCAGAGCATTTTATTTAAAGAGAGCAATGCGACAACAAGGCAAAATAATTTATTTTCCGTACCCGCTCACTCATTTTCAGGGTCACAGGGGTGTTTGAGCCGATCCAAGGGAAGCCAGGAAAACACCTTGGACAGGTTGCTTGACAAACAAATGCAAACCTAAGGGCAATTTCAGATCTTCAAATCATCTGGTGTGGGCATAGTGGGAGAGGCACTAACACAAACACAAGACAAATATGTAAACTCATTAAAGAAACCCAAGGTTGATGTTCAAACCTTGCTGTGAGCCACTAAACCACTGAGCCACCATGCTAGGCCACACATTATCCCCTATTTTTAAGACAACTTCGGTGAGATCTGCCGCGGCAGGAATCATGGTGCAGGAGGATAGAAGTCTGCACTGACTGGTACACCTCAGGGTGCACCTCAGGGCTCTGACACAGATGTGTAAGGTGCTCTGAAGCTCCGTCTGCTCCATTTAGAAATGTTTGCAGGGTGACTTCTTCTCGGTAAAAACGAAGCAACCACTGCACAGTTTTAACAGCAATACATTTTTAACAATGGGCTGCGTGTTCACATGCATCCATTAGCACTCGTTTTTACGTTGTTCAAGTGTATCTAATTCTCTAGTTTATCCATCCACTTGGACATACGTTAGGAGAGGAAATCCAGTTTAGAATCATTAGCAGCATAATATTCCTCATAAGTGCAAACACTCCTGTGAATGAAAACTGATGCATACAATGTGAGATACCAAACTGTTGCAAGACTAGATGGAAGTGTGAGTTGTTTTAAAAAAATAAAAATTGTTCTCTTGCTGTCTCTACTTTTGTCTCGTGTGTTTGTGTGTGCACATGTGTGAATGTACGTGCAATGCTTTTCCCACAAGTGGTGATCCATTACTTTGTCAGCTCTTTCCCATGATGCTTAACAGCAACAGGAACATTGTGTTTGGAGAAAATGACTTCATCCTGCAAGACAATACCTCATTCCTTTAATTCTCCCACACTGGCTCTCTTTCCCCTTTGATCCCTCACTCTCATGCTGTTATAGTCTACTGTATAGATCCTCTATATCTCTATCAGTGTCTGCCCCCCACCCCCACCCCACCCCCTATTTTCTGGATCACTTCTGCTCTTCCTCTTTATGATTCACTTTATTCCACCCCCTGCTGTGTCTCTCTCTTCCCCTCTGTCACTCACTCTGTCTGCTTTAAAGATACGCTGTGCGTCTTTTTGTCTCAGATGCCATGGCGATATGTCTCTTGAATTTAGGGATGATCCAGCTGTAATTGTAGAATATGTCGCACACGCGCACGCACACATGCACACGCACACACGCACACGCACACACGCACACACGCACACACACACACACACACACACACACACACACACACACACACACACACACACACACACACACACACACACACATGCTTGCGTACACACAGAATATTTTGTTAGTTTCCTCTTTATGAGACTTTTCTTTCCTTCTATCTGTCTCTTTATTTCATACACACACAAACACAACACTAACTGAGCTTAGTTACACATTTTCAGGCATTCAACAGGCAGCTTTAACTGGTTATATTATGCAGTAATCTGGTATTTACATATGGTAATTTCTATTCTTGCATTTACCAGGGCATGACCTATTTAGTTGTCCAAATTATTTCATGAATGCAGTCCTTTTTAAGCTTTAAATTGACATTATTTTACTATGAATAATCATTATATTCTTAGAGACTCTATGGGAACTATGTCATCCTACTGCTGTGACCATTATAATCTGTGAGCTTCACAGACTGAAGGGCCATATTCAAATACACGTGCAATTTTCATTTATATTTATGTCCATTCCATCTATTGTATTTGCAGGAGAAGTGGCGGATGTGGTGATCAATAATAAACATCTCAGGCAGTCATATGACTTGTCTCATACCTGTTGAACAGCTGTGCAAAACACAACCAAGCATGATGAAATTTGCCCACAGAGGAAGCTGGGTATCTCATCGAAGGCCGTGGCCAACACACCCTTTCCCTGATGCAGTGCACTTTCCTGGCCTTAATCTACGGCGCTATATGTGTACCTCATTCCTGAGAAATCTGCAGTGGCACAGGAAAATATGAATTATATTTTGTTTTGAGCTCAGTCAATTTATAATCTTGTTTTCTATCCATGTCAACAACAAAAATAACCTCTTTTACTCATTTCTTGTCTCACTGTCTTTGCTCTGTTCGCCTTTAAACCTGTGGACACTAACTAAGGGCTTGTCTTTCTCTTAACAGCTGTACTCTGTGCCTCTTAGGATTACTTGCTCAAACACTAATTTTGACAGGTTGTGCCACAATTGAAATTGAAAAAAGGAAAGATATCTCTGATTTAGGGCTGGGTAGTATCTTGATATTGTATAAGTTTTGGTACATGAGACTATGTATAGTCTTAGATTTGGGATATCGTAATATCATGATATGCGCATATTATATAATTATGAAAACAATAATTCAAATTTACATTTCTTAATGTCAGCCAGAAAACTGTCCTGAGTGAATTCAAGGGTCAGCAGCTGTTAACAATATACCTGCTTAAAAATAATGCTTTTAAATGGTGATGCCAAGAGGAAGACAAGTCGCATACAAAATTCTGAAAAGTGTCTGAGATATGATCTCCAGTTCATGTTAAGCCATCACAAACTACTGCCTGTCTCACTGTTGTCAATTTATTACCTTTTTTAACGTTATATTGTTTAAAAAGTAGTTCAGGGTATTATATGTCTGACATTATCTGTCAGTCATATCATAGCATAAGAAATACATTCATGTATTTCCACAAATATCACTAATGCAAAAGAGATATGCCTTCATACTTTATTTATATGAGTGGTACAATTGTTTTTTATTCAATGCGTTTGGCTCTGCTCTGTAGCTGATGCAAAGTTCCAGTGTGAATCCTACATGTTCATGCCAGTGGAAGCAACAAACTATGAAATGGTTAGCAGGGTTTTGGGGGGTTTTGTTTGCTATGACTTCATTCACAAATAAATACCACCACCTTGCCTAGCTATACTTCATTTACATGCAACTCATTGTATTTTGTTTTGCTGCCTTCCCGCCCAGCTTTGTGCATTGCCAGGTGTGCAGGGCACACATACCTACTGAATAGGAAAGTACACACAGTGCCAAATTGATGTAAATGCCAATGTGTCACAGCACTGTCAGAAATGACGAACTGAAGCTAAAGAGTTACTGCTACCTGTTGAGGGTTTGGGTTATGTGAATCATAAAATAAATGGTTTGTGACTCCTAATTACTGTATTCACATAGAATAAAAGAGACTTAACAGGTAAAACCATTAATGGATTATAGCTTTCATCTAACACCAGTCAAGGAAAAGCCGTTAGATTAAAGAAAAGGCTTCTTTAGGTTAATATATAAAGTTTTGTTTGTCACTTTTTTCTTAAAGAGTCATTCCAATTGGACTAAAGTCTCATCTGTTTTTTGATTTTTTTTTTGTGGATTATTTACAACACAAGCTTCTTTTTTTTTTTCCAATTTTTTGCTTCACAAAACAGAAGACAGAACAGATTGATTTACAGCAAATGAGCTGCATTTACACCTGTTCATGCTTCATATGAACCTCATGAAATTGCACAATTTGTTCAGGGATCTGCAAAGTTTGTGGTTGTATGTGTGCGTGTTGGTGCGTATGCATACACACATGTGCAACAGTCCCCTTCTCTCGACAGTATTTTTCCACACAATGACGGCCCATTCAAATCCAATTAAAGCGACACAGAGGGCTTCACAGCATCATTCATTCATCTGTCACTCATTCTCTCCGCCTATCTCTCTCCGCCTCTCTCTCTGCTGCTGGTGGATGACTGGGTGGTAACTGAGTGGGTGAGCTCTAACTATCGCTTCCACACTGTAGATTTCTTGTCCCTTTATACTTTCTATCAAGAGATGACACAAACAGGTAGATGTGTTATACTTAATACTTTACTGAATAATATCAATAGATTTATTTGACTAGAAGGAGATGTGTGCTTGTGTAGTGTTATGTTGTAATTTGTACTTTGGATAGCTCCTAATTTAGAGCGTCAGACTTTCAATAGAAGTATATAATAAATACACAAGCTATGTCTTCATACCTGAGATAAAAACTGTTAATACAAGTCATAGTTGTGATCATATACATGTCTTTACAAGTTTTAAACATTTATAAACAGTTTTACAGAAGATCTGAACACAAGGTCTTCTTACTAAGTTTTCGCAGAGCTTTTAACTGCAGACTTGCCAAGGTCAAGAATAAACTTTTACATTAGGTGTTTAAAAATACCATTGAACCCACCAGTGCATGATTAGTTCATGTATATATAAGCAAGTCACAATACACAGATTTTAGAGTTTTAGTTTTTTTCTCACAAGTTAGAAACTATAAACAAAAGGAATTGTGTGCAGGATTTAGTGGCTTCTAGTGGTGAGGTAGCAGATTGCAACCAACTGAACATCCCTCCCCTTCCAGGTGTGTAGGAGAAATCTCTGGTGGTCATGAAAAAACGCAAGAGGCCCTCTGTAGAAACATGGCGATGCAACATGGTGGGCTCCGTGGGAGAGTACCCGCTTCCTACATAGATATGTAGGGGTCTTTCCAAGGTAATGAAAACACAACAGTTCTTAATTTTTGGCAAGTATCTACTAATGAAAACATGATGAATAATAATTTATTTAATTTCTGCCAATAGATTCCTACACACTGGTCCTTTAAAACTGCAGAAAAAAAAGATTTGCTCATGTGTAAACTTGCAAAATATTTGCTTTATTAGACATTCAGAAGCGGGTGATGGCAAGTTGGATTTGTGTGTATCCTTCAACCTCCTCTACATGTTGTAGCAGAGACTTGGCTGCAAATCTAGGACCTACTTGCTAAGCAACAATGTTCACATGCCAGCAACAGGGTGTCCCCTTTGGCAGAGTAGGAACCGGTCCTTTCCAGGACTCTTACACTATCGGCACCAAACAGAAGAGCATTCCACTGCCAAATGTCGCTCCTCAGCCCACATCTCATAGAAAAACAAACCTCTTTGAAGACTATAACCAAACCACAATCCATAGGGCTAGTTATATGGATGTACATTGATCATTTGGTCAAATTAATTAGGCAGCAACAGTAAAGATGGAGCAAATATGTGGTCAAAAACAACCGCAGTGAAGCCAGCCTGATATCTACAACACAGGACAAAATAACCCAGTTGTGGACTCTAACTGACTGCAGAGTATCTCAGTTCAATTTTAGTAAATATGTTGCACTCCTTAATTTGAACCTCATGTTGTTTCAGGCGTGACTAATATTACACTGCTATTAAAGCTGGCTGACACCACCAGGTGTGAGACCGAGGTAAACTCATACATTTGAAGTCTGACTCACTGTCATGGCAACAAGTAGCGTGGGGATGATTTAGAAACCAATACATGCTTTTTTATCTCTATACTTTCTTAAATTTGATCATCCTTTGCATGGTTTGGATAAATAATGTTACTATTCTTGTAAAGTGGTTATTTTTCATACTCATCTTGGCGTCACTGATGATGTTTTCCAGAGTTTTCTGTGATATTGGGACTACTGACTCCAACTATAGACCCGAAAAGCCTTTGGCACGCTTCTGTTGTTTCTGTGATTTATTCATCATCCATGACTCCCTTTCACACCCTTTCTTTTACATACTTACATACACACAGCTATATTTAATTAAAGACAACTATAAATACCTGATCATTTTTAGTTGTTGACATGCATTTACCAAGAGAGGCCTTAAATGTAATGGTTACAGTTATTTGTCTGGCTTTACTAAGCAGAAACTGTGCTGAAATTAAACATGTTTCAAATGAGCTTCAAATGATTTGTGTATGTTAGCAGTTTACTGCTTGGTAAGCATTTAGTTCATGGAGTGCATTTCGACAGTTAGGTTGATATAAGTGTGTGTGTGTGTGTGTGTGTGTGTGTGTGTGTGTGTGTGTGTGTGTGTGTGTGTGTGTGTGTGTGTGTGTGTGTGTGTGTGTGAGAGGAGAGCACTGCAGGGTGTTTCCATTAATGTCTGTACTAAGATGCAACTCAGCTTTCTGAATTATGTAAATGAGGTGCTGTAAATTCATGACAGAATCAATGGCTTTCATTTTTATCAAATCAATCAGGCCTCCATCAGTCCACAAACTCCACACCATTGCAGGACACACACACACACACACACACACACACACACACACACACACACACACACACACACACACACACACACACACACACACACACACACACACACACACACACACACACACACACACACACACACACACACACACTGCGAGGCCTTATATTAATCCTGCCAAGACAGGTCTTAGAGTAATGAGTTTTGGAATGATGTGTATACAGTCATAAATATAATTTTTGCTTTTAACCATCAGCTGATTCATGATAATGTGAGTGTGTGTGTGTGTGTGTGTGTGTGTGTGTGTGTGTGTGTGTGTGTGTGTGTGTGTGTGTGTGTGTGTGTGTGTGTGTGTGTGTGTGTGTGTGTGTGTGTGTGTGTGTGTGTGAGTGCATTTGTGCCTGAAAGAGAGATGGAGAGAGAGAGTAGTAGTAGAGTCTTTATGATGAGTCAACTATTGGGAAGTTACCAAATGGATCTCAGCCTGATACATTTTAAGTCATGAAAGATGAAGAGCCAGTGCATTTCACTACAGTAATGCACATAAACTCACTCTTATACTCGCTTTCAAACACACACACACACACACACACACACACACACACACACACACACACACACACACACACACACACACACACACACACACACACACACACACACACACACACACAGAAGGTTGTTGTCATTGTCAGTGGTGTGGCTGTGATGTGTTGTTTCAAGTTCATAAAATTTGAAACAACAACAAAAACAAAACTATTGTATTTAAGTTGTTCAGGTCAAAGAGGGATCTTCTTAATTCCTATAAATAAAGGGTGTAACAAATTATTTTACATTCAGAAGAAACATAATGTAGCATAGAGTACCAGAAGTGTACAGTCCGCAGGACATACTGCATTTTGGCTTCGGGATTAAGTGTGGCTGCCATCTTGGCAACTGCTGAAGCCAAGACATTTGGGATAAAGAGTAGGCGGAGGCTAAGTGGAGCCAACAAGACTAGAGTTACGGGCTAAGGCACATGCCAATGCTTCGAATTACAAATTACACCTTTTTAAATTTTAACCACCTTAATTACTTATTTACTCACAATTAACATTAACCTTGTTCTGTTAAGTATGATTTTTCTAAAACAGGGACATTTTCAGTTTCTGTGAGAGCAACTCAACTTGTGGCAACTGCAGGAGAGCAAAGGCAGAAGTTTAGCTCTACAAGAGCAGGTGCATTGTCCCAGGGCTTCTATGTTTTACTCTTTGGTATACCGTGACTTTTACTTGTGCTCTGGCACTTCTCACAAGCTGTGCTCCTTTCTGGCCTCTGCAGATCAGTTTACTTGGGCCCTAATGATTTCTCTATTTTATTAGGTTATTATTAACCTAACAATATTGTTGACCTATAAAAGGACACAGAGAAGATGACACAACAGAGCTTCAAAAGCCAAATCCTAAACAATTAGCGCTAATGCATGCCAATGTTGCAAGCTAACGTTGGCCCCACTGAGCCTATAGGGTTAAAATAATTCAGTCTAACCCCAGAACATAATGTAAATGTTTGAACATCTTATTTATTATGAATAGCAGTGTTGTTTGACCCCCCCCCCCAAAAAAAAAAAATGTCTATTGCTTGCTGAACTTATGTTACCATCAGATATTCAATCAATCAGAAAATACAACCTAATTGTCTACAGTCTGGACCTTATAAAAGAAAAACGCTGACGTTGTTACATTAGTCGACTGAATGCCGCAGCTTCCCTAATCTGTTTGAAAGCCCTCGACCATTTCACATTTTTCAGCCATGTACTAGATTTTGACTTTAACTATTAAAATGGATGTCTCCTTTATTAAATAATAGTATGTTGTCAACATCAACACTATCTCCTGAATACAGACATCCTGTATTCACTGTAGGAATTCAGGATAACACTTAAATGATTTGCTGAAAACCAGCAGATACAAACGACAATTTACGACACCGTCAAAGATAGAACTTCACTTGGAACGATTTTTTTTTTCTTCTTTTGCCATCTGCTTTTCTTTACTTTTATTGGATAAACAATATGCAGTTTTAACTTACCTTGTTCAATTTCTCCCTCTCCACAATAACCAGTCAGAACTTTGTGAAAGACGGTACACTCGTCTTATCGTTGAAGCTTTTTATACATTCTGCTCTGTCGAATCATCCAGTTCTGCTGTTGTTGTGCTTCCTGTTTCGACATATGACAAGCATCTGTCCACTTCACTTTGCTTGCCTGTGTCCTTCCCATTCTTCTCACAAGTCCCATCAATATCACATTCCCACTTCGCATATCAAATAAAGTCTAGTAGGGGTTTTTCAGCACAACCTTGAAGGCTAACTTCAGTCGTCTGCAGCATCACGTTACACAAGCATTGCATTTTACTATATCTCACCACATATCGTTATCAATTTTATATTGGTCATAATATCAAACTTAGGGCCTGATTTACTAAAGGTTTGTGTGTGTAAAATCACGTACAAACTTCACATCACCTGCAAAAAAAACGTCCAAGCTGACGACGTGCAGTGAGACCTGTTAGTCATGTATGCTGTTCTGGGTCCTGAATGTGTCCCGCAGAATTCACAGGTAGCTTTGTAAGGTTCCTGAGCACTCACAAGGCACTGAACGAGACTAATTCACCTGCCAATCACAGAAAGAGCTGCACCTGCTGCCCAGTGTTTATTTGAAGCATCCCATCCACCGTTCCTCCTGTTTTATTGCTGACGTTTTATTATTAAGCCGTTTTTTTCCGCCCTTTTCTTTCTTCCACGGCATAGACTTCCTTGCTGATAATCTCCTATACAGTATAGCGTTTTGTTCTTGTTATATTTAAATTTCTTAATTTCAATGGGATCAGATTTCCTTTTCCTTTTGCGGTCACTCTGTTTTCCATTGCTGGAATCACTTTAACACACACAACCCCCTCATTTAAATACAGCGATTTGCACCTGATATCAGTGATGCAAATAGTCTTAGTAAATCACCTGCAAAACAGATGCAAAATAAATGTGCAAACTTTTGGAAAGAACATGCAATTTAGTACCCTTTATTTGAGATCTTAGTAAATCAGGCCCTTAATGTATAATTTGAAAGATTCTGTGACTCAGTCCTTTCTCTTTAATACTTATCAGTTGAATCGATTTAACTGTCACATTTGTAGCCTAATCTTTCTGCGCTGAGAAGATGCCAATGAAGGTGGGGTGTGTGTGTGTGTGTGTGTGTGTGTGTGTGTGTGTGTGTGTGTGTGTGTGTGTGTGTGTGTGTGTGTGTGTGTGTGTGTGTGTGTGTGTGTGTGTGTGTGTGTGTGTGTGTGGTGGTACACTGTTTACCCCGTGATTGGGTGTCTGTAAGTGTTATAAACCTCTACACAGTGTTTTGGCATCTGCTAAACCTTGAAATGCATATCGATATGTTATTCCCACTGAATTTCCTGGTTGTATTTAATTTTCTCATTGGCACTATATTCAATATGCGTCCACCGCCACAGCCCCTGCACTGTTTAATGTAGGGTTGTATTTGATATGGATCACTGCTTAGGGTTCCAGCTGATTGTCTGGTGCACTATCAGTGTGGCTTGTTTGTATAGGGGTATGCTTTTCTCTTTGGCTGCAAGAACGTCCAGATTCACATCTCAGACAAGCCCACATGAAATAACTTTGAGCCATTGAGCTCTAATTCAATATTTAGTATGTGTGTTTACAAAGTATTGTGCAAGAAATATACGGAGAACTATCTTCAATAGGAGAGTGTCTATAGGGGACAGCAAGGACTCAGTGTGTACAGCAGGTCGTCCATTCATTATAAAGTTGGTATTTCGACCATGGACTACTCTTCTCTTCCCACGTTGACATGTTCATGAACAAAACAATGAATGACTCCTTAACATTTTTATTTACCAACATTAAGATCAGCAATACTTTGTTTGACTTTTTTTTTTTTAAATTATTATTCTGATAGTCATATTTAACTGCCCTTTGGCTACTATTACATTATCATTCACTATTTAGTCTTTGTGGCTCCATTATGGTGACTTTTACTGATTTACTATACTTACTGGTGTTACTCATTCACAAGAGCAACACAAGACCAATTTAACTCTTGACAAAATCTGAGACATAGCAGAGATTAAGATGTCTAAAACCTCGATAACTGCTGTGCTGACTCGTTTTAACTAGCAACAAGTAAACTAATAAATAGTTTTAATAAATGCAGGTTGGAATAATGAGATGCATGTACACAAAGATCCAGAAAAATAAGCAAAAGTAGAATAACGTGCATTATTCTTGAAGTAAACATACTTTTTTTTTTTTTTTAATGATTATGTGTTTGCCTTATTAAGTACTGAATTTTTAAAAACATTTTTTTTAGTTTGTATAGGTCAGCAAAAGTTGAACCTTAAAGGAGTATAAAATATGCTTGCAATACTTTAACTATGGGACATAAAAAGGTCTGACTTGTTACCTTTTCGACAACATCCCCTGGCCTTCCTCAGCACATAGAAAAACTATTAAAATTGAACTTTTGTCAGGAGAGTTTTTTTGTTTTGTTAAGCATTTTTCTCCCGAGCAAATCTTCAAGCCTCAAAAATATATTTTTTGATGTTGTGTCGCTGCATTTCAAACATGTATTTACTCATTAAATTATTTATTGAAGACCTGTGTACACTACATTGCACTCATTTGAATGTACATGAGCCTTTGTGTGCGGGTGGGCTGGTTGGTGAGTGTTTCCTTTGTTCAGAGTGTACAGGTGTGTGCATGTCTGTATCCCTGTGTGTGTGTGTGTGTGTGTGTGTGTGTGTGTGTGTGTGTGTGTGTGTGTGTGTGTGTGTGTGTGTGTGTGTGTGTGTGTGTGTGTGTGTGTGTGTGTGTGCGTGAGAAAGTGCTGTTGGGGTGCAATCATTTCCCGTCTCCTGGTTTAGAAAAGATGTTGGCATGACAACATGACACTTGGGAAGGGCTGGAGGGTAGACATAGAGGGAAAAGAGACAAACGCGGCTCTCTCTAACTCCCATAAATAGACATCCAGAGGTTTGATTCCAGCTTTGAGAGGGAACTTCATGCTTGTTTTGTTTGTGAAGGTACTTCAGATCTCAGCTCACTGCACAGCCTTAAAATATTTAGAAAAAAGTTTTTACCATCTAATGAAATGAACCAAAATCGCCATATCGCTCACTTCTCTGTCATAGTAGAAAATATCACTCATAAACATTACAAACAGCACCACGGCCCTCATTCAAGAAGACATCTTGTCTTTCTCCAAATTTCATACATTATCTTGTTCAGCAGAAGCTAAGCCAAGACCAACACTCATTCTGAGACATTAAAGTCATTCAATACTGCTGGCATATTGATCCTGTCTATCAGCCATTCGCTTATATAATATTCATGAGGAGGCAGACTCCGTCATTCCCCCATAACCACAGATACCAGCATAGATCTGCTTGAAAACTCCGGTTCGTGCTATTTTGGACAGAATGCTGAAACTTTGTCAAGGTATCTCTATAAATGGTTTCGCTGAGCTTCCATTGTTTTTTTAAATTTTATATTCACTTGGGGAAATTAGTGGAAAGCAGATATAACTGTTTATGATAAAGTGTGTACATTACTGTTTTGTGACGGTATTTTTGTAAAAATGAAAAAAAAAGAAAACAGAAATAATGAGGAGATACAAATAATGAAGGGAAATATAATGTAAAAGAGAGGAAAAAAACTGGGGATGTTATCACCTGAATTATTAATCAAGATAATTCAACTCCCAATGACAAGAATATCTGTCTCTGCACTGCACTGCACTGCGTGCATACATTTACACATCCACAAATACACAAGCGTACACACACAGACACACATTTGTTCTCGCATATGGACAAGACACTTTTATCTCGCCTACTTAACAGTTATCTACTTAAAATGGGTCAAGACAAAATGAAAATCGAGAAACTTTACTTT
This sequence comes from Brachyistius frenatus, assembly GCF_029030835.1. Classification (NCBI taxonomy): domain Eukaryota; kingdom Metazoa; phylum Chordata; class Actinopteri; family Embiotocidae; genus Brachyistius; species Brachyistius frenatus. Next base: position 5,190,447 of record NW_027210622.1, read on the forward strand.
GCATGAAATAGATAGACAAGGAAAGAGACAGATACACAGGGGAAGGAGGGGAGATTGGTGCGGGAAGGACGGAGGAGGCGAGGAGGGGGGAACCGTGGTTTGATAAGAAAAGTTCCCTTTAAAACTCCCAAGATTGCAAATGGAAGTCATCTCGTATTTGTAGATACAGTATAAACTTCAGTGTTTTTTTCCCCCTTTGGCACATAGCGCACATGTGCATCAGAGCACGGTTGCAATGAACCCTTCCCAAAATATGGTGTTCAAAAAGTGCCATTCACCAGTGACACTGTTGTTTTCTGCGTTGACTTATTTTCCTCTGTTACCAAGACGACAGACACATAAAACTAATGTTTTTTTTCAGTTCCTATTTGCCCATGGCTTTTTTTCTCCAATAGGTCAAAAGGTCTGAGATTATGATATGTAATAATATCATATACTGTATAATAATGACTAATGGATGAACTATTTTTAAGCCTGAGCAGAGTTTGCCTCACAGGGGAGGCAGAAGGTTCAATTTAAGAAGTAAACACCGACAAGGATGGAGAAACAGTGCGATAGGAGAGGGGAAGCAGAGGAGGAAAAGGGAGCATAATGGCTAACACCCACGATGACAAATGTGAGAGGGGAGACAGATCTGAGTGATGGCATGGCCTAATAATACAACCTCTGTTGCTTTATTTGCATATCATTTTCTCTTCTAATTGGTGTGTTTATCCAGTTAGATAAATGGCATTGAAAACTATTTAAAAATGACAGGTTGATAACCAGCTGTATGTTCACACAGCTATTAACATTTATCATGGCTTCACACAAACATGCCTCAAAGCCATTCACTAATGTACCAAGTGCTGTGGTTTTCTGTAGTACATGCTCCCTGTCAGTGTGTCTGTATCCCTCGTTGCCATCGGCTTTTTAATAATTATATTTGGGTTTTTTGAGATCTAAATGGAATCAGGTTGAAATAACTACATCACAATGGAAACTGACAAACCATGACACGTTATCAAAATTTGGTTATATTGAACTTTAAAAGGCAAATGGCTTCTGTACACTTTCTCTAAGCACATTTTTAATCAAATTGTAAGGCTTTTACTTGCATCAAGACCAGATGAAGGTTGTGTGGGACCAAAAGCATGACAACATTGCTTAGATAAAGCACACACTGTGCCTTTCATACTGCCTGTCTCACAGCAAAAACATTTTTTTAGTCTTCCTGTGTCTGTTTGGTTTCCCTATAGAAGGTTATTTTTACCACTGCCTGAAAATGTGGTGTCTGGAGTGTCATATGATGGCGCTTAAGTCACACAGTGCACCTATATCCTCTGCATGTATCAATCTGTCAGGCCTGCTAGCTGAAGGATAAAAACAGGACTGATGGAAGGGAACACAAGCACGGGTGGTTACAGTGCCAAAGTCAAAGGGCACCTTATGTGCATCTCCTTGATGCCAATGGTTTTGATCAAACAGATGCATTTAATGCCCTGGGAATGAAAGCAGGCTGAATGAATGAAAGCAACCAACAAGTCTCAAGCTTGAAAAATAATGAACTAAACCATTCTTCTTTAACTAAACATTGAAATAGGAACACAGCAGGGTTAAACGTGTAGATCACATTTTATTTTGCACAAGGTACATTAGAAGTGACAGTTTAGAAATAGTGTGCCACCAGTCAAAGCAAAAAAAAAAAAAGATTAGTTGTTATGAGTATTGTGATCATACATGATTTATTTTCTATAATACGTAACAATGGTGATTATATAATTGGTATTTATAATAACTATTTACCTAAGATTTTACAGGCTTTGAATTAGCTAAGATATTTCCCAATAAAAACTGTTTTTCTCCTCTCTTTTTTGCCTTTTGGTGTCTCCTTTAAATGTGTTTAAATAGTTTCAAATTCATTATTTTTCGCCCCTCACCCAGAGTAATCCTGCTGCATGGATTTGCTGGATAAAACAGAATGGACCATGTGGAAATGTTTAATAAGAAATCCAGTGGGATTCCTGCACAGTATGTAAATGAATGGAAATCGTCTGTCATGCTTCATAAGCTGTGCTCTTGAATTTATGTAAGATATTTACTATAATTATGTTAAGATTATACGTAATATAGAATGTTTGGGGGATATGAAAATATATGTAGCACACTGTAGATTTATTTAAACCCCTGCCTTTTTTAAAATAACCTGCAAATTTGAAATACTGTTTTCACATTGACATGCATAATTCAGCAACATAGTATTATGATTCCACTTTCAGTGTTTAATATATGCTAAACATTATGGAATATGGGAGGCTATCCATTTAGTACTTGGCTGTAATAGTAATAGAATGTTTTCTGAGGTTTTCTGCAAAACTCAATGCCAGTTACTTTGTTTAAACATGAATCTGCAGAATGCCATGTTTGTAATATACAATTCAGTGTTCTAATGGAGTATAGGAAATATGGAAAAGGGACTGCACTGCTACTTCTGGCCAGCACACATGATTAATTGAGCAATACCAGCTGTTCATTTATCCGAACAACTGCAAGATTTCTTTATATTGCAAAAGATTTGCAGCTTTCAACTCACTCTATGAAATTTGCAAGAAGAGATTTACTCTAATTACGTCCTTCTGGGTCAAACAATTTATGTATTATTTCATCTCCTGCCTTCCAAACACAAGCAAGATGCAGCAATAAAAAGAAAAAAACAGTTAAAACAAACAACCAATATAAAGACATGAAACATGGCGCTGGCCTATATGGGCATAGAGTGAAGAGGAAAAACAAGAATAAAACAGAACTAATGACAAGTTACAGATGTATTTCAAAGCTGTATAATATTTAAATATTAAAAGACACAAGTCTGCATTTTTACAGACAAAGAATAACAAAATAGCTTTGTGGATCTGTTTTAAAATCTTTATTCATATTTAATAATGCTAATGCACAAAAGGAATAACCCTTTAAATGTTAACAGTAAGGTTGTGAGTTTGTGAATATATGAGTCTTTTTTTATGTGGAATTTGGTTTGTACTTGGTATCTAAACAAGAGATGACTCCATGGTGCATGATAGGAGATTTGGCTTTTTTTTCAGCAAAGAAGCATACAATTTAATTGTGTACACTGGTACACCCCCAAAGGGCAATTAGCATTAGAAGTTAATTAGTTTATAGTTTAGTTCACTGGCCATAATCACAAAACACAAACAGTGAAGCAGGAAATCAGCTCCCCTCCAAGTAATTATGATATCATCAGCATGAGCCAAAAATTGTGTTTTTCTGAAATATCGACATAAAACACTTCATTTTGATTCTAATCTTTGCCTGACTGGCACTCAAATATGTTCCAACAAAAGCTGTTTCTGATTTTTGTTGTCTTAAACAACTCTGTGATACTGATACATTCTCATTTCCAATGCTTGAGCTCACAGAGTCAAAAGTTAGAAAAAAAAACATTCTAAAAGGGTTCCTTTCTTTGAGGGTTCTGGCGTTTTCTGAGTCTTCACACCCAAATGAGCTTCATTTCAGATTCATGTTGAAGCTTTGAACCAGAAAATTGTACCCACAACTCTAAGGTGCTTCCAGATCAAGTCCACAATTGTACATTTTATTTTTTTTGTCTTTAGCTTTAAGCTTTAGGACATATTGTATTACTTCAGCAAAATGCTCTGTTACTGTAGAGAACAATAGTTCCATTCAGGTGGTGTTTTTTGTTTGTTTATCAATATACAGTTTAAGTACCTTTTACTTAAGATCAATGCCTCTGTTTATGAGGGTGATGATGATGTATGACTATTTTGAGTGTGTTTGTGTGTGTGTTGCATATTGGCCAATAGTTGCAAAGGAAAATACTGTACCTGCTCTACTCTATTTAACTCTGCTTGTTTCTACTGTGCTATGCTGTATTGTCTTTTACTATTCTTTGCTCTGCTCATCTTACTGCAAATCTACTGGTCTTCTCTACTCTATATTACATTTGATGCTTTTGACTTTTAAGGGACTTCAGGAAGACTAGAAGCAAGTGATGTGCATGGAGCAGGAGGAAGCTATAACCATCATGAGGTGATCAACATCAGCACCTGAGTTTTTGTGACCACTGGGATGTGCATGTTTGTGATTTCACCATGGACCACAGGCTTGAGCAGGCAGCGCACATGAAATGTTGTGTCAAAATTTTTCTTTTATTTATTTCTTTTTCTTTTTCTTTAATACACTTTATTAATCCCCGAGGGGAAATTTCTTCACTACAGCAGGGGGGCTCTCAGGGGGGAGATGCTGCAGCAGGCTGCCACTAGCGCGGTGCCAGGTAACCTGACCTGAGGTGCATGTTTTTGGATGATGGGAGGAAGCCGGAGAACCCGGAGAGAACCCACGCAAGCACAGGGAGAACATGCAAACTCCGCACAGAAAGGCCCAGGACCGGATTCAAACCCGGAACCTTTTTTTTTTGCTGTGAGGTGACAGTGCTAACCACTGCACCACCGTGCCGCCCATAAATGTTTGGGGAACAGAAAGAAATAGCAGGGGAGTAAGGTGGGGAGCGACAATTGTGTTCTTGTGGGCGAGAAACTTTGATGCACTATACCCAGGTGCATTGTCATGTTGGAGAACTTAAGTGCCATTGCGCCATAGTTCAAGTTGTTTGCACCGAATATTTTTCCTTCACATGCCTCAGAACATCACAGTAGAACTCTGTGTTGACAGTCTCATCCTGGGGGAAGAATACATGGTGCACAACTCTGCGAATGTCAAGGAAAACTCATCAGGTTGCGCCTTTTTCATTCTTGAACAGTGACTTTTCAACCCTCTTGAAACATGGACGTCACTCTAAACAGCTCGTCTGGCTCAATGCTTAATTGCCAGAGGGCTTTCTGAAACATATCAATGGTCTTTGTTGCCAAATTCTCAAGTTTGACACAAAATGTGATGTGTGCTCTGTGTTCTAGCCCACGGTGAAATCACAAATGCACATATGCCAGTGGTCACAAAAACGTTTGGAACTCAGGTGCTGATGTTGATCAAGTGACATGGCTTGAAATTCTTACTCACAAAGGTTATAGCTTCCCCACTTTCTCCATGCATGACATGGTGCCCATTTACCCATAAAAGGAACAGTCTCAGTATTTTTTATTTTCTATCGTATGTCCGATTTTTGCAATTTCTGTCATTATGAGTTGCAATAATGATACAAAAACCTAAAGGGTAAACTCTGTTAAATGCCCATTGAAGCCCGGATTTGAGTGGATGCATATGCATGCCATGATGTTGTGTGTATGTCTGCAACACAAAGCAAATCAAAGCATAATTAATAGCCCGCCACCAATCACCTTTGAATTCTGCACCTCTCTTTTCCAGCTTGTTACAACTTCTGACTAGCTCAAAGAAAAGAAGCCTTCACACACAAATGCACACAAGCACACTCACACAAATACATACTAAGGCCCACCGCTGCACACAGACACACACAGACTGTTTAAAACACACACTTCATTTGTGCACTGACGGCTCACTACATGTTCTAGATGAAAGCATTGACAGTTCAAGGTGACAGCTACCTCCAATCAATCCAGTGTTGCGCTGTGATGTGGGCTCTGTGTATCGGATTTGTGTGTGTGAGCACACATGTGTATGTCTCCTCTTTTGTGGTGTTGGTCTAGGTAGGGGGTAGCTGACAGGTGTCCCTTCTTCTTAGCCATGCAATTTATCACCCCACTGGTGGTAGGGACCTTTGCCTGAGTGCAAATGCCCATAGAAGAAAATGCTCTCTCTTCACTCTATCTCTAAACAATTAAACAAGTACGGCAATTAATGATCAAATCATAACAAACCAAAACCTTTGAAATATCATAATACTGTTTTGTTACAACATGACTTCACATCGCATTTATTTTCTTTTGTTTTTTTCTCCTCGCTCCCTTGTTATCCATACACTGACAATGACAGCAAATATATTCTAACAAGAAAAAAGTCAAGGCATGCTGAGCACTTATGCAGATTTTAAATCTTTTGTTCTTTTTGGCTTAATAATAAAAAGTGTTTCAGGGCTCGGTATGAGCCAGCTGTCAGAAATAAACCATGGCCATCAATATCACTCCCCAGATATCATTATTTTAGTTCTCTTCAATTAATTATGAGAGCGTGGTGAGACGGTACTTTAGATCTCATTTCAGGCCCTAAATTGGTTTGTGAGCATAAAAACCTTTATTGTGTACGCCCTGCGGCTCACACACACACACACACACACACACACACACACACACACACACACACACACACACACACACACACACACACACACACACACACACACACACACACACACACACACACACACGCACTCACACAGTTTGGATATGGAAGTTAAATGTCTGATTTTGAGGCTGGCGATCACAACATTTTGCTGGATATCGACCAGTTCATCATCAGGCTTTCATTTGAGGCAAACTTCTTTCGCTTGATAGTTTGTTACACTGGATGATTTTTTTTTCTATTGAAATGCACATTCCTTCACTCTCTCCTTGGTAACAGTAGCTTTCTCTGTGGGGAGCCCCTTACCACCACCCCACCCACTCTGGCCCCACCACTATTCTATTCATCCACTGCTGCTGTACCAAATCAGCCAGGGGTGAGGGCTTTAGGGAGAGTGGGGGTTTGGCTACAGGGTTATGCGGGGAAGCATGAACCATGGAGAACAATACAAGCATAAAGACAAGCCTTAAAGTTCAGATAAAGATCCGATTCCTTTGGGTTTTCTTTAGATTTTCTTTTCATATTCTCTTCTGTTCCTATTGCTCTAGCCTTGCTGTCTTCATCTGCTCCATCTCTCCCTCTGCTCTCTCTCTCCTTGGCAGTGGACGGAAGGAGTCAGGGTGATAAATAGGTGGTGTCCGATGTGCTTCTCCTCTCCTGTCGTTCTTTCCCTCCTTCTCTTCCACCCTCCTTCTCTCTGGTCTCGGCTCGCTGCACTCCCAGCCCAACAGTGTGTTCATTCCTGTCAGCAAAAAGAGAATCACTGGAACAACCAGATCTACAGTGCACATGCGCAAATACACACTCGCACACACTTGTAGACTCACATAAATATAGGACCAAAGTAGGTTTGATAAAATAGGTAAATGGTGGTATGGTGATGTGTAAATTGCTCTCTCTCTGATGTTAACAGAGAGCCACAGTCACACACTGAGCTTACAGTACGTATACAAACACACTTGCAGCCAAAGTCTATTAGTGTTCACAGTGCACATAGTCTGGATGAATTAACATCAATGCTCACCAGCATCGACACTACACATTCACCCATTTATCCCAGGCACCGTCTTTTGTACGGGGCAGGGTGTGTTTGGATGAAAGAAAGGAAGAAAGACACACACACAGACAGGAAGAAAGAAAACATGCCTGCAGTCCCAGTAGGAGAATCGTCAATACCTACCATTGTCATGATGGATAGTCACCCTGGAGTTAAAGCTCAGTGTAGCTTAATTGTTCTTACCTGCTAGTGACACATGTCCTCCCAGAACAGCATTATCAAAGTGTATTCCTGTATCTCAAGCAGCAGCACATATTGTATATCAGCATGTTAGAGTTTGAATAGTGCAGAGCTCCCTGATCCGTTTCTGAAATCTCTTGAAACTGCCACCTGTCCAGATCTTATCAGTATATCTCAAATGAAACCAACACATCCTACACTGCATTCAGGCTTCTAATAACATAGACTGCACCATGAGTTCCACCTCTCAGAACGTTCTCAGTGTGGTACACTTTCCTTGACCCTTTGCTGAGTAAGTTAGTGTGTCACTGGAGTTTTATTGAGGAACAATTGGTGTAAGCATCCCCTCAGTACTGCCATGAATCACTTGTTGTATAATTGAAGAGGCTGAGTGCCTGTTAATGATCCTGTGTTTGACCCTGGGGCTGTATTTGCATTGTTTTTAGCTTAGCACATGGCTAATAGCTAGCCTGAAGGCATGCCGGCCTTACTAGGATCGAACACCAATTTCCTCCACGCCAAGGGCAAGCTTACCACATCATTTGGAACATTAGACAAAAGGTGTATGCTTGCACACAAACCAAGCCACCCACTCTCTATATTTCCTGCCGCACCACAGACAGCTGCACACATGTGCACGAACACACTGTATAACTGAACCTATGTGGCCGGAGGGTGTGTTGAATGGGAACAGTGAAGGGTGCTATTTATTCAGCTGATGAGAGTGAACCTGTAAGTAAAGGGGCTGTAAGGGAGAGGCACCAACACCGCCAGAGAACCAGCTCTCTCCTTAACCCAGGAAGGCTCTTTTAAAGAGGTCGCAGAGGGTGAGGTGTAAAGACAGTAGGCTGCAAAAGAAAATTGAGCCTAAATAAAACACACTAACATGCAGACACATCCCACACCCCCTACAATTTTTCTGAGCATGCCCGCAAATTGGGTTGTAAAAGTATGTATCTCTCGGGCTTATACAAGAATCCAATCTGCAACAAGGAGGGGCTGAGCAACAGAGCAAGTGATAAAAACAAATAAATCAATTTAGTTGCCAGATTTATTTTCCGATCACAGAGAGCAGTGAGTAATAAAAACTGTATTACACAAATGCTAAGCTTCGCTTGCATTTTTCGTTTATGTGCATAGCCTGTGTGTGTGTGTGTGTGTGTGTGTGTGTGTGTGTGTGTGTGTGTGTGTGTGTGTGTGTGTGTGTGTGTGTGTGTGTGTGTGTGTGTGTGTGTGTGTGTGTGTGTGTGTGTGTGTGAGACTATATTTGTGGAAGACAGTTGCCTTTATCAGCGACAAGAGCATTTTTGTGTGTGTGCTTGTGGCAGAAATGTGAGTTTCTATTCACCTAGCAGATGCACAATGTCATAACCAATAAAAGCCCACTGGGTTCCATTTAACAACACAGAAATATCTACTATGGTATGTGTGCAGATAGAAACAATGTTATAGCCCCATCCCTGGCCCACTGTTGTCCGTATGCCGTGTCTGTACTTGACTCGCTTTATGGCACTTATTATTGGAAAGTCAACAGTCATAAAGGAGTAGAGAAGCCCAGCCAATGTTTTGGAGTGTCATTTGTCAGGTGTAGTGAGGAGGATATTTTGAGAGGGGCAACAAAATTGTCTCAAATCAAAAAACTACACAGGAAGTAATTCACTTGGACTGTACGTCTCTAGGCACTCAACATTTAGAATGGGCTTTGCTCCTTTAATTGAAAGGGAAAGAGAGAGGAAAGCTGTTACAAACAAGAGCATGATTTATGAAATCCATCCCTCTGTTCGTCCAAGCGAGCTCATTATGTATGCGCAACAGAGAGAGTGTAAGAAGACAGATGAGTCGTCCCTGTGGCGGAGGAAGAGGAATGGCGGCTTTAAACTCCGCCGGTAATCAACTGGTGAAATTAAACATCAAAAAAACAGGAATGATTGTGTGCGGCAAAGCGATTTGTTTGCAATTAGCGACCAGTCGCATAACTCACACACAGGCATACATAAACGCATTCACGCTTAATGGAACAAGACGTGTCACAGGGTGTGTATCTGTGTATGCTGAAATACGGCACAGGATAACCATAAAAACAGTAAGTTAATAAACTTGAGAGACATTAACAGGATCCGGGGCAATTGGTGAACAGCTACTTTATTTGTCACCAGCTGTTATTGATCGCTCGCTGAAAGGCAGCTGCTCGTATTTACGACCGTTTTACTGTCATTTGTTTACGCCAGTTTTGTTAAACTGAGAGATGGAGTGGAAAAGACCAAGAAGGAGAAGGTTTTTTTGTCTTTCTATCTATCTATCTATCTATCTATCTATCTATCTATCTATCTATCTATCTATCTATCTATCTATCTATCTATCTATCTATCTATCTATCTATCTATCTATCTATCTATCTATCTATCTATCTATCTATCTATCTATCTATCTATCTATCTATCTATCTATCTATCTATCTATCTATCTATCTATCTATCTATCTATCTGTCTGTCTGTCTGTCTGTCTGTCTGTCTGTCTGTCTGTCTGTCTGTCTGTCTGTCTGTCTGTCTGTCTGTCTGTCTGTCTATTTATTGCTAGGCAACAGCAACATGGATGCCAAAATACCTCATTGTTGGCGTCTAGAAGCCACAGAGGCTAAGAATTTAGCCAACTGGCAGGTGAGTAATGTATTGCAAGATATGCAACTGCATATTTACAGACTGACCATTGGGAACATCAAGGTTTTCCTCAGAATTTCCTCAGTATTATTAAATTACAAAGTCATTAAATTAGTAAATTAGTAGTTGAATTACACAACCCTATTTTGCTAAGATTACTAAATATATTAACTTACCATTGAATCCAAGATCAACTTCTAGTGGAAACCTCTGCCGTTTTTGAAAACATCAGCAAACACGTCACAGAAAATGTTCTGGTCAGGAATACCACAAGTGGGGGGTTCATTTGATTTAATAACATGGTAAACACGAGCTGATTTGAAGGCAGCATATCCATCCATCCATCCATCCATCCATCCATCCATATCCATCCATCCATCCATCCATCCATCCATCCATCCATCCATCCATCCATCACTCCCAATTCCTGTGTATTCATATGAATGAATTTCCTGATATAGACTGGTCACCTGCCAAGCTATCATGTCCATAACAACCTCACCCTTTCATTTAGCTCATGAGTTTCCTTTGTTCCTTGATTGCTGTCAGCAGCTTTGTGAATAGCTCCCAAGTGCCATATAGAAGGGCTTCTAGTGGTAAGACAAGATTTTGGTGAATGTCACCCCAGATACTTTCATAAAAAATGGAGATGTCCAGCATCAACAACAACGAAATATAATTTTTCTGTTGTGTAATTAGGAGACAGGCTGTGCACGCATGCTCCCTGTAAACAATCTGAATGATTGGGAGAGCTAGACATTCACAGCTAGTTTGTGTTGCTTTGATTAAATTGTGTTTGTGTTTGTCGGCCCTGCGAGGATAGTCTCTGATTATGTTGTGAACATTGACTAAGGTGTCTAATGAATTTTACAGCTCACAATTAAGTGCATTGAGTGCCTCATTCACACGTGTTCACTTCCATATTTTCCACCAACACTTTTTGTCTGCATCTCACTTTGTCTCCCCACTTTGACATCTGCTATTTTCACCTTTGTAGCATGATGGAACAATGACAGCTAATCACACCAAAAAGTGGCACACAAAAACATCCATCTGTGCGTCGTCGCCAAGCATTTGGTCCTTGAAATTTGGTGACATACAGACAGTGGATAAAGCATTCTGGCTGGAGAGCTTAATGCTAACATATTAGCCAGAGTTCTGTGAATTTTCAATTTAATTTATTTGTTTAATTTGCAGAGAGAGCTAAAGTAACGCTTCGTCCCGCAGCTGAATGTGACTCAGACCAAGACTGTTTGTGGCTTTCCCTACTTCTCTGCACAGGAAATTGCTTCAGTCCAACTCACAGGGGTGACTTAGCAGGGGTTGAATCAGCTGGGGGCTCACAGCTTCAGGTGATTTGTGTGGATTGCTCATGCATCATATGTTGGCCTTTCACCTCCTGCCACAAAACAGGTGAAATGGAGTTGACCCTAACCTTGCTTTTCTGAAGCATGCAAAGGAAATGGAATCTGATAGGGTTCATCAGATCACACAAACTTTTGGGCCAAGTACAAAATCCACATCTACCGGAGTCTGTTTTTTTGGACGAAGCACACCGCTCTCAATCTCTATTTACCCCTGCTGTCTTCAATCTATCTTTTCCTCTTTACCTCTGACCTTTTCACTTTTGAGTTCCTTCATACCAATCTGTTCTTTCATCTTGTCGTCTATTCTTTCTCAATCCTGCCATACTATTGACCTTTCAGTTTCATTCTTCCTCCATTTCTCTGCTTCTCCTCTCTTCCTGGTCCAGGCTGTAATTCAGCTTGTTTCAGGGCCAGTTAGGCAGCCAGTGGAGTTAATCTGTCTTTTCAGGTCATAAATCACTGCTTGGCATCTCTCTCTCTTTCTCTCTCTCTCTTTCTTCTTACTCTCTCCTTTCCTTGCTTTTACCTGCTGTGTGGACGTGGAGCATGCTTTGAGGTGATTGCGCCTGACAGTCAATGCTGGTGTTCTTTGCATGCATGTTTGTGTGCACATGTGTGGGTTTGTGTGCGGTTATCACTGCTTTAACACCCAACAGATAGGGAGTGAAACTGCATACTCTGGAAGTGCCACAGCCAATAAGAAACGATTGCTTAAATGTCAAAACCAATCAGAAGTGATGCTTCTTACTGCCGAGCTGTTTGGATCTGTGAGTTTGGATGGTGTGTGTGTGTGTGTGTGTGTGTTGGCCGTTTTGCAAACAACAATGGCACGCACTGACACTCTTAACAGATGGAATCTACTGGCCTAAAATTCACTCATAAGCTCAGGCCAAACTTTTAAAAGGATAAATTGAAGCAGATTTTGTGCATGCATTTGTGTGTATGCGCAAGCCTGTGTGTGCAATCTGACATGTCTACAACCAAGCAGGTGCATGGGAAACGGTTGGCCCCTACAACAGACAAAACCACATCAGGAACTAGAGTGGTGGAATTGATGGGGGAAGAAATGCTGAAGAAAGAGGGGGAAGGAGAGAAAACAGCTTAGCGTAGCAGGAGGGAAGACAGAGAAAAGGGGAAATGCAGGAGGAGAGTAAAGTTGAATAGCAGGAGGGCGGGAGTGAGAGAGTGGGTGAATGAATGTGTTGTGGATCTATTGTGCCCGGCTCCTGAATGAAGTGTTAGTAAGCTAAGTAGTAACTGGTGATTTACAGCTCCGAGGCCATATCAGCTGAAGTGGACAAACAATACCCTTTCATACGCAACATTCAGCAACCAGAAGAACTATGTAGGACTGTGATCTGTATCTGAAGTGGGGCAAAATGTTATGTGCAAGGAGAGACTTCAGCAGAGAGGAAGAAGGGAGATAGAGGAAAAACTAATGAGGGGCAGACACAGAAGAAAGGAAAACTAAAGCTGAGATGCTCTTTGTCTCATTTTAGTTTTAAGTTGTTGTTTTTTTATAACTAGTGCATTAATTAGGTCTTGTATTGTCTCGGTTACAAAATGCACGACAGGATCTTTTCTCTGAAGGATAATTGCATTATGTACTGTGTTCAAATTCATCCCGAAGCTGTGTTTGGTGTTTTTGTGTATGCATTTAGGGTTGTATTGTAAACAATCTGCAGATTCTCTCTGCTGGCTGCAGGTTTGCAGGATGATTTTCATTTCTCCCTCTGAGCTTTGAGTTATGTTCAGCAACTTAAATAATTTCCCAACTGCTACAAATGTAAAGAAACACAATAACTAGACACCCACTTTGATAACAAGAGGCTGTCAGTTCGAACTTTTCAAGTTTGTATTTGTTAATTATGTTTTCAAAAAAAAATATTCTGTCAGCCTCTCACTTTCTCTGTCAGACTATTCCCCCACACTCGGTGAGAAATGTGGAGACGCCAGTCATTATGAGCAAAGCCGCCCAGCATGGGAACCCTGAACGCAGACCTATCCGTGGCATTAGAACAACAAGCCCTGTGACGAATGGGAGAAAATAGAGGAGTAGCGATGTGTGTGTGCGTGTGTGAGCATGTGTGTGTGTCCTCAGCTCCACTTCTGCCATTCTGATTTGTTGAGAAAGAGGGAGATTCAGTTGAACCATTCTGACTCTATTGCAGTGCAAAATTGTGATAAGGGCCACACACACACACACACACACACACACACACACACACACACACACACACACACACACACACACACACACACACACACACACACACACACACACACACACACACACACACACACACACACACACGGATACACACACAATCATTCACCTCATCAAAAACTTTCCATTCCATACTGCCGTGGCCATTCTGCTCTGCATACAGATTGCAATGAAGATAATCTGTGAGGAGGGTTCTGCGAACACTCAAAATAACTCACTCTTTTGCACGTGCACAAAAATAAAGCAACACACAAGTTCCGCAAAAGTAACAGTTGGCTCTAACTTGCCTCCACAAACCCATGAGACCTCCTTTCAGAGACCCCAGAGACCTCCGCCTCCATGCTAATACTCCTCCATCCCTTTCCAGTTCACCCCCTCCTCTGTTCCATCCTTCCCCCTCTGCTGCCCTTCCCGCCCCAGAGAGTTCTCAGGTCTGACAGAACAGTTAATCATACACTCTCTGCAGATCTCATCCTATGTGTGTGCATTACCATGTATGTGTGTATGTGTCTGTGTGGGCACACATGTGCCCAGTTGTACATCTTCATTTGCAGTAAAACAGAGGATTTGTCTTTCTCACCTCTATTTTTCACTCATTTCTTTTCACCTTTTTTTTTAACTCTTCTTTTCCTGCCTTGATATTTGGTGAGTTTTATAAACTCAAGTGCATAACCTAAAGAATATTTTTTAACATGCAAGCACCAGTGAATGATTGAAGTACTTTATGATAATGCGAGATATAACTTTTGGGTGGTTACAGGTGTATTATTCTTTTTGGCAAATTATTTTCCTGGTTGACTATGATTCTTTTGGACAGTGGACATTAGAGTAAATACAACCATCAACAGCACTTTAGGTCCAGAATTAGGGTGACATCCCTGAAGGAGTACAGCAGAAAAGGATAAGCTTAAAGCTATTTACATCTGTTGGGTGCCAATTTTAACATTGGTCTCCATCCTCCCGTTCATACTGGCCACGGAAAAAATAATTCTTAACATAGTTACATTGAAAGAGGTTCATTAAGTTACTGCTGTCTCTAATACAAAATATGAAATGGGAAAATAAAAGCTTAATACTTAATAGGAAATCTAGGCATGTTTCTTGATTCATAACTAATTTGTTTCATGATTCATTCATCGTTACTTGAAAACATTGCAATGGCAGGGCGTTGATGAGATGAGGGAGAGGCAGCTGGACCAAATGAGCTACAGCCGGTTTTTGAAAATTGTGGCTCTGACACCAAATCTTTGCACTTATAACACATGAAAGTAGTCCATGAGCCGTGATAAATAAATAAAAACACCATCCACATGATTAATCATGTCACAGGCTTTATATAGGCAGAGAGGGACAGGCTCATTAACCAGTTTAGAGCTGTGCACTTACATCTAAAGTTTACTGATGACTGCGTATTAGATCTGATTTGATCTGACTTTAAAAACAATTCTTCTATCATTTATTGTAGCAATTGAAATGGAAATGGTTACTTTTTTTGTTTCTCAAGACCCCCACCCAACCCCAAATTGTGTCGCTACTTGAGAAACTCAGGTCTCTTTCAGTGGCGCTAAACCCCTCCTTGCTGCCCTGTAATTTGAACACGGTGAATTTTGTATGAGCACATGTCTATTTCATTTTATTAACCCAGACTGCTGAAGTTTTATATTACCTTCAGATAAACATTTTACACTGAGTGAGGATTCAGTGTTGAGTGGATTTTGTCTCGCAATACTAACATGGCCATGAGCAGGAGCAAGGATTGTCAAAATCTGTTTCAGTGGTAAAATGTGCCCGTTATTATTGTTTTAAGACATATTTGAAACATTGTGAACTTGTCTGCACTTGCAAAAATCTCACAATAGTTGTTTTTGAAAAATATAATGCAACTGTGAAGAACCAAAAAAAGCCTGTAGTTGCAGTTTTTGTTGAGAATCTGGAGCCACCTAGGAAACTGTGCCGATGTAAACTGATCTCAGTGTGTAAAACTGACTGAGTGCCCTTTTAGTCATGAAGTAAAGTGTCTTTAACTCTGGTCTGTGGAGGCTGCTGCTGATGCAGGAGCTTGTGAGTTTGTGCCTGCGGCTGAATGTCTTCTTCTATGGCGATTATGAGTTCAGAAATAATCCCTGTTTTAAAAATAATAACTAAATCATCAACATAAGGTGAAGAAATAACAGTTTTCATGTTATGTCCAATACATCCAGCCTATAAGTATTATGTTAGAGAGATGTCTACTAAAGTTGACATGTCAGCCCCATCCCGTCTTGTCACCCTACATAACTAAGAGGCGTCAGTGAGTCACTGTGGTGTCCAACCTGCACTCAGAACAACATGAGAGGAAGTAGAAATATAATTGGATATTCTAATTTTCTGTTATGCTGCCTTCAAATGGAATTCATTTGCACCGTACGCTTGGCGTTCACTTAGTTCAATTGTGAGAACACTGTTGCTTAGCAGCTGCAACATAGACAACGTCTAGAAGCCACAGAGGCTAACCGTTTAGCAAGTTAGCAGATGGGTAATGCTGGAAATGCAAAGGCATAATGACAGAGAGATAACAGGACATTGTTGGAACTTCTTGGATTTTCCTCTGATGTATTGTTAAGATATGAAGGAAAAACTCAATATCACAAAGATTACAATGTATTGGCTTAGCATCTAATTAGGTTGCAGATGAATCGGAAGTCACAAGATTGTGTATACCAAAGGGAGTATTATAAATACTCACGATACATGGTTTTGCTGTGGCTGTTAGCGATTATGCTTTTGCTGAAAATGCAAATATGCAAACTAAAACATAAATTGTAGGGTTATCTTATTTTTTTAGGTGATCCACCACTGGGTCTATAATCTAACTGTACAATCAACAGCAATTTTATACCAAACTGCTGAAACTCTGAGAGCCGGAATGAGGGCCGACTGGGTGCCATAGTGACACACTTTCCCTGCTCAACATCAAATTGGCATTACAGACAGGACTTAGATCTTTAATATTGCACTTTTAAAGCTCTGTAACTTTCCACACATTGTCGCCTTCGCCCACAGCGACAGATCTTCAGCAATATTGACCAAAGTTGTTATAAAAGGTTGTGAGGAAGCTTGTGTTTTATTTGAATCAGCCTTTTCAAGACTTGGAAAATATCTCAGCTAGTGAAGTGTGAACCTGCTGGGCTTATGCTTGATTTTGATGCGTGAAACTACAAATGTGGTGTGAAATGTGTCGCTTCCTGTATGGTGGCTCAGTTTTAGGGGAACTTTATTGGCAATGTCAGCTTTGACAGGAGCAACCTAATAAGTCAGGGCTATCTGATCAACTTAGTAGCAGACTCCATAACTTCCATCCATGGTTAATGTGCAGACGTGTGTTTTATATGGCAGCACATTATTGAATATGTTAACAAACTTTGGTTTGTGCTGAACAGATCTACAAATAATTTAATATTTATTGATTAGCTCCAGACAACATGAAGTCAAGTCAAATTTATTTATATAGCACATTTAAACATAACAAAAGTTGACCAAAGTGATGCAATTAACTAATCAGAATTAAACAGTCAAATAGACTTTATCATAAGGAGAAAAGAGCAAACTAAACATTTAAAATCAAAAGCAAAATTAAGCCAACACAAAATACTATAAATACAGCAGCAGTAAATATAAACTTAAATAGTGGTTCATTTGGGGAAAAAATAAGTTTTAAATAGGCAGCATCCACCCACCACGAACAAAGACATTTGATTATTAAGACTGTGATCAGGCTAAGTGTTTTCTTTCTTTTGTGTTGTGAACAGAGTTGGGTCATGTAGAGAAGATTGAATTCATGTGGTGCATTTAACATGTGGGAGAGAGTTTGGTTTCAGGATGTCAACCACAACATTGAAAACACCTTCTGTTCACATTCTCATGTTTCGGATACTCCCCTGAAGGCTGCAGATAAATTAATGTGTAAGTCAAACCATCCTTGTTCAGCCCTCATGCTGATATGATATGCAGAGGGACACACACACTCTCACACACGCACACACTTCAAGTGTATGGAAGTGTGGGTGTGAGTGAATAATACCAGTCAGCAATTTTGAGGTGTGAAAATTGCTCCTGCTCTCCAGGATATTTTTAATTTCCTATTAAACATCATTACACCCGCATGATTATGCATGGAAACGACACCCGTGCACATGCACACTACACACACACACACACACACACACACACACACACACACACACACACACACACACACACACACACACACACACACACACACACACACACACACACACACACACACACACACACACACACACACACGCGCACATATATGCCCTCACACTCTGTCAAAGATAAACTTACTAAGTTCACACTGATCATGTGAGTCTCATTCTTGTCCACTGTTTCATTAGATAGGGGGACGAGTGATCTATTCTGGGAGAGGAAGGTAACTCTGTTGGTTGCTCAACTGAAGAGACGTCTCCAATAGCAACTGAGACCTATGGCCTGATTCCTGTGGCGTGCAGCTCTCCTACTTGTGGTTCTGAGTGTCCATGTCTGTCTGTGCTTGTCTGGGTTCATGCCTGTGTGTGCAGCCTTTGAGTGTCTACCTGTGTTTTGCATGTGTGTTTGTGTGTATACAGACGAAACAGGATCCGATCTATCACTCACAGATCTGTGATGGTGGCACACAGCGAGGGATGAACACGTTAGTGTCAGTTGCAGACGAGGGAGACGAGCAGAGGAGAGGAGTGATGTGACTGTTATTGATCTTGCCTGGTAATTACAACACGATTTATTACCAGAGAACGAGGGGGTGGGGGGGCAGAAAAGAGGCGATATCATATTTAGTTTGGGGTTGTAAGTCAGGTTTTTGGCGAGAGTGAACAAGGTCAGTGAGAGACAGAGATGGATCACTTTACCCCTCCCTCCCTTGAGTGCTGTGCGATCTGATCACTGCTGTGCTTTCTGACATCCTCCCCCGTCTTTCTCTCTCCACTCATTCCTGTTTTCTATTTTTTAAATCCTCATATGACGATAGGACCATATGCAACACAAGCGGACACATGTTTGTCTTCACATGCTTCTGCATACATTTAGCTTGCCTGTGCCTGGTGCTTTTTTGTCTGTCAGAAGCATCACAATAATCAGTGGGGAGATGAAGTGTTGATATGATACAAAATGAAGGTGCACTCTTCACTCTTAACAAGCAACAAGCCTGCCCGTGTCTGTGGCTTGTAAAAGTGTGGGAGTGTTGGGTTGTTTACAGAGATGTGTGGGCGTTAAGCATGATCTTGTGGGTATGTGTGTGCATTTATGTGTGTGTTTCTGTTTGTGTGGAGGCAATATTGTTCCTGAATATGTCAAAAACTAAGTTCTTATTTGCCAACCACATCCTGTCTTTCAATGAGTCACATAGAAAAACACACTTGCATCAAAACACACTGCTGTGAACCTGCTCACTTGTACACATGTTTGATTTAATTGTATTGTTCATTTCACGTTTTCTAAATGAATCAATACATTTTTATTTGTTAGCCGATACTTGTTTTGTAATGAGGTTGCTGTTCTTGCCGAAATGCTCTTGAGTGAGGAAAAAAAGCCAGTATTTTCACAACAAAAAAATATCTTGAAATTGGTACATTGAGAGTTTTACACAGGTGCATACAGAACATACATTAAAATACATTAAAACATTAAAACAGAACACTTTAAATCTTTCAATCTGTAATCTTATATTAAACAATGACGTTTTTCCCTTATGGTATTTATTTTTATATTCTTTTTTAATATGTAAATGTTGCTCTCTATCATCACCAAGCCCTCCTTTCACTGTAGATTATTTTTTCTTTCTATCACAGTGAGACATACGTTTTCTATAGGAGTGTCATGTTCTACTGTGGGATGGATTAAATTAAAATTAGCACTTTATCTGGGTCTGCGAAATACAAAATACATTTGATATTATTCATAGCAGAGCATAGTTTGCTGGTGTATGTTGCTATGGTAATCCTACTACTGGCAGCATTCCAGTAATAGATTGATTCAGGTCTGGTTATTCTATACACTATATGGAAGAAGAAAATATCTTTGTGTGTGTGCACATGTGTACATGTGTGTGCTGTCCTGCATGTGTGTGCTTCATTTTACCAATCTGCAAGTAATGTATTGATTGGCTAAAATATATTTCCTCTAATGTGCTCGGGGATGAGGAGCAGAGGGGGCAGCTTTCACTTAGCCTCCAAGCTCTTAAGAGAACATCTATCTGTCAACATTTCCAGGCATGGGGAGGGATCAGGACCGGGTAGGTGGTTCAATCACACACACACACACACACACACACACACACACACACACACACACACACACACACACACACACACACACACACACACACACACACACACACACACACACACACACACACACACACCAAAGAAGGAGCAGGAATCATTGAAATAGCAACAGCATCAAGCAGCCAACACACCTTAGCAAAGCGAGCATGTTGTTGTTTACACTGTGGGAGGCAAAGAGTTGATACATCTCCGAGAGCTTCTGGTTTGAGCAATATCCTGCGCTCTGTGGAAACAGCCAGGAGAGGAGAGCCTCATTATTAGTGCCAGGGCACAAGTTCCAGTATGTGTTCAGTGGAAGTGGGCCACAATCTGTCCAATGTTTTGTTTTTGTTTTTAATTAGGAGGGTATAGCGTTGCACTGTCTGGATGGCTCCCGCCCTGACTCCTGCGATGATGTGATGCATTATGATGATAATGTCTTCCCCTGTTTTTACACTTCAGCTCCATTTGCCTCTCTTCAGGCCTCACACAGGAGTAGAAACTCACAGAGACACCATTTAGCTCTCAGCAGGGACAGAGAAGAGGGGGAATCAGTCGCTCCTCCTCTCTTATCTCTCACTTAACAAAAGCCTGTGATGAAGACAACAAGTGTTCTCCCTCCCGCTCTCTGTTTCTCCCGCTCTCTCTCATTTATCTCTATGCTCTCCTCTGTTTAACAGTCAGAGTGCTAGATGAACATGGCAGCTCTGACACTTTTCACATAGCCCTTTGTTATGGGTGCTCCCACATGTGTTCGTGTGAGTGACTGCATCCCTGTGTGTAACGCTACGTGTTAGAAAATGCATATGCTTACACATGTGTGATCATGCCCTCTTGTTCTCAGCTTTCACAGCAGTTATTATTCTGTGGTTTGTGGCAGTGACCGTCCCTGTAATTTAACAGTTAACACACACACACACACACACACACACACACACACACACACACACACACACACACACACACACACACACACACACACACACACACACACACACACACACACACACACACGGAAACACATCCACATTATAGCCCACTTGGTACCCCTCGTGCAGCCGTCTAGTTTTCATTTCTGGGTTGTTGTCTCCGGCTAGCACCATAGAAGAAGTGGTTCTTCACTTGTAATATGGAGGAAATGGGTGAACAGCCTCTCTAATTACACTTCACCCACTGACACTAATTTACATACAAACACAATCGCACTCCAATCCAAACCTTCATTATCTCTGGATTCCATTCTGTAGGGCATGCTATTTTGGCTGTTATATTTCATTCAAGCTCTGTTTCTCACCACCACTGCTTAGTCATTACACTAAGTGAGAGCCACAATAAGGACATTTCCAATGAGTGTATATCACACAAGAACGTGTAAATTTCTTAAATTAAGTAAAGGGTAAGTGAAAGGAATATGATAACAGAAAGAAAACAGGTTTTCTTCTCAATGCGCCTTCTTCATTATGCAAATTATATGTGTGTGTGTGTGTGTGTGTGTGTGTGTGTGTGTGTGTGTGTGTGTGTGTGTGTGTGTGTGTGTGTGTGTGTGTGTGTGTGTGTTTGTATAGCCCTTCATGCTTAAAGTTATGTGTAGTCAGCCCTAGGTGAGTTATTGTTTGCAGTCTGGCAGCACAATCCTGTGTCTCTGTTCACGTTGATACATTTTCCTCACAGGTCTGACTTGTGCCCCCTCTCTTAAACACAAACCACATGCACACACACTAAATACGCTCCATTGTAAGGCCATTACAATGTGAATGAAGGGGGCCTCCAGTTCCACTGAGATTTGTGTGAGTAAGAGTGTGTCAGTGCAAGTAGGTTAGAGAGATTGATGAACTCTAGGGAGAGAAAGGGGAAAACCTAATCAAGTTAAAAACACGATGATTGACAAGTTGTGGCTGCTTGATTGACATTGTGTAGAAGTAGGCCTAATAGGGCGGACATGGGACAAACATGCACGAGTGTATTTGAATAGTGTTGACCAGAAATGTAGTGTTCAGTCCCATGATTGTTCATTCTTGTGAAAATCTATTTTCTCTCTAGGCGTTCCTCCGTTTCCTTCTTTTTATCCTTACAACTTGTGCAAGGAGCGAGCGAATCAGTAGGGCGCGCCATTAACTTGCACCGGTGCGTATCGGTGTGTGACATCCCTCATCCAACTAACACCAACTAACGGGCCGTGAGCTTTTACCGGGCCCGTGACCGCTGATGCTCGAGAAAAAGGCTGTTTGTGTCAATCAAACGGAGCCTCCTCCCTCCCCTCCTCGATCTCCCACCCCGCTCTCTCTCCCTCGATCGCCTCCACTTGTGTAGGCGCTCTTAAACCAGAGCATTTACGCGCGACAGTCAGTCGTTAACGGGCAGCCCGATATCGGTGCTCCCTCCGTCTACTTCCAGCCTAATCTCCACCTTAATAAACCGAGATAAAGGGGCAAGTGGACTTACTCGGAGGGAGGAGAAGACAGCAGGGGAGACGAGAGTAAGCAAAGAAGGATGAAAGGGGGGAGGAGAGCGGATCATTCCGGCTGGCCGCCCCTGCTGCTCTAGTGGAGGTAGAGAGGAGGGGAGATGGCACATCGCCTCAGCATCCAAAACACACGGGAGTGGTGCGCCGCCGAGACCGGAGCCCTGGACTCACCAGAAGCAGCATCACACTCACTGCTCTACCGCCTCGCCTCTTGCCGTGCGACAGCGCCTCAGCCTCGGTTAGAGGTAAGTCGGCGAGCCGGTGCTCGTTCTTAACATAAACTTCAGCATCAGGAAGCGGGATGGAAAACTCTGGAATTACGACTTAATTTGTCTTTAATGTGAACTCCTCGGTGTTTTTGCTGCCGGGTGCCTTCTTTTTTTAAATTTTTTATTATTAGCCTTTATTTTCAATTGAAGGTCGAAACAGAATAGAAGAAATGTTAAATTAGCACCGCTTTTGTTTTTATTCCAATTTTTTGGTGTTTCTACTTAACACCACGATACTTCATTGCTTTTAAAATGGCATGCTTTTCCTTTGGCTTTTATAAATTATTGCAGATGAAATAACAATAAATTGTTAAAAAGCCCAATATTTTTTTTAAAATGACGAACAACAAACTGGCAAAACATTTGTTGATTGTCCACAATATTTCCAATTTAAATTTTGAAATTAAAATTAAACTTTTTTCATGTAGCATTTTTACAAAATACTTGAAACAACAGCTGTAGGCAATACATATTTTTTATTTTTTTTATTAGATGTTTTATAATACCACTGAGTTATTAAATAACAGGCGAAAACGTCCACGTGCAGTGCCTGTGGTAATCCAATTCAAGCGCCCTCCTGTGGCTCTCAGTAGTGAGCTATATGCATACCTATAGTAAGAGGTTAAACCTGCTCTCACGCGCAGTTCAGTGGCTCAGCTGTATCTCTGTTGTACAGTAGTTTCTCCTTTGAGATCTCTGATCATCAGTTTGAATTAATCACTTTTCAGATACACCTTTGCTTAGTAGGTGAGACAGTTCTCACATTTTCGTTGCATGTTAAAACACCTGCTACCACCACATTTATCTGGGATAGTCCTCTCATTCAAGTGCCAATTAGGATGACACACATTTTATCAAAGCAAAAATTGCAACTTTCTTCTTTCTTCTTTTGGCAGAGCAAGAAAGAAAACTACTCTTTTCTTTCTTTTAAAAAAAAAATATTATCTTGTATTATATTGAAGTAATATGACTGGAGTCCATCCTCTATGACCTTCTCCTCTTCTGCTTGCATGTGTTCACTAACGGCAAGGAACACGGAAAGAAGAATGGAGAACGTGAGGAAAGACTATTGATATTCAAACAGACAGAAGGAGAGAAGAAGGGTGTAGAAAGCCAGAATGGGGGGAGGGGGGGGAGAGAGAGAGAGAGAGAGAAAGAGATGCTGTGGGATCTTTTCTTCTCTCTGGCTCCCGGCACATACATTAAGATGCTAATCCTGGTCTTTTTTGTCTCTTTCTATAATTCATTGCATTTTGTTCCTCTCTCTGCTCTTTTTCTCTGCCTCCCTTATTCTTGCACTTTCTACAGCTCTTCATTTCCTCTGCACTGTCATGGGCTCCCCCCAGATTAGTGCTTCGGGCAAAAGGATTCCAACTCCAATTTTGTAGTATTTCAGATGATTAGGTTCAGAAATAGGACAGAGGTGCACAGAGTTTGGCACAATTAGAGGAATTCTCTGTAGGGCTTTATGGGACTGATTAGTTGAGCTCCCTTCTACCTCCCCACACTACCATCTTAACACACAACCAGCTGCTGTTTATTTGTGAGGATTGACTTTTGTGTTGTGTTTGTGCTATTAACTGTGATGTCATTTTGTATGTGTGTGTGTGTGTGCCAGAGGTTGGCTAAGCCCTAAGGATGCAAGTTGTTTTCAATCAGCTCTGTAGTTACCAGCTGTGCCCTCACAGTCCCTAGGGTGGCACAACCTAGGTACACACACACCCGCCAGCATGCACACAGAGAACTAATGCATACTATTCAACCTTGCCCAACAAATTCACTCTTTCTTCTTTTCTCCTTGTCCCCTTTCTCTGCAGATATTAATCATCTCTTGCTACGCTTGTGCGCGTGATTCCTCCGTGAGGATTGGAAGGAGAGAACCTCGACTGCATTTCCTCAATCAAGACCTTTCTTCCCTGACATCCAGCACAGCTCCTCTCTTCACCTGCCATGGTGACATGACACACCCCTGAGTGTCTTTGCTCCTGTGTGGTGAACACATAAGACAATCTCTGATTCCTCAAACTCTTGCACACACGCTTGAAGCTCCAGCAAACTGAAAAAGACATCTCTTCCTCCTGCGCACAATACTTCCCCAGTTCGCGATGACAGTGGCCGTGAGATTCCGTCGCCACTTACGTAGGCTCCTGCTCTTACTGGCCTCCTGCTGTCTCCTCTCCCTCCTGCTCTCTGCCTATTTTCTCTTCACGAACTCCTCCCCTTCCATGCAACTTGGACAATCTGCCGAGCCTGCCTGCTCCCAGCCGCTCTCCATATCGCCGTACCGTCAGCTCCCATACCCGTACCCTCCCAACCCACCTCACACTCATGTCCACACTGAACCGGTGGTGCTGGTGCTCGTAGAGTCCCAGTACTCCCAGCTGGGTCAGGACATTGTGGCTATATTGGAGTCAGCACATTTCCAGTTTCGTATGGAGATTGCCTCAGGAAAGGGTGACCTTCCGCCGCTGACAGAAAAGGGTCGCGGACGATATTCTCTCATCATTTATGAGAATCTGTTAAAGTATGCACATGCAGATACATGGAACAGACAGCTGTTGCATCAATACTGCACTGAGTACAGAGTTGGCATCATCGGTTTCTTCCGCTCCACTGAGAACTCCCCATCCATTCTCAAACTGCGAGGCCTACCGCTGGTGCTCAGGACCAACCAGGCTCTGTGGGACTGCTGTGTGGTGTCAAGCTCACCTCTCCTCCACCTGACCAAACCCGGCACAGATCGAGGGGCCTTACCTGGGGAGGACTGGACCTCATTCTCCTCTAATCACTCCACATACCAGGCTGTGCTGCATGCACGGGCGAAGGAGGGAGCGGGGGCGGGCAGTGGAGATAATCCAGGGCCTGGCTTTAGTCTCGGCCTACAGGCCACAGTGGTACAGGACATGGGACTCTATGATGGGGTGAGAAGAGTGCTCTTTGGCCAGGGACTGGGCTACTGGCTCCACAGACTCATCTTGGTGGACGCCATTTCCTACCTCACAGACAGGAAGCTTACCTTGGGTTTGGACCGGCACATACTGGTGGATATAGATGACATTTTCGTGGGGAAAGAAGGGACGCGCATGAACGCCAAGGATGTAAAGGTATTGGGGGTGATGGGTGTGCAATAAAGTGTGTTAGAGAGAGACAGTGTGCGATAAAGAGGATGACTTCATGCCAGGTTAGTCGTGTTGGATTTGATTTTCCATTCTGCGATCAACCCTCTAAGAACAGTAATTGATGGCAGTGCAGCGGTGAAGATAAAGCAGGTTTACTTATTGCAGTGCGAGTCCCCTCTGAAAAAAATTGTTCCAGGCGTGTATTTCAGAGGATTTTAGCTGAAGTATGAGGGCATCGAGGAGCTATTTGGAATAGCTTATGTGTGTAATGCCTC
The DNA here is from genome assembly GCF_029030835.1 of Brachyistius frenatus. Taxonomy (NCBI): domain Eukaryota; kingdom Metazoa; phylum Chordata; class Actinopteri; family Embiotocidae; genus Brachyistius; species Brachyistius frenatus. Next base: position 5,216,617 of record NW_027210622.1, read on the forward strand.
TATATGTTTGTGTACCGAGTGCATATGTGTTGGGGTACAACGAGAGGGTACTCTCAAATGGAGGTTTAGCCAAAAGAGGCCATTTAAGGGAACAAAGATGTGGTGTGAAAGAGAGAAAGAGGAGGGGTGAGAGGGAGAAAGAGAGGTAGTGAATGAACCAGTGAAAAGATGAATGGCACTTATTCCTCTTTTCCCACGTTCCTCCTCTTAGGGAAACTAAAGGAGAGTCAGCCATGCAGCCCGCCTCTCAAGACAGCCATTGTTTCAACACACACGCTTGCATGAGCAAACACACACATACAGACGGCCGTGCACCTCTCCACATGTACACTTATGGAAATACAGTATTTGCAAATGCTTGAAATGCTGATAAATGTGGCAATGCAATATTTATAAGAGAAAAAAGCATTTGCGGTTCGCTGGAGGGTGGATAAACTCTGCAGGAGGAGTTTTGTTTGAAATCAATGGTCACACTCTCCCACTGCGTTCTCACTCAGAGACGTTCAAGGGAAATACATTGTGTTTTGGTGGGCTTTCATGAGTGGGAGTGTGTGTCTGTATGAGTGTTGGGGGACTCTAAGAAAGGTGAGATTAATGCTGCTCTGTGGTTTCATGCATGAGCTAAGAACAGAGGAGTCTGCGTGTCCCACTGCAGCTACAGGACATACAAGATGGGAACTGTGTTTTTATGTGTTTGTTTGAATCACTACTTTAGATTAGAATTTCAGTTTCACTGACAAAAAATGAGCCACCTGTCCGTTGCTAAAAGTGGGCCAAAAGATAAGAAGAATGGGGAGGGTAAAAAAAAAAAACAGGAATGCAGTGGGTGGCGAAGTGGAGAGGAATCCCACCCTTGAATTTAAAAAAGATGCTTGTATCCAAAAAGGATAAAAGAGTGCATATTCACACACAGTCTCTCTCTCTCTCTCTCTCTCTCACACACACACACACACACACACACACACACACACACACACACACACACACACACACACACACACACACACACACACACACACACACACACACACATACATAGTGCACATCTTGACGTGCCCGTACACATTCACAAAATGAGCACGCAAGCGCTCTCTAGTTGGAGTTTTCATTTTAAGTCTGCCTGACTCTTCAGCTTTGTAGCATAAATATACATGAGGATGAACCAGTGCCATGACAGAAGGGCAGGGAGATGGGGATGGAGGAAGAGGGGGAGGGGAGGGTGGTTAGATAGATAGATAGATAGATAGATAGATAGATAGATAGATAGATAGATAGATAGATAGATAGATAGATAGATAGATAGATAGATAGATAGATAGATAGATAGATAGATAGATAGATAGATAGATAGAGAGTGATGCCATTTGAAACACTCACACTTCTTCCACATTTCTACTCATCTCTCTCCGTCAGGATAGTTGGCAATCACAAATCAGAGGAAGACTCGAGGAAAAAAAATACGGAAAATAGTTGAAGCGAAATAGGGAGGGAGAGTGAGCTGGAATATGATGCCTAGAGGAAGAGCCAGCAGCTAACTTTGCGATTTCAGAGAAACAAAATGCTGGAGGGAAATGGTGAAGCAGAGGAGGGGTGGCGGGGGAGTAGGAATATGATGATTTGTAGCAGCCCTCCCCTCAGAGAGCCTCAGGTAGAGTTGTCAGATTAAAGTTTGAGTAAGGCCTATTTGAGGTACCTGGTGTGTAAGCAGAAGTAAACCATGTATAGTCATAATCATATGATCAACAGATATACTTTATATTTTTTTCTGCGCGTCTTATATTCATTTCATTTGTATTTGCATGGTGCCAAATCAGATCATAAGTCATCTTACAATTCCCACATGAGCGACAGCTGGAAGGAAAAACTCAGTGAGCAGCCTCAGAGGTGGGCCGCGAGGTGAGAAAAGAACAGCATAGAGAAACATCAAAGAATTAGCACTGGTCAGGTTTGTGGGGCCAGTGACTGCAGATCAGACAGAGACATGCAGCTCCAGAGCCAGAGAAATATGCAGAAAAAGATCCCAGTGTGGCTATGTTTGTTATAATGCAGGGATTGCTTGAGTGTTGGTTAGTTTTCAGATGGGTGCTTTCCCTTCTAGCAAACTGTCACTGAAAAGCTGTTTGAATGGATGACTCATATTAGGTGACCACATGTCAAATCTGCATCTAGCTTTAGGTGAAGGTGGCAGCTGAAAAGAGATCTCTTTATTAAAAAGGATGAATGGCTGTTGAACTGAGGGAATTATTATGTCCCGAAAAAAAATATTTTGCATGTTAAAAAAAATTGTCTGGATCTGGTGATAGCTTTGTGGAGTAAAATATGTAGATTTTTTGGGCGATAAAACTCTAATCCGAACAGAATTACTGATGGCCATGATGTCATCAAGCACCAGGTTTATACCCAAATTCAACTTGTGGGATCATTAAGTGTTCGATAGGTCCATCAAAACATCCTTTTCAAGGAAGTATAAATGTAGCCCTATCAATTTATTTCCCTAAAAGCAAATAACAAAACAAGGCACCCCATGGAAAAAGATATCACAATGAATAATTAAAATCCCACTTAATGTGAAAAATGTAAATCCTGCCTCGTCCCCAGTGCTTCAAAAACAGCTTATATTGAGCATTGTATCAAAGAATGTAACAGGGGGTGTTATTGACCAATTAGTAGAACAAGGTGTTTGCAGGGCCAATCTTTGAAATCCCTTCTTACCTCTGTAAAGCCAAAATTCAATCTCCTGTTCTGCCTGAGAGAGGAAGAGAGAGGAGTGAGACAGAGAGGGAGAGGCCAATTAAAATGCCACCCTCCTTTCCTCGGCACTCTTCATTAGTCTCACCCCACGAGTTCATCTGGTGACAAACAATACCTGCACCTCCTTCTATCTGCGCACACACTCACACACACAGCTGTATTTCCTCTATTAGAATGATTCACAGGGAGGCACCCCATGGATGACATTTCTTAGAATGAGGGATGATGCCAGTCAAAAACTCCCATCAATGATACTCGTGCCAGCGCTTGTGTTTTTTAATTCATGCGTGCGGGTTTTCTCCTCTTCTCTCCCTCCGAGTGGTCGTTAAGGGAGGTGTCAGATCCTCATCTTCAGATCCCTCTTTATCACCACCTTTCTCCTCTCCACTCTCCTTCCTCCTCACTCCCTCAATGCCTGAGTCATTGATCACTATCTCCGACCTATTTGTATTCCTCCCTTAAATCCCTCTCTCAACTCGTTCTCGCTCTGTTCTTCCCCGAGGTGTATTCTGCTGTCGTGTCATCTAAGTTTAGACGACACACGCACGTGAACACGCATCCTGTACATGAATTCAGAAGCCAAGACACAGATACTGTCTCAGTACATTTGGTTGCATTGACTTGAACTAGATATTTTAGACTGTTACGTATCTAATGGCAAGTAGTGGCTAACTGATTTGAGCAGTTACCTCATATGAACTTTCGAACGTTTCGTGCAAACTCCCACCATGTCTGTGTGAGTGTTCATTAGCGTGTCCGCTGACAGCCTGACATCATGTCAGATAAAATCCCCTGCGTTTTGCCAATTTAATGTTGTGGCAGTCCATATCTTTTCCTCCTAAAACAGACTAATTGGGTATAATTGACGACAACATGTGTTTCCAAAGACACAGTAAGGCACTTTTTGCCATTTTCATCACTTAATTCAATTTGCCGAGTCAAATAATTACTACTTTCATGTGACCTAATAAGCCATAAAGTACTAGATCGCCTGAAGGACTGAATAGCAAGCCTGTTTAAACATCTTACCCAGGAAGAAGGTAGTTATCTTACATTTTACTGCATAGCAGGGACACATGATGGATCAATCGGACAAATTAAATGAAGAGTATAAAGGCTTTGGTTAAAGTGTTTTATCATGTCCTTATGATCACTTTGTTCTGAGCTAAAGTTGAAACAAAAATGGCATAACACAAGATGAACACACTTCAGATTTCACAGAAGGTTTTTTGGCTAAGCAGTCAATAATTTATTGTGCGGCCCCATTTAGAGTTAATCTTTAGACCTAATTAAGTATGATGCATATTTATTGCTTAAGTCAATCAAACTAAGCTCTTTCCATATCCGTTTTGTACTTTGCCAAATGCTATTACATAAGTCCTGAAGAAAGACATAAACAATGGATGAAAGATTTAAAAATCAGGGGAGAGACAAGGACATTGGAGAAAAAGGAGATTGATTTTGGTCTTTTGTTACAAGAGGCACAGAAACCCTTTCTGTTTTTTTAATTTGTGGGGTGCTTTTCATTTAACTCATGCACCCCTTGATAGGAAATCGGAGGCGTTAGATTCTGTTCTTAAAATGACAAAGTTGCAGGTGGGAAAGACAAAAAAAGAAGATGACATATAGGACGGCGGAGGAGAACAGGATAATGCTTCTAGTGTTATGCAACCTGACATCTGCTTTCATTCATCCCCCTGGTCAGGACAATTATCACAGAAGTTTTACTGTTATGCTATTAGAAAGAAAAAAAGCAAAGGTTTGCGTATGAGTGGTTTTCATTTGTTCAACATATAGCACAAAAAAGACATTTGTCATGGTGTTCTTGTAGTTAATACTCTAAAAAAAAAGCATTTGTCAAGAAAAAAAATTATCTTAATATCTTCAGTTCAGTTTAATTAATAATTTTTGTCAGTGCTCTTGTATTTACTCCTAATAAACTTGGAGACGTGGATGTGTGCCAGCATTTGTCTTCCACTAAATGAGGCAGGTTTTGCAGTCACAGCAATCACTGAAACTCAGAATCCTTGAGGACTTGCCAAGTTTTGTGTAAGTAGCGATGCCAAAACAATCACAAGTACCTTGGATACGTAAATGCAAGTGAATAGATGATTTGGTAAAATGCCCCAATATAATAAACTACACTTACTGGAATCTGACAAGCAGGACCCGAAATGAGACGGAGAAGGGAGGAGTAAGCAAAAGGAAGCCTGCCATTAACTGGTAAGGTGCTCTTTCTGCTCATCAAATAGAGATGCCTGACCCAGTTAAATTTGCTGGTCTAGTGTTCACATTACATGCGCAGATCTACACACAAAGCACTCGTGTAGATGAATCAAGAACTTTGACCTGGTTTTGCAGAGGAATTAAAAACCCCACACATGTCACATTTTCTTGTTTTTCTCTACTTGCTTTTAAATCTGTTTGTGTAGAAAATCCCACTCGCAAATAAGCTATTTCATGATTACTAATAGTTTAGCCAGGCTTAAGGCTCGGGAGAAGAAAAGAAACAGTGCAAAGGCGAGAATGACAGAATGGGGATATGGTGAAGAGGTGGTTGGTGTAAAGGGTTTTTGAAAGGCAGTGAATGCCAGCTGTCCAGATGCCTGTCTCCCATCTGTTTGAACCCCAACATCTAGCTGGCATTTCTTCCAGTGCTCACCACACACACACACACACACACACACACACACACACACGCAAGTACACACGCGCTGTCACTCTCGCACACAGAAACAAACTGGCATTGCATCTGACATGAGCAGTGTTAGGAAGCTGTGGGATTGGGCACAGAAATGAGTGCTATCACTAACCACTAATCCCAGTGTGTGTGTTTACTTTCATCACCAGGACTGTCAAGATTTCTCACATGCTACGTGGTCCCACCTCCTGCTCATCAAAATCTGTCTTATAAAGTGTCCCTTATGAACCATTTTAAAACCACTTTCAGCTTTGAGCTCCGTGTCCAGGGGACAGATTGGCTCTGTTTTATTTTCCCCAGATCTGCAGGTGTTACTGTCAGAATAACAGCAGGATGGGACTTCATAGTCCCTCAGAAGCCAGTCTTAGGGTTGTGTCATATGCTCAGTGTGAGTGTTTCTGTCCGAGAAGTGTACCCCCTTTTTATTGCTGGCCATAGTTTGTACACACAATTCTGCCTGCTCGTCATACAGGAGTCCTTCTATAAGCTCTCTAAAAGTCAGGATGCTGAGAGTGATGCTCAGGTTGAGTTTGAGGGCAGTAACCTGCCACAATTAACCCAGTTGATTGCTTTTGATTTTGTGCTTGATTTGGTTTTGAATCATTCTGTTATCATTTATGTGGTTTTAGTGTCCTGATGTGGGTGTCTTTGAATATTATGCTGATAACCTGCAGCTTTGATGACCCATATATTGCCTATAAAACACAACCGGCCAACAAACCTTCCCTGTTGTCTGGAGAGCCGCTGGATATGGCATCTACACTGAGTCACCAAAATTAAATGCCAGGAGGTTAGGCTACTATGCAAATTAGAGAGGCTCTTAAAATCCCAGTATGCTTTACATATAGTTGAATAGAAATTCCTTCAACTCATACCTTTCTGATGAGTGGGCCCCATGTCTAAGCATTTTTGTAATTTTCCAAAACCAACCATCTGACATTCATACCCTGATTGGGGAGGTGAAAAACGAACCAGAGTTTGACCTTCTCTCTCAGCTCACTTTATTTATTTTCTATTGAATGTAGCTTTGGAATGGTTTGAAAACCACTTAAGACCTGAAACTTGTTTGAAAACGCTGGTCTACCTCAGTGAGTAATTTGTTGCCTGTGAACGTTTTGTAATCTGTGCTGTGGTTGCAGACAGAGAGTGTTTCTTGTCGGTTAGTTCTCTGACGTGTAAGATTTGAGTGTGCTGCTGCTGAACAATAAATTGCCAACTTCACATTGTCCCTTTCAAAACATGCATGTTTTTGGTGGTGTGGTTTCAAATTTCCTACAACATGGCTTGTCAGCGCAGTGCTGACAAAAATGGTTTTTGCTCACAATTGCATTGCTGCACAGTAAAATCACAAGTTTTCTAAGTCAAAAATAGAGGTAACAAAAGGTTAAAGGGCTACAACATGCAAAAGCAGTTGTTTGTGGCTCAGAGTCTCACCACAAACACTTCCTACCTCTGCTCTCTGCTATGGATGTTTGGTAGCAGAATACAAATGAGAGCTTTAAACTAATATACTGCACACTTGGACACACACCTACGCTGACTTTCGCAGATACCAACACACACGTTAATAATGCATTTTGACCAAGTGCATCAGGGAGTGTATATTGAGTTACAATGCAAAGCACTCAGCTTCAAACTTAATTTAATTCTTAAATCTTTGTATCCACACATTTGCCTGTGTGTGTGTGTGTGTGTGTGTGTGTGTGTGTGTGTGTGTGTGTGTGTGTGTGTGTGTGTGTGTGTGTGTGTGTGTGTGTGTGTGTGTGTGTGTGTGTGTGTGTAAGATGTAGAGGATGTCATAGCAGAGGAGGCAGGGGATCAGATTAGGGATCTGTGCACATCTGTCAGCATGCAGCCATCTTCAACACCATTAGATTAGAGCTAATGAAGACACTCTATGCATGTGTCGGTATATTTGTTAGTTTAGGAGACACAGGCAGGAGGAGTGAGGGTGTAAAAAGAGAGAGCGAGAGAGGGAGAGAAAGTGCCTGGAACCAATTCCCTGCTCTGACTTCAGCTGCTCAGGCCTCGTAAATCAGGAAAGGTTCCTGGGGATCGATTAAAAGCAGCATGACAAAGATTGGTAGTAGAGATGTGGCGCGTAGCCCAACACAAAGACCCAGCAGGTTGAAATATAAAGAGAACTATAAGAGTTTTGTAAATAAGCAAAATATTTGAGGGGGCAAACAGCGAGAAGTGCAACGATAGCAAGAAGAGGGGATGGGAGAGTTCAAAAGAACGAGCAGGGGTGTAGAGTTATAGAAGGAGAGAGAGCGATCTTTCCTCCATGCTGCTTCAGCCTTCCTTTCAAATTAGAACAGCCCTGTCTCCTGAGAATGTGACATTTTCACGGAGCAAGCGAGGGAGAGATGGAGGTTGAGAGAAGGGTGGGAGGAGTGGAAGACAAATGGGGAGGGGGGGCAGAGGGGGGACTGCAGGTTCTCAGAAGCGGGAAGATGGAAGAATAGAGGGAGAACCAGAAAGAAAGGTGGTAGCAGCGGAGGAGGGAGGGAAGGGGGGGTGCAGGGTTTTACTTGGTAGTGTTAGGGATGGATGGAGAGAATGATGAGAAGGGAGGAGAGAGTGTGTGTGTGTGTGTGTGTGTGTGTGTGTGTGTGTGTGTGTGTGTGTGTGTGTGTGTGTGTGTGTGTGTGTGTGTGTGTGTGTGTGTGTGTGTGTGTGTGTGTGTGTGTATTGGGGGGCGGGGGGTTATTAGTCCACCCTCCAGAGGCTACTAATGCACTGACCTTCATTAACTTGCATTACTGTCGGTGTGTGTGTGGAGTGTGCAACTCTCTTTAGTTAACACTCATTACAGAGTCTTTGTTTAAAGGCCAGTAAACTAATGAAGTCATTAAATAAGTGAGGAAAATCCTGATTCAAGTATTGAAACCAGAGATTGCGGTACCTTTAAGGAGAGGAACAGCCACTGGGAGACTTGTGCCCACAGCAAACAGAATAACAGACCTAAATAGCACACTGCAACAGTGTGTTGGGGACTGCCTCCATTGTCAAGCCATAGGATAAGCACTGATGAGTTCATACAGCCATCATGATAGTTCTCGCAGGAACCAGAGTTCACTTAGATATACAACATAGACACGAGTTTTAAATCAAACAGATCAGGTTTTTATTGGTACAGGTGCAGGCTGGGGAGACATTAACCTGATACAGATAGGGTGATGGGGAGAAGTGTGTGTGTGTGTGTGTGTGTGTGTGTGTGTGTGTGTGTGTGTGTGTGTGTGTGTGTGTGTGTGTGTGTGTGTGTGTGTGTGTGTGTGTGTGTAGGGAGGGGTATTGTTTTTGTTGTTGAACATGTGTTACATGGTAACGCTTCAAATCTATCGCATATTTATTTCATCTATCTCACCTCATGTATATCTGCTCATCTATCTCATCTATTTAAACTCATCTATCTCATCTATTTTGTCTCATCTATCTCATCTATTTAAGCTCATCTATCTCATCTATTTAAACATCTATCTCATACATTTTATCTCATCTATCTCATCTATTTATCTCATCTATAGCTGCACATCTATCTTATCTATATCTGCTCATCTAATATTATCTATCTGTTCTCATCTGTCAATCATTCTCATGTCTCATCTATATATCTCATTTATCTAATCAATTTGATCGATCTATCTGCAGGCTCTCCTTGATACTCAGAAACAGCTGCGTTCTCAGATCTCCAACTTTACCTTCAATCTGGGCTTCTCTGGGAAGTTCTACCACACAGGTGAGTTCTGTTTATATGTTTTTCATTCTAACATATTAGTGACAGATACACACAAAAGTTGGAAATACATTTAATATAAATATGCTTTAAAACGTTGCATCTAGACTTGTGCTTTTAATCATTCATACATTTCCTTTATTCATTACAGTAAGTTTCTGTGGACACTCAAAGTGTAAATTTTCAGAGTGGAATAATTTTTGGATGATATTAATTGTCTTTATTAGATTAGAGGTCTCCTTGTGTTTTAAACAACATTAGTCACAAGTTTCAGGTGATTTAATGTAAGAACATGTAAGTTTCACTTTTGACATTAAAACATAATTGGTTTAAAACAATGAAACTTTTTTTTTAATTTAAAAATTGGCACCTGAGTCAATCTAGCAATTGAAAAATGATATACCACTTAACAACAACTATATACATGTCGAATTATAATTTACAAAGAAAACATCTATTGAACAGTAGTTCTTACACAGTTCTTAAGTATTTTCTGTAAAAGGTTGCACATCTAGCTCATAGTCTGTTGTCCTTCCATCATTAATAAAATGATCTCATCCTATCTTTATATTTAAACACAGTAATATTTATCTAGGCATAATTATGAGGTCATGACACAGCGCTGAATCCTCGGCTGTGTTGTGGCTCCAAGGACAGATTTTATTGATATTATAGTTAATGTGTCTAAATCTGCCATCAGAGAACAAAGGTGTGGGATACACTGGAAAAGAAAAATTGAGCCGAGACTGAACATGATTATAATTAGAAGAAATCTGGTACAGAATAGAACACATTATGGCAGCATCTGTTATTACTATGGCACCACTTTTCATCACCATGGTATCAGACTACTTTATTTAGCAACACAACCTCAAGACAGCCCATTTGGTTGCTGATATTCTTCAACTCTTACACCAGCAAGAAATGATGGCAATATTTTAATGTACTCGGAATCTGCTTGTTTTTGTACATGTTTCATTCTTTGTCCTTTTGTCCTTGTGTATATGCGTGTCTTTGTGTGTGCAGGCACAGGGGAGGAGGACGAGGGTGACGATCTGCTACTGAAGTATGTAGATGAGTTCTGGTGGTTCCCCCACATGTGGAGCCACATGCAGCCTCACCTCTTCCACAACGAGTCGTCACTGCTGGAGCAGATGGTCCTCAACAAGGAGTTCGCTCTGGTGAGATAGATGCACAAGCATGTACACACATATCTTGCAGCTGTCTGTTTCGTTGTTGTTTTCTTCTCGTGTGTCCTTTTAATCACACTCATTTTCCATGATTGGGTTTTTATCCAAGGACGTCTGTTGCTGAAAGTAATTGTTATTTCATCTCCGCTGCAGATTACAGCCACAATGTTCTGAGGTCAAAACGCAAGATCTGTTCTTGCTTTACGCAGAAGCTGGAAAATAATACACATTTATTTCACAATGCTATGTACTATGTAGCACAAAAATACACTTTACTTGCAAGGTTTTGTATCGTCCTTGTAAGTGTGACATTCCTACATTATAGGACACTGACACCAGAAAACCAGGTTTTCTGTTTTGTTTGTTACATGTTGTTAGATTTACATTCAAATTCCACAAGCCAACGCTGTAGGTAAACTACATCTAATATAGTAAGCTAATGCAAATTAGTGACATGATCTATTTTTCCAGACTGTGATGTGATTTGGGCTTATAGGAGACAAACAAACAAATGTCATATCCCTGTTGGGAGCAATGCACCTATTTTGTTAGGTACACCTGAGCCCTGTTTAATGTCTCCTTGTTAATCTGAGGTCCACAAGGCTGAGTGCTTTTGTTGCTCTGTAATTTTCCTGTGTTTTTGTTGGCATGTGTGTGTGTGTGCGTGCGTGCGTGCGTGCGTGTGTGTGTGTGTGCGCGCGCGTGCGTGTGTGTGTGTGTGTGTGTGTGCATGTGCGTGTGCGTGTGTGTGTGTGTGTGTGAGAGGTTGATTTGTATGACCGTGTTGGAACGCGGTGTCACATACAATACAGCGAGGGGGGCTGGTTCATGCTGTTGAAGGTGAGCGTGAACATAAAGTGTGATCACTAACCTCTGTTGTACACACACACATATCACTCCCTCATCCCCTGACCGCTGATGCTTAGCTTTGACAGTGTGTGTAGGTGTGTGTCAGAGCAAAGGACAACACCATCAGTCTTCGGGACGCAGCCAGCAACCATCCACCCTCGCGCTCGCACACATACACATGCTCACACAAACTATATATTTTTTAATTTCCAAGCCGAAGGCCAGCATCATATCAAACCCAACACAAAGCACGTGCTTCCGCTACAAGGTCAGACTGCGTGTGTGTTTATGTGCTACAAAGTCCTTTGTCTGTGAGTTGTAAATGTGCCATAATTTCTCTGTTTATGTGTATAACCCTCATGTACGTGTCCATATCTGTCTCCCCGCCTTTAGGAGCACAACATCCCAGTGGACATGGGCTACGCTGTGGCCCCTCACCACTCAGGCGTCTACCCAGTGCACCTACAGCTGTACGAGGCGTGGAGACAGGTGTGGAACATCCGGGTCACCAGCACTGAAGAGTACCCCCACCTCAAACCTGCCCGCTACCGTAAGGGCTTCATCCACAACAACATAATGGTGAGGACACAAAATTATTATTTCTGAATTCATGGAACGCCTGAAAGGTGCATTAGCCTAACATCCTGCTTACACATGCAAATCGTCTGAGCCTCACACACATTCATAACTGCACTTTGATCAATTGGCATATTTCTGCACATACATGAACATTTATCAGCCTCTTCACATCTTCATGCTGGGTATTCATAATTGAACATCTTCTTTGTGCAGGTAAAGGCCAAAATAATATCCAAGGGTCTCATTTGAAACATATTCATACCATGATTATTTAATATTTCCCCTCCTGTTTGTTCCCTCCTTCTGTAAACGGAGGGAAAAGTATTCATCAGCTGTATTATACAAGTCAGACGTGGTGCCCTGTGCAGACATGTTATATAAGATTTGTTGGCCTGGTAGATAAAGCACACGTGTGTGTTGTCTGACAAAAGAAGGTGAGGTAGGTCGGTGAGATAAAAATGATCAATATCACAACCATGTGCCTCTTCAAAGCCCTTCTGTATGTTATCATGATGCTTCTGATTCATGCAGAGGTCATGAGTCAAATCTAAAATTCACAGCACATACAAAACAAAATATTTGCTTAATTCTTCATACTGAAATTAAAACAGTAAATTATAATTTTGTACAGCAGTTAAATCAAAGTTACCTTCAATGCAAAATATTTTACCCACAAGAGTTTGTTTGGGTATGTCGTACTGCTGCTCTGTTCTTTTTAATCTTGCTTTGAAATAACTGTTTGATTGCTGTCTCCCTGTTCAAATACGTGTTTGCTAAATAGTAAATTGTGTGCTGATTGTTTCTTGTGGTCTTAAACAGGAAATCAATGATGCTGTGTGTGTTGCGTACCCTCTGTGTGTGTACACATATATGTTTGCGTGCATGTGATATGAATTATTTGACCTTGTCTCGCCACAGCATGCCCAGTGCCACGTTAATTCAATATTTAATGGTTTCCCAATGCAGTTTAAGGGTTGAACTTGTGTGTGTGTGTGGGTGTGTGTGTGTGTGTGTTTGTAAATGCGGGATGTGTGTCACAGACTAAAGACTTAGCAATGAAAGCACTTTTACGCTTTAATACTCCAGTAAATAATTTATCAGTCACTGTCTGTGACTGTAACTGTCTGAACAATAGAATAAAACTTTAGCCACCCATTTCACCAAACAAGTTGTCTTCATCCACCTCGTCTCTCCTCCTTCCCCTCTTCTTCTTCATTCATTTGTCAGTCAGGCTCTTTGTCAGTGTGCACAACTGTTCCCTTATTGACAAAAGAACCAATCACGTCTGACACCGAAATTACCAGTTCATGTTCTTCTGCCATATTTGAATCTTTAGCAAACAATTTGAACAGACAGCTCTGTCAATTTTCTAATCAGTCTGAGAAGTCAGCTTTTATTTCTTGACGTCTCGTCACAGCGTCATAAAAGACAGCCATTTAATCCTACGTGTGTCTGTACAAAAACATGCTCATTTGACAGGCTATAATGTGTCATTTTACATTATGAAAGGTTTTGAGAAGCATCAGTGAGTCACTAAATTCAATAAAATGACAAGTCACTGAACAAAGACCAACAGTTTACATGATACATCACAATGAAACAGGAAACAGGAGAAACAACAAAGAACAAACTGGCAGAAACTAACAATAAGACTTCTGTTGTTTTTTTTTATCAGAAAAGCTGCAGAGGAAGTAGAGACTGAAATAAAATAAAATAACCCAAAAATGTTTGTCATACTTACAATCAACACAAATGATGGATGTTCTCTGAGCGTTGCTTTTACAACTTTTGTTCCTATTGTCTGTCAAGTAAAACTAAAAGTTATCAATACATTTTTAAATAATGGAACAAACTTCTTTTCTGTATTTCCAGTTGTAAGTTTGATTCACATTGGCAGGGAAGCAAGGACATATGCAAATCAGATCCATTCAGTTGAGCTTTCCTGGTCACTCCGCTTTGTCAAGAAATGAAGGGGCTTACAGTGACTTGCTGATCGTGTTGCTTACTGTAAGTCAGACTGCAGACTGAGGGAAACACCCCTCACTTCTGGGTAAAGACTCTCCAGAGACTCAGCTCAGCTCTGGTGCAAGCTGGTTCAGATGTTGAGAAAAAAGGTATGCTGAAATTACCTCTGGGAAGATCAGGTGGACCTCAAGTGTGTGGATCAGAATTATCTGGCACTGGTGGTCCCGGAGGTGCCCCTTATATGCTGCATCTAATTCACACCCACCTCCTACAGCTTCCCTCAAGACAATGCATGTACAGTATGCAAGACAGCAGACTTCACTTTACCTCGCCGCCAATGTGTTTAAATGAATTGCTACTAATGAATGTTCAGTTTGATGAAGCTCCACAGTTCATTTGTGATTTTAAAGACAGCAGTTGAAAAAATAATCTCACTTTAAGGTCCATTTAGTAGCTGTTTTTAATCATACCACATGATCTTCATCAGGACCATGTGGAATCACATGGTCTTCATCAAGATCATGGGGACTGTTTGCTGATGAAAATCATGTGATATGACTGAAAGCTAAACAGCTACCCAGGAGACCTCAAGGTGACATTGCTCTGTCAAATTCCATTTAATAAACTGCAGAAAATATTGAAAAGCACATCTCTTGCTCCAAGACATTGCATGCTGCACTGACTAAATAGCAAAGGGAGGCTATACAGGGAAAACAAAATCAAAACTTAGCTCATGGAGGCGGAACATTTTTCTGAGAGGCAGTTTGCGTGGTGGGTTATGCATGTAAATTTAAATTTAAGTCACTTTGCTGATTAACTTTTAGGTTCTGATCATTTATCTCGCCTCCTGACCTCTTGTAATGTTACTGCGGGACATCGCCCACATCCTTCCCATTTTCTCTTCCTTTCACATTTTTCACTTCCAATTTTTCTTGCAATTTCTGTCTATTAATCTCTTCCTCCCCTGCCGCTCACTCCATCTTTGTTTGTTCAGAGGAGGACAGGAAGTTGTCTTAAGGCTGTAAAATTGGTGTTTGTGTGTCTCTGTCAGCAGATTGAGAGCCACCCACTGGACCCACAGTATCAGAACAAATCAGACTGAGATATGGGGTTGTGCTTTAAGTGTGTGTGTGTGTGTGTGTGTGTGTGTGTGTGTGTGTGTGTGTGTGTGTGTGTGTGTGTGTGTGTGTGTGTGTGTGTGTGTGTGTGTGTGTGTGTGTGTGTGTGTGTGTGTGTGTGTGTACACCCACACAAACATGCAAACACTTGTGTGTGTGTGTGTGTGTGTGTATATTTCTTTTTAAAATGTACTATATCAGTTTGAGCTATAGCGCTGTGGATAATTGGTTTGGTGAAATAGTGCTGAGTGTCTGTGGCTCTGGTGGCCTTCTCCTTCACTCTCTCATTCCATCTCTCTCTCTCTCTCTCTCTCTCTCTCTCTCTCTCTCTCTCTCCCATGTGTGTGTGAGTGTGAACAAGCGAGTCTGCAGTGTTTTATAGATAAACCAATATCTGTGCTCTCTATTTCATACAGAGAAGTGCTCCACAAGGAGTTCTCTTCTCTTCTCTTCTCTTCTCTTCTCTTCTCTTCTCTTCTCTTCTCTTCTCTTCTCTTCTCTTCTCTTCTCTTCTCTTCTCTTCTCTTCTCTTCTCTTCTCTTCTCTTCTCTTCTCTTCTCTTCTCTTCTCTTCTCTTCTCTTCTCTTCTCTTCTCTTCTTCTCATTTGATCATTTAATGAACTAATGAAAAAGCATTTAATTCATCAGCTGCTAAGCCCTCGCTCTAGCACCCTATTAGTCTTTCATGGTTGTTTATATCTTTCTGGGCGCATCATTTGAGTTCTTTTATTGCATAAATTAATTAAAATAGACATTTACATTCGCCTTAAGACTAAGTCTCATTACTTTGACAAATGCTTTGCAAATGCGGGTATTACAGTTGAGGTAAACTATGAACATAAGAACAAAAACATCTAAATCTTGGTGAAATAATTGATATAAAAACAATCTGAGAAATTGACATCTTGGACCCAGTTTTCATCAGTCCAACAGGCACAGTAAAGAACTTACAGGGCATTGTGGTGGGTTTTTTGGGGGTGTATTTTCAGGACCAAGGGTGCCCAGTTCACCTGCTCGAGGTGGCATTAAAAGTAGTCTGTTATCATCTCTTGCAGCTTCAGTAAACAGGAGGAAAACAAACTGAGCAGTGCCCCAAAAAGATGTAACTAATCACAAGTGCAAATTAATGTCTTGTGCTATCCAACTGCCTGAAAATATATGTAGTGAAGTCATCATGGCTGGACGCCTCATCCGGATGCATAGCTCAAGCACACAGGAGGCTATAACTGGTGTGTCTTTTGACACCATTAATTTGACCTGAATAAACTCTTTCCTCTGCAAATGTATTGACTTGTCATTACAGGGAAAGTGCAGGTAAAGCTAATAATATTCGATAATGACTCTTCTTTGTTGAAGTGTCAGTGAGCCAGCATGCACAAAGTCTTGGAAGTGGAACACCTAAATGGATCAGAGCCGTCATTTATGGTGTTACTGTAATTACACCTGAGCGTTTTATGTCACAAGTCAAAATGCCAATTGTGAAAAAGTTCTGTTGCACTTTGCAAGAATGCAAACTGAACATCTGTAGCTATATCAATGCCATATGGTGTAAGAAACAACACTGAACAACCCTGACCTGCTTTAGCGTTATATCTGTTTTTTTATTGTGCAGACAAGCCTGGCTCTGTAGCTCTATTTAATCTCATCATAATTTCCTTTTCACATCTGTCATCTGAATTATTTCTGTTATTTTTAGCCATCTTTGCTTTGCTTGTAGTTCTTGAAATAGGTGGGTGATCAGCACTTTAAAAAAAAAAAAACCCTCAAAGAACCAGCTGCTCCGGCGATTTCCTTTTTAATCTCAAATCAGTGAATGATGGAGCTTTCATATGCCACTTAAAGGAAAACTCTATCAATCTTACACATTAGTAATGTGTGTGTGCAGGTCTTCTATTTCTGATCATGTGGGGGAAAAAAAGGCAAAGAGTGAAGCCCTTTGGGGGAAGTTTGAGACATTTCCTTAACTGACATCACTTGAAGACCATTAGTTTGAAAATGAACATTCAATAGGACCAATGTGCTGTTTAAAAGAAGTGAGGTTACAAGACCTAGTCTGTATCTTGCTCTTTATCACTGCTTGAGGCTCTTGTCTCAAGGCTACAGTGGCATCCACTAGCGAGGCACAAACAAATCTCCAATCAAACTGTCTGGGGTCAAGTTGAATTGTGATTAGTATAGTCAGCAGGTCAAGCAAGGTCAAGTATGGAATGAATGAAACAAATCTTTTTAAACTCGTCATCTTGAGTCTTTCAGTGTTATAACCAAATATCTCTCGTTTCTTCTCATGAATGCATATTTTGGAGCCTGTTAATCATACTTTTCTTGGTTGAACTATTTTTCCAGTTTAAACAGAAGACGTAAAAGACATTAACTGCTCCTTTTTTCATTGCATGTCTCTATATGTGTGTGTGTGTGTGTGTGTGTGTGTGTGTGTGTGTGTGTGTGTGTGTGTGTGTGTGTGTGTGTGTGTGTGTGTGTGTGTGTGTGTGTCTAGGTGCTGCCTCGTCAGACGTGTGGCTTATTTACTCACACCATCTACTATAAGGAATACCCTGGTGGACCTAAAGAACTGGACAAAAGCATCAATGGGGGAGAACTGCTCCTCACTGTGCTACTCAACCCGGTGAGTCAAAGGAAGCGCGCGCACGCACGCACGCACGCACGCGCGCACGCACACACACACACACACACACACACACACACACACACACACACACACACACAAATGTGCAAAGCGAGAAACTAAGAAGACTGTTTTATTTTGATTTTTGCAGCTTTAAGAGGCACTAACAGGGTTTCCTGCTCTCACTCTAAAAGTCACTTCCTCACTGTCTGGTTCATTCTTTTTTATTTTGCTGTGTGTGTCTCTGTCTGTCTCTTCCTGTCAGGGTCTGCTTCTCACTGTGGAGCTGTGTTCCTCTCCCCACTTTAAATTAGGTCTCACCACAGGGGGGTTGCTGTCTCACACACACACACACACACACACACACACACACACACACACACACACACACACACACACACACACACACACACACACACACACACACACACACACACACACACACACACACACATCCTTCCCCACTCACTTGCTCCTGCTGTGTACGTCAGCTCAACTCGATTCTGCTTTGAATTAAGGAACAGAATTAGGTTTTGGTGGCAGTTAAGTTGTTCATCCACGTGCACGTGCTCACAAGGGCATGCACACACACAGTCACTGAAAGTCACAGGGAGTGTACCCCAAACAATCTCTTTTGCTCTCGCTCTTTCTCCACCTCAAACCACACGTGCACAAACACAGTACGATGCTCATAGACCAGGAGTAGGCTGTATGGAAGTGTCAGTCGGTGGCGTGCTGAACTAGAGGAGCTGTCAGAACTCACCGAACATCACAGGGCCAGGTGCAGCTTCGTACTAAAACCCAATCATGCTCTTTCTTCTGTCTCTGCATCACTTTGTCTTTCTTTCTTTTTGTTTACATTTTATTTATTTATTACTTCCTTTCTTTTTGTCTTCTTTTCTCAACATCTTTCCTTTATATCTTTTCATTTGTTTTTGTTTCATTTCTCCTTTGTTAATTTTTTAATGTCTTTTTTTTTCTCTTCCATTCTTTAATTTAGAAAAAAAAAAAAGATTTCTTTTCTTCAGCCTGTCGCCTGCATCACAGCATGTCAGTGCATCCTTGTATCTTCTTTTGAGCAGAAGGTTTTGACTGTTTCAAAAGGATAATAATACATGACATTTGCATAGAAATGCTGTGGTTGTTGCTCTGCTTTGAAATGACACTTGGTGTAACTAAAAAACAAAAAAAACAATTTACATCTAGTTTTACAGAACTTCTATAATTGCGCTGTATCAGGTAAGTTCTTTCTAGAAAAATAATCTCTTTTCTTTTTCCAGAATCTCTGGAAAATAAGTGTTTTGCATTTGCCAGAGCAATAATAATAGTTTCTCTAATAATAGAGAAAGAACTATGTGGTTGGCACGGAGCGAAAACGAGAGAGAGAGAGCGTATTTTTCGGTCTAACGGCAGTGTGATTAGAGAGGCTGCCTGTTATGTATTGTTAAAGTGAGACCAATTGTATGAATAAAGGAAGTCTCTGGGGAAAGTGTACCAGAAGAAAGTCACCTGTGGCCACGCACAGCCCTTTTAAGCGTGCTCTATTGAATGGATAATTATATGGTGTGATAAATATGTGGCCTCAAGCAAAACTCTAGTAGTTAGCATGAACAGCACAAGCCAACAGCTGAAGCCATTAACTTCTGAAACAACTTAATAACACTGTGAGATGAGTTTGAATACTTTTTTGCCCTTGGTTGAGAATTATAACAATGCTAAAACTAATGCTATTACTACTACTATTAAAAATTATTATGACAATAATAACTAGAAAATCCCTATGCCAATGCAGCTGCTGAATGTTTGATTTTATTTTATTTGAGAGGGTCAGAAGTTAGAGCGTGTGACATCATGCGTGACATCACCCACTGTAAACTGAAAGATGGTCAGAAACAGAGATGAAGAAAAAAAATGCTAATAACATCATATGATTAATACAAATACAATAAAACATTAAAATGGTTAGGAGTAAAATTGAAAAATACCCCAATTTAAAAGCCAGGTTAAAAGATGAATTTTTAGTTGTTAAAAACAATATATATATTTTTTATTTTCTAACATTGGAAAAGGATGTTTCACAGAAAGTAGCCTTACTGCTTTTCTTACGGCAAACTGAGGAGCAGAGAGTACTTACTGGGATATGAATTGAAAGGCCGTTGCTGATTTAGGAAGGTCTCAGGTTATGTAAGGCTCTGTAGACACAAAAAAGTATTTTGAAATTGATTCTCAAAGATACAGGCAGTGATGCAATGATAACCAAAGTAAAGACCCCCTTGAATGCCTTATAAAAAAAGAAAATGGAAAGGTTCCTGCTCCATTTTTTATTACAGAGATAATATGAGAAAATATCCCCCTACTATTTACAATAATGGAAGAATGGAGTTTATAAAAAGTACTGACATGGCCAGTTTGAACAGAATTAAAATCTGAAGTGAGGTTGATCTACATAAAACAACTGTTTCTGTACAAATACAGGCTTCTGCTTTTTGGTTCCTGAAATCAGCCAAAAGGACATGAATTAAAATTCAAATGGGATTTATTGCCAAATATGCTTTCACATACAATATATTTTTGTTGGTGTATTGGTCCATAACAATCACAAACTAAAAGTAAGAACAAAATGAGTAATTATGTAAAGTGACAAAAAAATTACAATGGTATGTGCAATATAAGATTATAGATTTCACTTTAATATGATGCGTAGTGTATCTGAGTGGGACAGAGTGTGGGTCAGCCGGGGTCCAGGACCTTGTTGATGAGGCCAGCTGCCTTCGGAAAGAAACTGTTCTTGTGGCGTACGGTTTGGTCAAGATAGACCTCTGCCTCTTGCCAGAGGGGAGTGATTGAAGAAGTTTATGTCCGTGGTAGGAGGGGTCAGTCTATGTCCCAGAGGGACTGCAGGTTGCAGCCAATCACCCTCTCAGCAGAGTGAATGATGCACTGCAGGCTGCCCTTGTCCTTGGCACTGGCAGCAGATGGTGATGCAAGAGGTGAGGATGGAATCGGTAATGGCAGAAGTGCACTAGTGTTGCCATTGGCAGGTTGAACATCTTCAACTGCAGCAGGAAGTCTGTTGTGCCTACTTTGTAAAGGAGCTGATGTTTTGGGGCCCCAGGAGAGGGTGGTGCCCATATAAGCAATCGGACTCCACAGTGTCGAGGAGGAAGTCACACAGGGCAATGGAGGCGGGAGTAAAGGGAAGATCCTCAGATGTTCATTAGACAGAGTAATCCAAAATAAACTATCCTGTTGCATCTACTGAACACTCCGATTTAAAGTGTGAATGGCACTCAGGAAGCCATAGCTTATATATTCTGCTTTTTTTTCCAATATCCCTAAAATGTTGGCAAGAAAATTTCAGTCAAGATCTGTTCAGGGATTTAAAAACACAGCCCAATACCTGACTTGGAAGTACCACTTGAGAATAAAAAGCACTGGTAGTGGAAGTTAGAATATTTAAATATCGGCTCGCCAGACCTCCTGATAGGACTTACATTGTAAGTTTACATTCATGTCTTAACAAAGCCCAACAATAATAATTATGGGGTAGCCTCTTTCTTACATAATTCCCCAGTGGACATGGGAATGCAGAGCTCATGATGTACTAATGGTGATTAAAGTATATAGTATATTAGCATATTAGCCCTGCTAATGGCAGCAGCAACATGACATGCTGTGGTTTTAAGTGCAACTATTGTGATATAAATTATAGTAATGCTCATTATAATGGTATTATTGTAAAGTTATAATAGCATCATACAAAAATAAGGATTCATGAGAATATAGAATATAAATAAATCAAGCTTTAAAGTATAAGAAGCAACATTACATTAAAATAAATAGATTGATTGTGCCTTGAATAGATTTGACAATAATATAACTCACATATTCTCTTCCATCAATACATGTCATCATATTTTCAATTTACCTCACTGTCATCATGTTGTGACCAAACTGTGTGTTCCTGAGTCGGTGATTGCTGTGTGTGTTTGTGTGTTACATTTGTGTAGCTTTGTCTGTATAGTTGCTTAAAGGACCAATGTTTTTGCTCACATCACAGTGATGTCATCTCAGCATAAGCTCAACAAACCAAGAGGGATGTGTCTCTACCCTTGCTGTTTCTTTCTTTGTCTCTCTCTGGCTGTGACACACACACACACACACACACACACACACACACACACACACACACACACACACACACACACACACACACACACACACACACACACACACACACACACACACACACACAGAGATATATGTAAGGGTTTGAAATTCTTCTCGAGAGCCAGAAACACACCAAGGCTAATTACATTTATTTCTCCTTTGTCTCACTCTCATTTTCTCCCTCTCTTAATCAGTGTAATAAGTGATGAAACTCTCCTCTTGTTGTATCACTAAATGAAGAGACCTATTAAATATAAAAGCAATTTCAGCACTAAATGAGAGCCATCTGCCATGACCTATGTCCACACACACACACACACACACACACACACACACACACACACACACACACACACACACACACACACACACACACACACACACACACACACACACACACACACACACACACACACACACACACACACACACACATATACAAGCATATACACAGACTGGTGATTTGCTTTCACTTCTCACTGTTTCCATTTGCAGTTGCAAAAGCTTAATTAGTGTATGCACTTTGTGCACGTGATCAATAATGTTCTGTAGCCTACTGCTTTACTCCCTCGGGGGTTTCCCATTGTTTGATGATCTGCACATTTGTAACATTGCCACTTCCTGTTCAATGACTTTAAATCACATTTGGCCTTTGATGGCAGTTTACAACTGACAACAACCAACTTAATGGATGTGAGCGCGTGCGCATGTGCATGTGCGCATGTGCATGTGCATGTGCATGTGCATGTCTTGTATGCGTGTGTTCACACATGTGTCTAACTGGGTGTGGATACTTTTACATCATTGTGGGCTGCATCAACGATCGCTGAGCTCAACTCTCACGCACAGTACACACAGCACTCGACAATTGATTGGACTCTGCAAACAGCCAATAGGGCACAAGTCATTCCCCAATAAATGGGCAGAGAGATGGTGAAAGAGAAGGGAGAGAGAGAAAGAGAGAGTGGGTGGGTGGGGGTGGGGAGCAGGGTGAGAAGGTGGCAGACAGATTGAGATTTGATTTTCAGGTCACGGCATCTTGTGTCACTTGAGAATCCAGACACATACAGGGAGAAAGTGATGCACGTATAGGCCCTCACACACACACACATACACACACACACACACACACACACACACACACACACACACACACACACACACACACACACACACACACACACACACACACACACACACACACACACACACACACACACACACACAGATTCCTTTGTTTGTGTGTCCAAAACAGCAAATGCGTATATATGTGTGTGTATGTTCTGTTTAAATGTGTGTCTAGCTGGCATACGCAGAGCTATACACATACAGTATATCAGGGCTGACATTTAGCGCTTAGCTCTGGCACTAAGCTTATTAGCCAAACTCCAAATATCAGCACAATCTCCCTCCCTCCTAGCACTCTGTTTCACCCACTTCTCACCCTGACATCTTTCACCATTCTTCTCCTCTGAAGGCCTCCTATCTTCCGACATGCTTTCTTCTCCTTGACTTTTTTCAAATTTTCAACCTGACTTTGCTCACACATGTGACTCTTTCCACACTTTTTTTTTTTGGTCTCGTTTCCTTTCCCTCCTGCACTTTCACCGGAGTCCTGTTGATTGCAACTGAAGGCTCCAGCACCTCATCAACACATACAGGCCGTCGAATGCACACACACACACACACACACACGCACACGCACACACGCACACGCGCGCACACGCACACATGATAAACTACAAACTGAATGGAAGGACAAATTAGAAAGTGAGCACAAAGCAGTGAAAATGGCAGAATGGAAAGGCGCAGTAGATGTTTACTGGAGCAGGCAAAATAAATTGAATTGAAATCATACACTGTATTGATGTTCAGCTTTCAATTATCCATTGATGAGACGGAGACAGTGAGACGGACTGAGAGGGAAAGAGAGAGCCACTGCGATAGGTGGAGAGAGGACAATGACTGAGAATGAACGAAGGGCGGGAGGAGGCTTCTTTTTAGTGGCAATAACATTTCAATCAAGGACAAATGTACAGTATATACTAAGTGTTCTGTAATGGGAAACAGGATAATACAGCAATACACAGAAAGAGAGCAAACACAGCAGAGATGGACAAAGAGTGAGGTAATCAGATGCAAACTGTAATGTGCAAAAGTTCTGCAGCATGACAACAACACCAACAGACAGGAATAAAACAGACTTATAAAGAGATATCTTCAGCAATCTCAACATCATGAGGTCAAACATGAAGGGACAGAAGGAACCAAGACAGCCTAAATCCACAGAAGAACTGTCGCCAGTCCTCCAAGATGCTCCGAACAACCTTCCCGCCAAAAAGTGGGAGTTCACAAGAGATTTTTATTGGATTTATGTGTCTGTTTACTGAACTTGGTGTAAAGTTAATTAATACATTTAAAAGAAATTCATGGCATTTTTTGAAAGTATCTTTACATTACATTTAGTGCTTAAGTGTTTACATAGTATTGTATACTAATTGTGAACACAAACTTTAGTATACTGTCTTTTCAATGAGCAAGAATTCAATTGTTTTATACTCATAACTTTATAATAATTGCACCATTGGACATCAATCAAACTGCAACAACTTTAGTAAATTGCCACTTAAAATTAATCAGACAGCAAAACGTTTTTGTTATTGGTTATTCCACCAAAAAATATTTGCAAAATTTAAAATCAATTAAACTGTGAAATTAAAATGACACTGCTTCATAAAGAGAAAGCATGTGTTTGCCTCACAATTAAATACTTGTTATTTTAATTTTAATTTGCAAGATCTATCTAGACACCACCCACAGTTAGTTTAATGTCCTCCGTCTGCAGCATGCAAATAGAGTGAATAAATGAAGGAATGAAAGAAAAAAATGAATGAAGGAATAAATTAAGGAAAGAAAGAAGGTTGGAAAAAAATCCATCCGAAACCTAAAGCCACTAAAAAAAGTTATTCCTTCCTAAATGCAATCATGTTAGAGGGGATTAGAACATGTCACAAATTCAACTACATGACTGGTGTTCTCATAATCTTCCAAGACATGGCATTTGTGTTAGTGTGTGAGTGTTTGTGTGGCTGTGTTCCTGTGTGCATGTATTTTGAAGAACATCAGTCCATGTTGGACTGACATGCTTCATCAGAGCATCAGAGCATCTAGGTCAACATGACATCGGACAGAGAGAAAGAGAGAGAGAAAGAGAGAGAGAGAGAGACGGAGACAGAAGGGGGGAGAGTGGGAAAAAGAGAGAGAGGAGAAAAACAAACATAAAGTGACTTTTTGGTGCAGATGAGAGAGTGAGAGCAAGACATTAAATGGATGAGAGCAGGGGAAGGAAATTAAGCTGCACAGGAGCAATGTGAGAAAAAAACCGAGGGACAGAGATTAAAAGAGGGAGATTGAGGGGTTGGGTTTATTCCTCTCATTTCCACACTTCTCTCCCGGTCCCGTTCCAAGTATGATTTGAGCCCAATTCTGGTGTTAAATTATTAGCGCAGTATTCTTTATTAAAGGCACATATGGGACTCAAAGCAATCCAATATTCAAGAAATGAGACGTGGCACGAGGTGCCGAGAACATTTTTATATGGTTTAGTTAATTGAATTCTTATAGTAGTGGGTAGTGAGTAGTGGGTCTCTCCACCTAAAGGGATTGGAGTTTGCACTCTGTCAGGAGGTTAACATTTTTTAAAGTGTCTTTTTTTTTTTTTACTTTGTTTTTTAATTCAAACTAACCTGCCAAGGTTACCCTCTTTGTCTCTTCCTTTGTCAACCGCCTCTGTACTTTTTTTGTCCTCTTTTTCTGCAGCTCTCCAATTACAAACACAAATCATCTCCTTTCTCCCCTTTTGTTTAATTTGGCAGCCAGTGCTTAAGCTCCATAATGAATGTTTCCATCTTCCGTAATACCCAGATTCTCTCTCTTTGTCTTTTATGCACATACACCACACACACACACACACACACACACACACACACACACACACACACACACACACACACACACACACACACACACACACACACACACACACACACGTACATACAGTAGTAGACCCTTTCCCCTCAGCAAGACATCATAGGGTATTGAGTGGTTTGAAGGGAACATAAATCACTTTTTGATCAGCTTGCTTGCTTTCCAAAAACCACAAAACAACTGGCAAAAAAATTAAATAAAAAAAAAGTCTTCATTTACTCAGGTCAGATTTGCCTGCCTTAACTGTAAATCACTTCAGAACCTTTTCATTTATTTCACACCTTGCTCTTTACCCCCTTCAAAGTACTGCAGTGCTGTGTGAAATATTCCCTCTAAATTCCAAATGTGAATAGATCTTCCCAGCGATATATGGTCAGATATGATTTATTTTTTTTTGGACACTTTTCTGAGAATATAGTGCATCAAGTTCTCCATTCATGCTTCAAAGAGGGAGCTTCTGGGTTTTTGACATTACAATTCATTGGAGAGGAGAAACAAGCAAACAGTTTTTACTGGCATGTGTTTCTGTTGTTCCTGGCTGAGTGCTTGGCGACGCCTTGACAGTGGTTCCACATTGTTGCTCTAACATCGGCTAGATTGATATGAAGCCTGGATGGTGCACTGCTGGTTTGCTTAGAGTGAGCACGAGATAAGAAGGCAGTGGCAGATGCACATATTAGTGTTGGCATGCAAACACACGAATGCATAAACATTTAGGCTGTCATGTGCAGACACTCGTGCACAATAAAAATGACTCTGACATGCATACCCTTGGCTCTCTCTTCTTCCCCTGTTGCATTCTATGTCAAAAAGATACACAAAAGAAGCCACACACATCTGCGTCCTTTACTCCCCCCACAGTGTCTCTCTCCTCTCACACACACACACACACACACACACACACACACACACACACACACACACACACACACACACACACACACACACACACACACACACACACACACACACACTCATGGACACATTCCCCCCATCAGTATTCGGAGGTGATCAGTATTCTGAACAGCTTTCCAGGTCAGCCGGACGCTGATCCATCAAACCCCGACACTGTGTCGCTCTGTATCTACAGCAACCTTCGCCGTTAAAGAGGAGCACCGACAGTCCTCTGTCACCAGGAAATTGACTGTGTATGCCTGAATGACTCTTTGCATGTTTGCGTGTGTACTCGTATTACTCATGATGTGCACATTGTGTCACATTGTGCATTCATTTTAGACCAAAAAAAACCCGATGTAGTTTGATTACTTGGATTAAGATGAGCCTAAATTTAGGTTAAGATTAACATAAAGTTTATGATTAGTTAAGTGGTTGTTAGGATAAGTCTCCAGGAAATTATTGTAAGTCAACGTAAAGTCCTCCAAAGTGATGGAAACAACCCTGCATGTGTGTGTAAGTGTGTGTGTTCACATTCAGAGATATCCTTCCACATGCTGATAGACAATTATTCATGCGCATAGAGAAGCACATGCTCACATTCAACAAATAATTCATATCTTAATGGCGGATGTACCATTTCATCCAGACACATTGCCAAGCTCCCAGCAATCACAAAAGAAGCACGTGTGTGTGTGTGTGTGTGTGTGTGTGTGTGTGTGTGTGTGTGTGTGTGTGTGTGTGTGTGTGTGTGTGTGTGTGTGTGTGTGTGTGTGTGTCTCTGAACGTGTGTGTGTCTCTGAACGTGTGTGTGTCTCTGAACGTGTGTGTGTATGTGTGTGTGCGCATTTGTCTGTTGCAGCTATCTTAGCGTGTCTCTTTGATCAGCCTATAAAAGCACTGAGGCGTGGCTAGATAGCCTGGACCAACACACTATCGCTCCTTTGCTCCCTCTGAGTCTCTCCCTCCTCCTCACTCACATTAACCGTCATGAACACACTCAGACACACTTTGAAACACTCTCCCATGTGTAGCTGCATCTCTCCCCTCACCCAGCGGCTATCAGGAGAATTGTGCTGCCTCCTCAGCTTTATCTATCAGGAGTGGCGAAAACATCAGTTTATCTGTTTGCCTCTTTGTACTTGAAACTGTGCTGAGCTGAAAGTCGATGTACAATCTTACATCACAAAAGTGACTGTGTCAGTTTACAAATATTGATATTTCACTGGATAGCTGCTGTGTTAGTGACTATTAAACCATCACAAACCGGGAAATAATCTGTTTGCTTTTCATTGAAGTCACATCAACAAACATGGGAACTTGGGAAATGGGATTTTGACTTTATCACAATTTTGCAAAATGCATTGAGGATGTTTTCCCACCTCCCTATTTACTTCCCTTTTCCTCCCCACCCTCTACTCTGTGCCTGTTTCTCCACTCCAGATAAGTATATTCATGACGCACCTGTCTAACTACGGCAATGACCGACTGGGTCTTTATACATTCGTCCACCTGGCATCCTTCCTTCGCTCGTGGACAAACCTGAAACTCCACACTCTCCCACCCCTGCAGCTCGCGCACAAGTACTTTCAGATTTTTCCTGAACAAAGGAACCCTCTCTGGCAGGTGTGTTTGTAATGGTATTTGTCCACATGTACTGGCTTGTGTGTGTTTTGAGATGTTTAGACTGTTTAATCTGTGCTTTTTGAACAGATTCAAACCAGAAAAACAAAACCCTGAAATATTTTGCTATACACATGATAAAGAATTGAAATGATGCTTAAATTTTGACAAGTTTAAATTTGCTGTCTCAAAAACAAATTAAACAAGGCAAGATTAACTGTTTAGGGAGTGTTTTCTCTGCTTTATTATGGATTTTGCAGTGATTCATGAATTTTGTTTTAGAAAATGAAAACCTGAGGATTTGACTGAAAGATCTTTTCTACTTTTTCACTTTTTTAATGGATTGTTTAAGTACATGCACATTGTATGCATTTATGGTTTCTTGTAAGCTAATGCAGGCTGAACATAGTGTGCATGATGCAAAAAGCAAATCAGAATTTATTCTTTATATGTATGTACATGATTAATTTAACCTCTGATCCTTTTCTCTATGCCTCTGTAGAACCCATGCGATGACAAACGACATAAAGACATCTGGTCTAAAGAGAAAACCTGCGACAGATTACCCAAGTTCATGGTCATAGGGCCCCAGAAAACAGGTAAGATACACACGAACCCACACTCACACATGCACATGCAACAAAAGAGACTTCCTCTGTGTGCCCAGGTGTCTCGATCCTCCACATCAGAGCCTATTCATTTAATCCCCCTTGCTTCTATGGTTCTGTCAAAGGGAGACAAAGGAGAAGGCTCCTACCTCCTTTCTTCCACCCACATGCTTTCTGCTTTAGATGCGTAGAGATACAGTACAGAGCTCCCATCCTCTCCCTCTTTCTTTTTCCTTTGCTTCGTCTGGCAGGAGCTTATTAAAAACGTGTATGCATGACATGAGTCCCAAACGTTGCCTACAAGTGATTTCAGGAATTCTAATTGCCGGTGTTGCAGGGTTAGAGGTGAGAAAGTCCGCCATAGCTGCTAATTAACCAGGTGATAATCTCCCAAATGGGAGCGGGAGTTATTGTAGCAGCATTACCTGCCCCGCAACAATTACAGCACTATAATTCTCATTATAGTAGAGGGTATGTCAGAGATGTTGGAGCAAATAGGAAACAAGGTGAGGGGGAAATGTGTCAGGATGTGTGGGAGAAAGTATGAGGGGAGCTGGGTGAAAAGAGAGCTGCTGGGGGCGAGACTGGGGGCATGACCAGAGCCCCAGCGCTGATTGGTGTCAAATGGTTTTGAATCATTTGATGGGGAGGCCAATGACTGCTGCAGACACACACACACACACACACACACACACACACACACACACACACACACACACACACACACACACACACACACACACACACACACACACACACACACACACACACACACACACACACACACACACACACACACATAGTGAATTCTCAGCAAGATAAAAATCTTGTGGAGGGGAAAAAAAAAATCATCCAGTATGGATCAGTGGATGACAGTTCACACACATGCACTCACTGATCCACACTTACACACACAGACTACTCTCAGCCGAGCAGAATTAACGAGCCTGTTATAAATTATGCCCTTTCTTCCAGGAACGACAGCACTTTATCTCTTCCTACTCATGCATCCCTCCATCTCCAGTAACTTCCCCAGTCCAAAGACGTATGAAGAGGTCCAGTTCTTCAACACCAACAACTACCACAAAGGAATTGACTGGTGTGGTCAAACAAAAACACACATTTACCCGTCTTTCAGTTTCTGTCTTTGCCTTTTATTCGTCGGCACTTAAGGTGAAATGAAAGATTACATTACAAAGGTTGTGTGGTTGTTGTCGGCTGCCATGTGTCTTGAAGACGCCGGTGATACATTAAGCAGTTCAACAACATCTTCAAAAAGATCTCTGAAGCCTTCAAACATAAGCCAAAAGACATATGGCTGCCTAAATTGACCCATAAATGGGTTACTTAGCTGACAGAGACACAGCTGGTGCATTCTCCAAAGTCATCCACAAAGACTTGACGCTGAAAATTCTTCATTAAACACTTTAAATTACATCATTAAGTTTATTTTATAATCATTGTCTAAGATAAAGGCTGTAACTTTGTGACTTTAGAAGTTGTTTCTGACTTTGGAAAACGTGTAAAAAAAGGTAGCTGTGTGCACTCTGGGTGACCAAGTTTTCAGTAATCTTGAGTGTGTGCATATGTGTCTGCTGTCTCAGGTACATGGAGTTTTTCCCTGTGCCCTCCAATGTTAGCACGGACTTCCTGTTTGAGAAGAGCGCTAACTATTTCCCTCAGAGGAGTCCCCACGGCGAGCTGCTGCCCTGCTGCCCAAGGCCAAGATCATCACCCTGCTAATCAACCCCTCCGACAGGGCCTACAGCTGGTATCAGGTAAGTAGCGTACACAAACACACAGAGAATATATTAGATGCTCGTGATTGCACGTGTATTATTTTAGATGTCTACATCTCTGTATGGATTTTAATTGAGTTTTTTTTGTCTACGATTGTACTGGACTGATTTGTGACTGCAGAGTTAATGAACCTGATTATCTATGTATTTATCTATGCGTCTCAATAAAGTAAATGTTACAAGATCTTGAAATCTTCTTCTTAAGCCTGTTTGATTAGTGAGATGTGAATGTCAACAACGTGCCAACTTAAACACTATGTAACTGTCCACAAAAAAACTCTCTCATGTGAAGATGTGAACATATTAATCAATGTGTAAGACAATGAAATAGACTCACAGTCCAGGGTCAGTTCTTTGAGGCTCATTTGGTAATTGTGAACCCTCCCCAGCATCAAAGAGCTCACGAAGACCACGCAGCCCTTCGGTTCACCTTCTATGATGTCATCAGCGCGAGACAAGGAGCTCCAGCTGAGCTGCGCTCCCTGCAAAGCCGCTGTCTCATCCCCGGTCTGTACGCCACACACCTGGAGAGGTGGCTCACGTACTACCCTGCCAACCAGGTATGCACACTCACTGATACAGACTTGTAAACATGCACATGCAAGCAGACAGTTTCATGCAGACAATCACATGAAATGTTGAAGCCTTGCATTTACTCAGTAATATGGAAATTGTGGTTTTGAAAACACAAATAAACATGAGATCAGAGAATTTTTTTTAATTAACAGCTTTTCTGGTGTTTTTTGTACGCATAATAGGGGACACTGAAAAAAAAAATATGCACAGTGTTTTGCATGATCCAAAATGTCCTTATTTTTGTTAAGATGTAAATACATGCAATAACACTTTGCAGATTGCATGTAGGAATCACCAACGGCTCATTTGTCCCTGAGGAAAAGAGAAGAGTGATGTAATAAATCGGCTATCAGAGTTTAGTTTTCTAACTTTTGAGGCTATCATTAAAGAGGATCCAGTAGCACTGAAGCATGCGCCCTGTATAATTAGCTAATACCCCATGTTACATTGTGAATGTAATTGTGTGTAGGTGATGATCATAGACGGCCATCAGCTCAGAACAGACCCTGCAGCAGTGATGGAGGAAGTACAGAAGTTCCTGGGCGTCTCTCCTCACTTCAACTACTCCCAGGCTCTTACGTAAGTCTCTCACTGTGTGCCAGCTCCTCTCTCTTTCTCTTTCTCAGGTAAAAGTAAGGGCACCTTTCACCTGTCTACCTGTCGTAGAAATGATAGTACAGATGTAAACCTGTAACAAGACCCCAATCCCAAAGCTGTGTGAAGTCTGACATCTACTGGTGACAAATGAAGCACTGAGCTGGCCATCTTCTGGTTTCCAGTCTTTGTTGCCAAGTGGTGTCGTTCTCTAAAAAATACAACAGACGGTGATATCACATGGCTGTTTGTTAAGACCTGTTAAAGGTCCAGCTGCACACAGATTTGGGTTTTAGATTTTGTCAGTATTTATAGGAAAGAAAAATGTTTGTGTGCTCAAAATAGACAGAGAATAGAGGATATTTATAAAAGGACACGAGACAGAAAAAAGAGAATATAAACAAAACAGAAGAAATGGGTGGCAAAATGATAAGTGGGGGTATCTGTTTGATGCATGCAAATGCAGAAGGCATGGCCAAAATTATTTGACATAACGGCAAATTAACAAAACAATGGGGTGTCAAAACGTAACAATTACTTCTTTGTAATGCATTAGTTTTGTTAAGGAAGTCTGATATATATTTTGAGTTCTTAATTAACGATTGACTCTTGGATTTGGTTTACAATCATTTTTAGGCATTTATTTTACTTTTATGTGTGTAATCATGAATGATATTTTTATTACATAACAAATGCATAAATTAGTTTTCGCAACAACATTTATTTGTCCAATCTTGCCAAAAGTCAGTCAAGCTTTGAAGCCTCAGCCTCCTGAGTGTCAGCCTACAGAGCCATGGCTGTCCTCATATTTACAATCTTCTGCTTCTCTGTCTGCATTTAAGCTGTCTGAAAAAAAATTCAAATATCAAAAGGTTAGTCTGCTGTGTCAGTTCAAAAGAGCTAAAATAGCAAAGACATCAGGCCAAGTAACCAAAATAAATAATGAATCAAAAACCAATGTGTTGAAGTCTTTCACAGCAGATAAAAAATAAATGGGCAGTGAACAAGTGAGGAATAATTGTTCAGCCAATAGTCAATGTCTACAGCCAAAAACCCTTTTAGTATACTGGAATTTCTGTTCCTGAGGGACATTCTCAATAGCTATTACGAGAACAATTTATTCTGTAATGCAGATGTAAATAATATATTGTATAACAAATGTTTTCAAATATTAATATGTATAAAATATTGGATGCCTAAAATTTGAATGTCAACCAAATTCTCCGGAGGTTTGATACAAATCAAGAGCATTAGCTTTTGCCACATGACACTCTGTTTCAACCTATCCTCCATTAGAGATGTTGCATGTGACCTTTACGGTTTGGAGGAGTGCTAAACTGTTTATCTCTCAAGCACCACTCATCAGAATGCAATCTGCCTGTGAGCCCTCAAGTCTCGAGACAGGGACATCCAGAATTTGTAGCTCAGATTGGGACAGAGACGGTCTTGAATCACAAACACACAACCATATGCATACAAATAATTTGTAAAGAGATGCATTTTGACAGAATAATAAGGAAGATGTGTGTGTGCGCATGAGAGTTTGTGTTTTTGGCTGAAGACCGAGTTACACAAAAGCCTAATCTTTCTTTTCTCCTCATTCTTTTGACATGGCAGCGGTCTGACAGATCCTCAACACTGCAGCCTATTTATTTAATCCCCCTCTCCTTTCTTCCTCCTGTCCTGTCAGAGGAAAACTGAAGAAGAACCACTTAACTCTTTTCTCCTCTTTATTCACCCACTGATGCATGCAGATAAATAATTATTTGCAACTTTCGATCACTTTGACATAAGCCCCTATCCTGACTGCCGGTAACAATAATGTAAATCTTTTTAATTAAAAAAAAAAAAAAAATGTATTTCCTCTCTCTTTTATCTTTACTTTGTACTAGTATAATGCAAAAACAAGCATAAATATAAACATATAAATGAAAAACCAAAACGTCTCATAGAAGTGCTAGAAAATTAAATTAAATAAAAAATTAAAAAAAAAATCAATATTATACGTTAGCAAGAGAAGCAAAAGTACATGCAAACATAGGGCATATTGACAAAGGCACTTTGCTTTGAAAGTCACCCACCATCATCTCCTTGTCTGTGACAGGTTGTCACAAAACGTCCGGTGGGGGCTGCAGCAGTCTGCTAATAAGAACAAGACTTTGGATTCACAGGAGATGCTCATTCAGGGAACCTTATGGACACATCAAATTCAGCAAAACCTATCTCCCTCTCACATTCATTCATGAAATGTGGTTTCACATTAGGCTCGGCACATTCATGTTTCTTGCTTTGGGAGTCTTGCATCCTGGTGACCTGATTTGTCATTGTGTACCTGGTTATTTACCTCTCATTCTTGGCAGTCAAGATACTCTTTCACTTGTTTTTGTCTTGAGAAACACAAATAAGATTGGCTGTATGCTTTTGATTATAGGACAAACCCTTTCTCAATCTAATTCCAGTTGCCGACGTTGGCGTGTCTTTATACATAATGATATAAACTAATAATTAAGTTAATCACATTTTACATTTTTACATGGCTTTATGCACATAAAGAACCCCCATTGCCAGTGAATTACTGCATTCACCAACCAATTAACTATTCAAATAACTTCTGTGTGTCTGCATGGAGGGGTCGAATGAAAAAAAGAGAAATAAAGAGAGAGAGAGGGTGCATAACTAAGATGACAGACATGAAAAAGGAGGGCAATAGAGACAGAGATGAAACGAGACAGCACAGCAGTCAGAGAAAAACCGATAGCAGAAAAGTAAGAGTCAGAGAGTGTGTTGAATTCGTAGTAACGTTTCTGTCTGGTTCGTGCGTGTAAGATGTCTTCTCTTTTTCAGGATTAATGTGTAAAAGGTGTAGGGCTTCTAAATATTATGGCCAACACAGCAGCACTAAAGTGTATTTCTGAAGCCATTAGTTTAAAGTTTTTTAAGGTGTTTCTCGATCTCCCCCTTTCTCATATTTTCTGTTTCTTTTGTGCTTTTCTCCTTTATCAGCTTTGACCCTCAGAAGGGCTTCTGGTGTCAACTTCTCGAGGGAGGAAAGACCAAATGTTTGGGAAAAAGCAAAGGAAGGAAGTACCCTCCTATGGAGCCGGAGGTAATCTTATTTAGTTTTAATTAAAACACATCTATGCTCAGGGAAAACAAGATATTTGCATTGAATGAAATGTTTGAAAAAGAGACAAACAAAAAAAGGAAATACAGCAGCCTGACTGACAGCGACAGGCCACTGTCCCCTCCATCGCTGTGGTTAAATTTCCCACAGGACTCAGCACAGGGGTGGAAACTGTCACCCAATCAGATCCAGCCAGAAACTTACAACCTAATTATGAGGACTCAATAGTGCCACAACACCCGCGAGAGAGGGAGAGAGAGAAATGAGGGGGATGGGGGGGGATAGGATGGAGGGAGTAAGGTAGGAGGAGAAAATCCAATCCATAAATCTTTGTCCTGGCTTGTGATTCCACGGAGGAGAGACCAGACCTCCAGACAATGAATCACACATTTGCCCTCACATGATGACAAACATATAGATATAATTTGTCTTCCCACATTGGGGGAGCTGTGACCTGGAGGTTGATAAGCAGAGGTTGGGACCGACCGGTCGCTGGCTCAATTCCTTTGTCTTACAGTGATAAACTGAAGTGGTCTTGAGCAAAGCACATAACCCACAACTGCTCCCTGGAAGCTGCAGCTGTCCGGTGGATTACTGTATTAACTAATCAATAAACTATATTTATAACTATTACATGTCTGCATGAAGAGGTCAAGAGGTGTGTGTGTGTGTGTGTGTGTGTGTGTGTGTGTGTGTGTGTGTGTGTGTGTGTGTGTGTGTGTGTGTGTGTGTGTGTGTGTGTGTGTGTGTGTGTGTGTGTGTGTGTGTGTGTGTGTGTTCACTTCTCATGGATGGGTTGAATGTAAAGGACTAACTGGCAAAATATACTTGAAAATACATTATTAAACGGATTACTTTTAGTATGTGTGGTTTAATCAGCAGTGTCACATGTAATTAAACTGCTTGAGTTTCCACTAAGGGGACAGGAGGAGAGGACAGAGGAGGACAGATGAGGGAGGAGATAGAGGGAACACCAGGGAGGAGAGAGAAGAGAGGGGGAGAGATGAGGGATGCACACAGAAGAAAAAGACAGATAATGGATATTATGAATCCTTCATGTAATTTTCTTCCTCTCTCTGAACTGTCTTTTCTTAGCTCTGTTCATTCCACTCGGCACTTAGCGGCCCTAAAGTCCTATTGAGGAGAAATAAACTGATCTAAAGATTGTGGGACATCATTAATCTCTGTCTGCTTCTTGTTTGTCCCTATTCAAACTCTTTCTGTTTTATTTCCTCTTCTACATAACCCATTTCCAAACCTTTTTGTATCTCATGTACTTCATCCCTTCACCTGCCTCCTTCCATCGACGACACATCAAATCCTATCTTCTTATATAATTTACTCTCATCTCTCAAATTTAAAAAAATATTTTCTCCCCTTGCTCCTTTGTTCAGGCTCGTGCATATCTGTCCAGGTACTACAGGGAACACAATGTGGAGCTGTCAAAGCTGCTGCATCGCCTCGGACAGCCCCTTCCCTCTTGGCTAAGAGAGGAGCTGCAGAAGGTCAGCAGCATGCTCATCTCACCAGCACAGACATGCAAGTTAAATATCCCAAAACAAATTTACCGTGAATTATACTGAACAGTGGAATATTTTGACTTTAACGCACCTGCAAATTTTGATTAGTTTTCATCTCTAAAATGTTATATTTTTTTTAAATTCACGTTTTTGACAATTTGACAATCCCATGGTCAAACTAGGGTGACTTTATCCAATATCCATTCGTATAAAATGATCCATGACAACGGATTGTTTTGACTGTATTTGTGTTATTGTTTTCCATTACTTTTGGGATTTAATCAAAATGTTGCTACATTTGCTACAGCAACACACAGAAGTGTCTATGTGAAACAGATCGGAAAATGTCATGACTCCATCATTCATAGTAAGAGCCTGATGAAGAAAATTGGTCAGGACCTCTAAGCTCCGAGTCAAACAGTAGAAAGCTAACAGCAGAAGCTAAATATTTGTGTGGAATTGCTCCTGTAAAACACAAAGGACTTCAAATAGTGGTGAGTGCTGAGAAAAAGTCATCTTCCGAACCGGATTACCTTGTAATCCTGTCAAGGTATTCAAAGCAAGCTTAATGCATGAGGCTCCATAATGTAAGTGGCAGTCTCACCTTGATCTCTGCAGAGCCCCTTTTCTTCTGCAGTGCTCAACGCTGTTTGGATTTTTGTGTGCGTACTCACTGTTTATGAAATCAGACAGCCAATTGTTATGTCTGTTTAGGTCTCCCAGTCCATTCACAGCATGTTTTCTTTCTATTTCCATGGTTTGCATTTAAATCAATAAGTAAACAAAGCACAATTAAATGACTTTTTCACACTTTTTTTCCCCTCCCCTCTCTGTTTTCCTCCCTCCATCCCCTTCCTCCCTTTACCGCTTTCTGAAGGTTAGATAACCTTTGCATCCATGAGCCAGGGTTAAAGGTCAAGGGGTCAGAGACCAGGAAGCAACCAGGAGCACCTGACCTTCAGATGCACAGTCTGTGGCCTTTTAGTGCACCCTAAGGTGAAGGCAAGGACGGGGTGCCTCGTTTCACCTGGGAGCTGTGACGCTGCTGAAGTGGGGCAGAGGTCATGAAAGGGCAAAGAAAATTTGTGAGCTCAAATCAAACGGAAGAAAGGATGGATGGATGGATGGATGGATGGATGGATGGATGGATGTTCCAGGTGAAGACAGCTCTGAAGAAAGTGGGACTAAAAAGAAGAACCACATTTGAACATTGAGGAGACCTGTGAGAGACAATTTGAGTCTTGGATGCCCACAACCTGTTCTGAACTGCGGTGAACTCTCATGCAGACCTGCAGTAACTTCGATGGTTATTAACTTTTGTTTTATTTTTCACCTTTAAATTATGTTGCCAGAACAGCGCTGGTCAGCTGTGCGTGGTTCCCATATAGAAGACTTTGCACTAAGTTCTGTTCCATGTATCTCCATGACAAAAAAAACACACCCGATATGGTTTGGTTTTACCCTTCTTTTTTTTTTCTTCTTTTTTTTTTGTAAGAGAATCAGCTGGGGGAAATTGCACAGACTCAGGGGGGGGCAGGCTGTTACTTTCCGTAATTGGTTCTCATTGGTTTTTTTAATTAACTTTTTTTTAAGTGAAGCTAGTTTCTGTTAGATCTGGTAGCCTTGTTCACCCTTAGAGATATCAGTTGAGGCTTTCACTGGAAAGTTTGGACTAGAAATGAGTCACTGAAGCAAAAAGCATCGCCCGCTCGTTGTTTTCCTGTGACACGTCACTCAGAAGAGCGCTGTGTACATTTAGCAGTGAATGAGTGCTGATGACTTTAGCTCCAAGGACTGAGGAAACGAGTTTGTTGTAACAAGACTGACCGAGACTCTTTGAGTATCTGCTGTTACTGCAGGCACTTTTTTTGTTTTGAGAATGTCTCAACCTTCTTTTTTTCCTTTTTTAAAACCAGTGGCCTAAGTTGTTTAGCTTCAGTTTCAATGAAAAAAACTCCTAAATGTCAAACACAAAAACCAAAATTAAAGAAATGGATATGACTGACAGCATACGATGGTTTTTAATGAGCATGCCAACAAACGTGATTCACATTGTGCAGTAACATAAACTCGCACACACATCTGTGAAGT
This sequence comes from Brachyistius frenatus, assembly GCF_029030835.1. Taxonomy (NCBI): domain Eukaryota; kingdom Metazoa; phylum Chordata; class Actinopteri; family Embiotocidae; genus Brachyistius; species Brachyistius frenatus. Next base: position 5,255,118 of record NW_027210622.1, read on the forward strand.
CACATTTGGTCTAAATGGTTGACAATGGACTGTTTTGTCTACTGGTAAGTAAAAATACAAACATGACAGTTTGTGTCTGTCAAGTTCAGTTCCAATTCAATAACATAGAGTTAAATCATGTTCAGATTAATCAGCAAAGTCATTTCACTACTCCTGTTTTCATCAAATGCATCGCAGAGCAGCAGTGTTACTGAGTAGTAAGTATTGTACTTTTTACTAAAAATTCACAAGTCACGCAGCGGTATATAAAGTAATTAAGATTAGCTACATTTTTACCAACATCAAAGTAATTTACACACAAGACAATCAGCAATTATAATCAGTCAATACATTATTCTAAAATTTGCCAATCTGCATTATGACTATTTCACTTTTAGTACATAAGGTATATTTTTATAGTTACGTCTTGACCTAAACATTAAAGCCCAGTGCATGTACACAGTGACACAGAAATGTAATACAATAAAATCAGTTGTGTATATCCCTATAATGTCATTACAAAACCTGGCAATCACATCAAGTCAGAGTTGAGCTGTGAGACTATAAATTTGCAAACTGTTATGATATAGTACAGTGAAGGTTGCCAGGTCAGATCTTATTGTCAACCTGCTGTTCAGCTGGGGTTTTTTCTCACATCATAAAACATAGAAGATTTGCAATAACCCTTGAATGTGATGGAGGGCCTCGATGTTATCAAACCAACAGGTTACGATGTTTAGCCATGGAGGAAAAAAAGAAAGGGCAAACACCATCAGACTTATGCATTTGGGGTCTAAAAACTACAAAGATCAGAGTGGATTCTCCTGCAACATGTGTCTTCTGCACTCATTACTGAATGAACTGGCTGTTTCTGGCCTTATTTGTGTGCAAATAGCTTCGGAAAAAGAGTGAGATACAAAGACAGTAATGCATGGTGACATTTTATTTCCAATAAACACATATATTTTTTAAGAATTTAACTTTTCAGCCTTATTTAAAAGTATAGCCAGGGCAGCTATCCAATCAATCACCACATCCCAAGCAAGATAAATTAATTATGTTGATGATGGTTGTCAGAAACCTTTGAGGGCTTAAAGCTTATTGTCAGCACCTGCCGTTTCACATGCAATTAACAGAAAACATGAACTTATGACTAGTAGTTTTAGCTTACAAAAATAAAAATCACATATTTTTTTTTATTTTAATAAAAGTAATTTTACTTTATCTTAACCTTTTTGAATTGAAAAGAAGTAAATAAAATAATAATGCATTGCATTACAATAGGGCCTTCGCACCGCACGGGGCTGGTCCCCTAACCAGTCAAGAAATACTAATTCCAGATGGATGCAACTGCACTTCATGGGATAGCCAGAAGATGGTGCTCTTTTGTTAGACACTAAAAAACATACCAAATTAACATACTGTATTCTATGCACTGCTGAGGGAGTATTTGGTTTATGGGGATTCAAAGCTATAGTTTAAATAATGTGCACAACAAATTAGATAGAAGCTTAAAAGAAAAGAGCAAAGGTATAATGATAACATTTCAACAATTTAATAACTGTATTTAACATATATCTGAAGCACCAGAAATGTCGCCAATATTTCATGCAGCTTCTCACTGGAACAGTTGGTCCCACATGTTGTTTGCCTTGTAAATGAGGGCGACTCAGAAACCGGCTGCCACTCTTGTAGACACTGTGCGACATACCAGCGACACTGTGTGTGCATGTGTGTGCATATACATTGTCTGACATGAGGGTGCTCACTTTGACAGTTTGCAGTCAGAAACTAACCTGAAAGAGCTCCACTGTTCCAGCTGCTTTCACCTGTTAGCTATACCGGAAGGACAGAACTAGTAATATAAAGTGCAGCTGCCATTTAGAGAGCATACACAGTAACATGTTTTTACATTAAACAATTTAAGGCGTTAATGGTGAAAATATTTTAAGTGTATTAATTAACCACACGACAAACTCAGACTTTTTATAAAAGTTAAGTTTATAAAGAAATGTTACAGTAAATTAGAACAACACAAAGTCAGTAAACGCCAAATAGGCAGCAGTGTAGTGTTTTGTTTTTTTTTCTTCAAGTGTATCAGATTGTCCTCGTTCAGTATTGTCTGAAGCCTGACAACACTTTATTACCCCACCTGGACAAAAGAACTTGAATTGACATTGTTGCTCTGACACATCAACACTTAGAAAAAAATGTTTTGTGCTTTGATTGAGAAACACTTGAGTCCCATCCTCTCTATGCAAATGTCAAGCAGCACTGAGTCAAAGACAAAATACTGATTTGGATGTACAGTGAACCCTCGCTATAACGCGGTTCACCTTTCACGGTCTCGCTGCTTCACGGATTTGCATCGTGCATTGAAATCACATTACGACTATATGTAACGTAGATATATTTAATGTCCAGTTCTATCTATTTCAATTGTAAAATAAAGGTTACTACTTCACGGATTTCACCTATCACGGTTTCTATTTGGAACGTAACCCCCGCGAAAAATGAGGGTTCACTGTATATTAAAAAAGCCTGAGAATGACAAAAACCTGAAATCTGCTTTAAATACAAAGTAAAACTAAAAGCACAATGGAGAAACTTTACATTAACAAAAATGAGATGAGGTTTGAAAACATGTTTCACTTTGGCAAAATGTCAATATGACTTGAATGTTTAACACAGGCACTGAATAGCGTGTATTACCAAAGCATTACCCAAAGTATCACGTACCGAAGACGGTTTCTTAGTGCAAGTATGCAAATTGGAGGCATGCCATTTCTTACTGTGTTTGCATGAGTGCTTGTTGCTTGTTGAATGTTTGTTTTAGCACTGTGGTCCCTTTTCAGTCAAATATTTCATATCATAAATTACAATTTAACTTCATAATAAAAGCAAGCACAGAAAACATTATTTAAAAAAAAATGTGTAGTATGCAACGTGACAACAACAAAGAAATGTTTCTGTTATGGCATATTGTTGAGTTTTCTTGATTCAATATCATCCCAAATCTGTCAGCTCCTAAGATGTTTGAATTATTATTTTCATTTTTGTATATTTAAAATAAGTACCAATTATTCAAATGAGAGAACAAAAAAAACCTTGCCTTCCTCTCCAAAGAAATATAAAACATTTCCAGGACAAAAAAAAGTCCAGCATCATCTTCTTGCATGTTCCATTTGAAAGTCTTTTTAAACTAACATCACTAGATAACCAGGTAAGAATATCATGATATCAGATATCAGCTGTCTCAAGTCTTGAGAGTCATTCATTGTGATTGGGAGGTCAGTTGTTTCAGTTTGTGATTCACCTTTCATCGTGTTTTCTCCTCACGTCCAATTACTTTGCGGATCCAGGTGCTGAAAGCGGAGACTTTGGTGTAGACGCCAGGGGACTGTTGTGTCCTGCAGGCATGACCCCAGGATGTGACCCCATAAGCCACCCAACCCCCACCTGGACGCTCACACACCAGTGGACCTCCACTGTCACCACGGCAACTGTCCACACGCCTTTCGGACTGGATGCTGCCGGCGCAGAGCATGCGACTCGTGAAGGCACCATGGAAGTGCTGCTGGCAGTGGCGACGGGGAAGTAAGGACAGAGGAGCCTGCTGGAGGGTCTTGGAGTAGGAGCGGCCTGAAAAAGGAGGGAGGTCAGAATAAAAAGTTTGGAAGAGCTTGTGTGGGCATCTGTGATTTCATGTGAAGTGGCTGCAGCCTAAATATTTTTTTTTTCTGCTACTATTTATAACATCTGCATTTGGAACGATCTCATGGCTTTGGCACCATGTTTTGTAAACACATTCATGGTTCCCAGAAAAAAATATTCTAATCACAAATGGTAATACTCTGACTTCTATATCACCACCAGCAGACTGACATTTGGGTTTCAGAGTGAAATCCCCGGATAATTATTGGATCGATTGTCATGACATTCAGTACGGATATTCATGGTCCCTTGAGGATGAATTGTAGATGAAACCTTTTTGTGTCATTAGATCAACAATTTATCCAGACACTGGTTTGTGACATAAAACATGCGTAACCATCTGGGTTTAGAGCTAAATAGCAAATGTAAGCATACTGACACTATAAATGAAAAAATATCAAAAGGACAGCATTGCTGTCCTTTGGACATTTGTAGATGTCTACATTGTTTCACATGAGTATGACTTGTGCTAGATAAATTGCTTAGTAAAATGCTATAGAAAGCTAAGTAAATACATTTTACTATCCTTGCCAGTATGCAGCAGGATTCACTTGACTGAGTTCCATTCGTCACATTCTTATAAAGGGCATTAAAGGTCTTCAATATACAGATGAATCAATTTCAAGATTTCTGGCCAAGCATAAAAGCAGTTCTCTTTGATTCCACAGAGATTTCCGATCTGTGTCTTTCTTTCTTTTTTTAAAAAAAATCCGGTTTCCTTGCAAGCAGACATCTGCTAGAAACTTAAACAACCGGCAGCGACACAGATTTGATCCATCCTTGTTTTATTCTGTTGCATCGTTGGAACCCACCACCAAGCGAGAGGGAACCACCGCTGAAACCGGAGCCCAGGCCTCTGCCGTGGTGGTTGGTTTTCCCCCCTGACTCTCTCCAGGACCGCACAGTGTCATTAACTATTCACAGCAGCTTAGGGTGGCATGTATGTGTAAAATCTGCTTACGTGCGTGATAACAGAGCGGCAGATAGCCAAACACAAGCAGCTGTATAAAGCCAGACATGTAGCCTTAAGTGAGGCACATGTTTTTGCATAAGCGTGCAATCTGACCTTTTGTAGCCCTTTGTGACTAAGTTGCTATGATCAGTGACATAAGTGTGTAATTCAAAGATCAATAACAGATGTGTGTCTGTGAAGATGGTTAAGAGGATGGACACAAAAGATCAAGTCAAACAAGTGCAAGTTACAAGTAAACGGTTCTACTTTATCTGGCTTTGCAGTTGATCTTCAAAATAATTTTCTCGTATTTTACTTTTGGATCGAGATGGATAGTTGTGCTGTCTTTGAAAAGCGTATAATTGACCTTCGTGCTTATTTTTTTCCTTCATTACCTCACTGTTCCACGCTACTGCCTTGCTTATTGATTGGTGAGTAGTTTTTGTTTACACTGGAAGACATCTGATTATTTCCAACTGTCCCAGCAATTATTCAAGTTGGTGTTTTTATGGACTCGTGCATTTATGGAACAGTTTTTCCAATTAACAATTTTCATGAAACGCATACATAATGAGAGAATGAGTACAAAGTCAAATAATTCTGAATCTATTAAGTCATAATTTTTAGGTCCTTGATTTAAAAATGTACATATTTTCATAAACTTTGACCTTGAGATGCTAAACATTTATCACTCAAATAGAACTACATTTCAAACCAAATCATTTTTATTTTTTTTTGTTAATTTCATTTTCAAGAAATTATGTTAAGCACTCCACTGAACACACACACAGGCCCGCACGCACACACGCTCACCTGTGTCACCCCATCCGGTAATGTGACAGTTGCTGGCTTGTTTGAGCACTCTCTCCTTCCTCATGGGCAGACAGGCGGGGAGGACATGACGGCTGAATGACACACACTCTCCCGGCATCTGGCCCACTGCCCCCGGTGACAGACGAACCAAGGCAAGGTCGTAATCGTTGCTATGGGAATGGTAGCTCGGGTGGAGGACGATTTGATCAACGCCGTACTCCTCTTCGTATTCCTCGGGGACGAGGGAGTGGTAGTCGCCCACTCTGACTTTATACTGCTTGGTGCTGTTTCCATACCTATGGGAAGGATTAGACAGAAGCCGTCAGAAACAGAGGGTGTGTTGTATCAGCAATCCCACTGCTGCTACCCAAACCTTAAGCTATAATAGTACAGGCTCTGACAGGGGTTACTACCTTAGCAATAGTTTGACTAGAGGTGGCAAAAGTACAAGCACATTACACTGAGCACACAGCTGTGAAAACCTCTGCACTGGTTTCCTGTAGGTTTTAGAACAGATTTCAAAGTTTTAATATAAATGTGTAAGACTTAATAGTGTTATTCTCTCAGCAATATCTAGGATACATCAAACCTGACTCTTACGAGCAACGGTGGAGCCTGAGCTCTTCATGCATCGGTCTCATGATTGTTTACCTAATTACCAAGGGTGAGTCATGTTTGGTAAACTTTGAAACTTGGACAGAGAATAAGTGAAGCCAGGAATGATAGCAATAAATATGTCGCTGTGTCTCACTCATAGCTGCAGTGTTTTTTCTACGCTTTCCATTTCCTTAATCAGAGATGTTTGCCCTTTTTGAAGTGTAGTGGAGGAGACAGAGAGAAGAGGAGTCGGGTGAGCTGGGGACAAAGACGGAGGGAAGAGAACGAAGATGAGAGGAGGTAGAACGAAGACGAGAGGAGGTACAGAAGGAGGCCTTTCGAATGAGCCAAGTCTCTGTGTCCGATTACATATGGTGGAGAGTTTCCGGAAAGCTGACCTGACCTATGAATGAATGCCACTGAGTTTCTGGCAGAGCAAAGACACTGCTTACTGGCCTTTTAGGTACATAATCATCCAAACACACACACACACACAGGCGCGCATGTTTTGATTTCCAAGAACTCCCTCTGACTACGCAACACTAATAGTGGTAACGGAGTGGTAATATGACTGCTGGGCTCGATCCTGTGCTGAAGGAAAAATCCCAGGTTTTAAATGGACCTTTCACAGATTGCTGTTGTTGCTAAAAGTAGTTAAGTATTTGCTTGTATTAATGTTGACAAGCCGCCAGCTGTACAGAAACTAGATTTAAATAGGTTTAATATGTTGACACCATGTGACCGCTGACCTGAGGTTAATTTTTATGAACCTACTAATGGTAGTGTAAGGAATCCAGTAATGTGATCATGCTATTAATGTTGGATGGTTTTACCTAAATCATTAAATCATTGGTGCTTGCGGGCAAAATCAAACAAGTAGAGCTACCAACTTCTTTTTATCTATTCATGGATTTTCTCTGTAGTGTGTGACTGCATAGGTGTGTTTGTTAGTTTGTCGCTGTGTGTATCTGTGTGCTTGTGTTTGTATCACCCTATTTTGGTTACCGTACATGAAAGGTGACACTGTAAAGCCGGAAGTCCCTGTCTCAGCCAGCGTGCTCTGGCTTGCATGCAGCAAATTACTTTTCTAAGCTGTCACAGCTGAGGCTAACAGGTCGCAGCATTGAAGACTCATGTGTGATCAGGCAGGCGAGAAAAGTACTTTGTAGTGGTGACAATTCTTGTCTAATTACAATGTTTATGATGACCTAAGATTAGGTAAAAAAAAAACATCTGCTATAATTTGTCATTTAATATGTTTGGTATTTATGTTTTCCCCTAGTGTTTGAGCATCAAAAAAAACATTGTTAGACTATTATATTAAAGAGAGTGTGTGTCAATCATGGGTCCTGAGTCAAACTGCAGCAGTCAGGATGGCTCATGACACATAGTTGGCATTTACTATTAAAACAATGCTATTGTTTCCACAGTGATTCTTATTGAATAATATAATTTTATTTAATAATAACCAGGTTATTTATTAATAACCAGGTTATTTATTAATAACCAGGTGGATAAAAGTGTGTGTTAAAGAAAGACAAGTGAGAAAGAATTGCGGTGTCTCTGCTGGTGGAGCACCTAAATGCTCCGTCTTGCACCTGGGAAGGGTGAGCCTGTGACTGAAGGTTCTCCCCATCTGGCACAGCTCATCATAAAAAATAACCTACTATTAAGTCAGAGTGAAATTCTTCATTTCAATCTGTGTTTACACCAGTGATCAGCCAATTACCCATGAATCACTTCCAGAAATCGTGATTGCTGTATCCCAAGTGGTCTTAATTAGCAGCACAGAACTCCTGAGTGTCGTTTTAATAACGTATGGCAGCTTCACGTTGCAGAGTAGAGATTTGTGTTTAAAGAGTATACCATTGATGGTGGAAGCGTCCTGGGAATGGCTCCTGAAATGGCACTGGAAAAGATTTAGTGAATGACTTCCTTTCTTTAATGTGGAAACATTAGGATTTATAGTAGTGGAGCCTCTGAGGACTGTAAGCATGTAAGGTTTTCTTACCAAGCCCAAGCATTCAAACTGAAATCTGGTAATAATACAAAATGATATTATCTGTAAAATAGTGTACTGACAAATGTACATTAACTATATAAACATTAAATGCAGATTTAATGGTTGGTGTACTCACAACTATCAACTGTATGCATTAAGTGATAGATTTTAAGTTGATGGCACTATGTAGAAGCTCCAGACCAGATGAAGCTGAGATGAAGTAATTATCTTGGTAACCTACACCACAACCACAGCCAAACCACCTGATTAATCTTCCCATTGTTGAGGTTCCCAGGCCTCTGTCCAACTTGAATGTAATGTACATGCACACAAATTGTGTAGCCGAGTTTAAGTTGAGTTCAAACTTTAAACAAAAGCATCAATTTAATGCTAAATATCTTTAAATCTGAGGAAACAGCCAGAGAGAAATGTCTGCATAAGCACACACTTACGTTTACATGAATATACAATGTAAATGCAATGAAAAAAAAATAGTTGTGTTTGTCTATGAGTGGATGTGTGTTTTCTACCTTTTGAAGCAGTGTGCTGAGGTAAGGACCCAGCATGTGTCAATGAGAGTTGCTCCACACACCAACCTCCCGTCTCCCCGAGATCCTCGCAGACGAATTGCAGCCTGCCATGGCCAGCCACCCCTATAAACACCCACACCGACAACACACACACACACACACACACACACACACACACACACACACACACACACACACACACACACACACACACACACACACACACACACACACACACACACACACACACACACACACACACACACACACACAATTCTAAAAGTGCACAGATATAAGCAAATACAATCCATATTTCTCCATTTTAACAAGAGCAAAGTGGGTCCTATTTAGAGAATACTAAAAAAATGACACTGAATTACATTTTACCATGTCAAAAAGTCAGCACACTTGATTCATAGAAACAGAAACAGTTAGCAAACATACCAACTTCCAAATAGGTTTTTTTGGGGGGAGGATAGGAAACATTAATGTGTTGTAAACATGCAGCATGTCCTCTAAACATTCACACACATAAAATATACAGTAAGAAATACATGAATGAGATTCACATCTATAAATCTACACATGGAGTTGCCTTCTTTTTCTGTCTCTCTCTATCAAACACACGCAAACAGAGACAGGAAGTCCCAATAACATGTTTTTTTAGTCTAATTCAAAAGACTTTTCTGTGTTGGCGAAGAACACTTCTTTCTTTTAATATAGTGTGAAACAATCCAGATGACACACTCACATTTAAACCTCACATTCCTACGTGTATTTCACACATACTTACCTGCATGCTTTTACTTATCCACATATAGTGTATCTTCATGTTTGTCTGTTCACACAATGGGAGATTTCTTTGCCTGCAGCCTCAGTTCAGCTGCTTTCCATCTCAGGCTTGTTGACTTGAAAATGTGGCCATCATTCTTTATTCTATATATCCCTGGCAGACTTTCTCTATGCTGCTATTAATCCCCCGTCTCGCCCAGCTTACCTCAGAGAGTTTTCTCCTCCTATGATTCGACGCTGGCGAGTGTGTATGAGCCGCAGACCGCAAATTGAGTTGACAGGATCTGACAGAGACAAAAGAGGAACCGTTGGTTGTGTGTATGTGAGAGTGTGTGGGAGGGTGATGATTGCTAAACCATACACTTTAGCTCAGATGTTAAACATTTAGACTGGTCAAAAACATAATAAAGTTTGATATTCATCTTTTAATACCACATATGAAGAAGAAATAAATACAAAAATAAATAAATGAGAGATCATTTTTAAAGTCTGTGTGTGGGAGTGATGTTCAAACACTGAGGAGGAAAAACACCCTCCTGCACACTTGGTCTTTCAACAGTATGTGCATGTGAGAAATGGTAGCAGCAGCACATGTGCAGGTAATAGATAGCCTTGTTTGAGTCTGATGTGTGACAGACAGGGTGAAGCAATAACACAGCTCTCTCCATCCTAACATCTGGATATACACACTCACACAAGTCCCACACTTCCTTACTTTTCTTCACTCATTTGTTTCTCATTAGTTTTTTAGTGCATACAACAAAATGGAAGTGTTTGCTAAACATGTTATAGCTTCTATAATGCTCCATATAAATCATAGAGGCTCTATTCATTTTAAGAGCAACATCAAGACAAAAACAGTCCTCACTAATTGACTGACCTTTGACGTCTTTGTAGCTTGGCTGCGATTCACCATAGTCACAGATGACCCCAGCGTCCTCACTGTGGCGACAGTTGTGAGTGCCGGGCACCTGTTTGATACAGTCGGCTAGCGAACGCTCCTCGCCGCTGCACTTCACGTTGTCCACGTGGATGGGCCCCGTCCCTTCCCCAAAGTACGCCATCACGCGGGCCTTTGCAACGCCACTGTAGAGGGTAGACACACATTTTATTGCCGTTGCTTTTTCAATTACACAAAGCAAACAACAAAAAAAACTGTGGGAACTGTCAAAACGATTAAACATAGGAAGGCTGGAAATCAAATGCAGAGATATGTAAGTAAAGTCTATTTTTTTTTTTTTTTACTTTTCAAAACAGAAGTACTTAACGTTAAAATAATTCTCTAAAAAAGCAAAACATTAGTTAAGAAAACCAAGGGGAATATATTGTATGCATAAAGCTCTTTGAAAAGATTCAGTTGAATTGGCTGATCTAACTGTGAAAGATAAAGACAAAACTTCCACAGTTTTGAGGTAAAGACAGCAAATGCTCGGTCTCCTTTCATTTTAAAGTCCTGGCACCATCCGGTAGATGCAGTTCAGCCGGTTTGATAGACATTAAATTACATCATGGATACAGACATTTAAAAATGTACTTTTGGGCCTCTGCTACAGCCAGAAAGGCAATAAAAATGTATATTGAATTCTGAACTCATCTGGCAGCCAGTGGAGGGAGGCCAACAGTGAAGCAATGTGTTTCCTCCACTTTGTTTTTTCTAGAAGACGAGCTGCAGCTTGTTGAACCCTTTGCTGACGAGCCACAGCTTCTGTGAGTATTTGAAATGTATCAATATCTGTTGTCTAACAGTTGAATGACATTTTCAATACGTAGTATGTGTAGGTTCGATTTAATTCTATATTTCATGCTTCATTGGGCTCTATAACTTCTTTGGTGAGGTGAATAGAGCTGTTTTGCACTTTTAAAATTGTGTAATTCTATATATCTTAGTCATAAATGAAGACTTGAATGATTCGGTGCTACATCTCTCTCTGTGTATGTGAGTGTATAAGCCCAGGCGGTGATGACATTCAGATGTTATGGTTTGACATTCTCAGGCTGTGATGCAAACCAGGTCATACAATTTCTACAATCTGATAACAACAGTATTTGTATCATTATCTGACCTGTGACTTTAATTAGCCAACAGTTAACACACACAAGTCTATAGGGTGTGCTTGCGTACGTGTAGGCTGCAACTGTGATTTTAATTAAGATTGATAGTTCACTGAAAGACAAGGTCTTATGTTGCATCCCTGGAGTTAGGTGGGTGACACGTCTTGCATCCCCCGTCATCCATCGGGAATCTTACGTCTCTTTCCTGAGACATCTAGTGTGGTATCCGTGTTTCAATTGCTCCCCGAGCAGTACTTAGCATGCAGAGGGTGAACCTCCGAGTCGCTTGGAGCAATGCCGAGAGACTGACATCAGTCTGCTTGGTGTGTTTCTGTAGCAACACAGTTAAAAATCTGCTTTGGATACTAACTGCTCGAGTTAGAAAAGGGAGCCACGTATTTGCACATAATTTTTCATGTGCTGCCCGTTGACCATTAATATTCTTTGAATTCATTTTTGATACCCATTTTCCAAAAGATATCTTTGTCAGTGCATCAGTTCAAAATATTGTGAGGGAAAAAATGTAAATAGTCGGTTGAGGAGCTGCAGACACAAGTGCTTTTTGGACAAACTTCCAACAACTTTAAACTAAGAAAACTCTTTTACTGTGTCATTTCTGTAACACAGAGACACAACTATGCAAACATTAGAGGCTCTGACAACAGACAGCTCTTGGTGCAGCAAGCAACAAATTACTGGCGGCGGACAGAAAACGTTCTAGTCAGGTGCATTAATGTTGTCGTATATGGAATGAGAACTTTAATTAATGTTCCAGTAGTTCCCTGAAGTTGTAGTAGAAAGCAGTAGTAAGATTCAAAATTATGTAGTTTGGCTTCATTCAGCATTTATTTATATCCCAGTGATGTTTTTTTTTGCCATGCTAGCCATTTCATATTTCTGTGTGTGTGAGTGTGTTTGTGTGTGAGTAATAGTTCAGTCTCATGTTGGGCCATCTTCAGAATGACTCTGGCTCAAACTGTTGACTTTGAATCTAATCTGTATGAAAGTGTGTGTGTCTGTTGATGTTATATTGTCACCACCAGAGCAGCCTCTCACCCGTAGGGACCTGCTATGTATGTAATGACCTCTCACCACACCCAGTGAGACACAGTGATGATCCAAACATGTTTTTTACATGTCTCTAACACGCTTCCTGTGACTCTCTCATACTTATGCACTCCAGATGTGGTTTTCATCTACACACAGATGTGTCACAGAAGATTGGGTGGCTATGGGATGACAATCCTTCGCTGAGGAGATGAGAGAGAAAATGAAGACAGTTTGTTTTGGGAGAGTTTTCCCTTGCCATCCCTTTGTCATTGTTCTGAAAAAAATAGAAAGTGTCTCAGAAGGAAGAGATGATGGGACACAAGTTGTCTGCTGTGCCTCAACATACAGTATCTGTCACGGCACAATTGGCCTGCCTTTGAATCTGGTTATTATCTTGGCTATACGAAATGGTACAGATAAAATTGTTAATAAAAGCAGTTGGCAGCACATCAGGACCATAACAAGTGTTTAAAACTGTGAGTAAACCATTTTAAAAGATGAATTCATTAAATGTAATAACTTCAAATGTTTCAAAAGCACAATATGTTTTTTCCATTGTAGATTAGCCTGAAAACGGGAGAACCGTGTGATGAAGTGTGAAGTGGAAACAGATCGATTGAGAGATGGAGAGATGAAAGACAGACTGAGAAACTGGGCGTGAGCATAAGACAGATGCTAAGTCTAAGAAGTGGTGATGGATTTTGCAAACAGAGTAGGCAGCCTGTTTTCACTTAAGTGAGCATAATGTACAGAGTGATCTCATTGTCATGGCACAACTGACAACTGAGCTGAGACAGTAGGAGTTAAAGAAAGAAGTGTCAGATAGGAGAAACAAAAGTGTCCTGATGGACATGCAACTACACATTTACTGTATACATTTCATGCATCTCGGTCAGCTTGGATAGATGTCCTGTTGAAAGGATCAGGTGCAACACAGCCCAGAGAAATTTTGTCGCAGCCTGTAATCTGATATTTTTTTCAGAAGATATAAATGCACTAGGGCTGAAATGATTATTCGATTCATCATTAAGTAGATCAAGAGAGCATTGCACACTATTAATAATTTCAGTCATTCTTAAAGCCCAAACACCCCAAAAACATTGGTGCCACTTTCTCAAGGGCAATATTTTCACCCTGTGTGGTAAACTGAATAACTTTGGATTGTTGCCGTTTTCGACTGACTGCCATTTTTCACTATTTTCTGACATTTTGGCTAACCAAAAGAGACATAATCATCACATTAATCAGTGCCGAAAATAATCAGTAGTTGCAAAATGTCCTGAAATGCAGTTACAGCTAATCTTTACTCATTCCATTCATATCTAGCTCTTCATCATCAGTAGGTGTGTGTGGAACAGTTTTGTCTGCACGTATGACAAGCACAACATCTTGTGTGTGCGTCATGGCTTCTGTAATTGGTTGTTTTCAACCTGTTACCTAGTAAGCTTACAAAGAGTTAGTCACACACACATGTATTTCCATACATATGTACATACCTGTAGCCCAGCTGCCTGCACACCACCTCAGCATCATGATCAGTCCATCCATCATCACAGACTGTCCCCCACTGACTGGACAGATAGAGCTCAACACGGCCTTCCCTGGGGCTCTCTCCTCCCACGAGCCTCACTGGCACACCTGAAGAACACACACACACACACACACACACACACACACACACACACACACACACACACACACACACACACACACACACACACACACACACACACACACACACACACACACACACACACACACACACACACACACACACATATACATACATACATACATACACACTTTAGACTGGCAATACACAGACTTCCTTGCTGGCAAAGTCTAGACATGCTCAAAGAACGACACACACATTCCCTAACAAACCGGATCCTGTGGGCTAACATAGTAAATGGAGGCATGTGCATGCATGCGCTCTACAAACAAAGTAGCTGGAACACCTGTCTGTTTTCTTGCCAAGACCACCGCACCTCCTTTGTGTGGGTGTGCGTGCGTGCGTGCGTGTGTGTGTGTGAGTCCAGAAGGTGAAACTCTTTAGCTCCAGTCACTCTGTAAAAAGAGTTTTTTTTTTTCATTTGGCTCTCTGCTGTTCACACACACTCTCTCTTGTTCTGTCTCTCTCTCAAACTCTGTTCACTCATACTGTTAATCAAATCAGTGAGCTTTACGTTGAAACAATCTATCATTTGCCTGCACACAGATGCCCAGACATACACACACTGATCTCATTTAAGTGAATGCTAATGTCTTTTCCATGTGTTGACAGTTTCAGGATCAGTTTACACTCTCGCCAAGTGTCAGGTCAATCAAAATTTTTGTTTGCCATTGAATCTACTTAAGGTCCTAAAGACAGAAAGAGGTCATGAAAATGTTTCCTAATTTTAAACACATCATTTTAAAACTATCATATACCCTGCATGTTCTTTCCACAATCATGTAATAGCCAGGAATTCTATAAAAACGTCAGCATTACATTTATTTTTGGTGGCTGTATTAGTTTGAATAACAGGTCCTACTCCATTTTGTGAATTTTTGTGACATAAGAGTTGTAGGAGACAACATTAAGATAGGGAGGGAGTTAATTGGGGGAATGTTTAGTTGTGGTTGGCTGTTGAGGAAATGCTCAGATCCTCTTGCTTAGAAACACAAACAGTTTTTCTCTTGTAACACACACACACACGCAGCAACTAAGTGCCTAAAACTTAAACTTAGCCTGGCCTGAATTTCATTCTCACCTTAAACTTAAAAGTCTTAACCCTCAAAAAGCAGTTTGAAGGCATGAGAAAGTGACGACCAGCCAAAATGTCCTCACTTTGTCAAAATGTCCTGTCTACATGTTTAAAACAAAAACGGTTCCTCTCAAAGATAGTTGTACAAGTACACACACGCACACACACAGTTGTGTCTCCATCCCTTCAGAGGACATTACAATAATTTACATTAATTTCCCAAATCATTACCTTTACCTACAACTGTAGGTGTTCTTAACTTTAATGGTTTACGTTATGACGTCTTGCTTTTTGCCCCTGAAGTGAAAAAATGTATGACTGCGTAAACAGCTTTATGTGCCCACAGCAATACAAGTACACACACACACACACACACACACACACACACACACACACACACACACACACACACACACACACACACACACACACACACACACACACACACACACACACACACACACACACACACACACACACACACACACACACACTGACAGACATTTCATTACTGCTCTGATGCAGCCATAATGTGATGATCTCTCACAATAGAGAGTGAAAGTGGAGGGGAGACAGTTCAAAGCGCTGCTTAGTTTATCTCCGTCTTTTCCTTTTCCAAAAACAACACAGAAGGATCTGCCTGTGGCGCACTGAGGGGGGAGGAGGGATTTGCACACACACATAAACACTCACAAACAAACACACACACACACACACACACACACACACACACACACACACACACACACACACACACACACACACACACACACACACACACACACATGCTATGTGGTAATGACATGATTCTTTTGAGGGGTGTTGTGATTGTCCCTCGGCTCGTGCCAAACAACATAAGTCTACTAAGCCCACCAGATGAAACAGCCATTTCAGTCTTTATGTCCTCCCTGCTCAGTCATATGCTACCCACTTATCACCGCTTTGGATATAAAAACCACATGGTATCACTTCTGTGACATTGACCAGACTTACCAGGGTCATATGTGTGATATACAACATCAAGACAGATGGCAGAGAATTGAACATTAATGCTGTGAGATCTGAGCCACTACTCTGCTTCATCCATCTCTGTCCGTATATGTCTTTATTGGTGTCTGTAGGCATTGACTTGATTAATGGTGTAACCATTCAGCCCTTCCTCAATGTTTCACCAAGTTCCAACACTGCTGAGCCTGTATGTCTCTCCTTATGAAGAGGGTAAGAAGTGCAGTTTTACAGTAACACTGATCCTGTATTGTGTGGCAATACTGTTTGTACCTATTGGTATCTGGTGGTTTGCAGTCAGGACTTACTTAAGGCAAAGGTTTGCAGTGGATTTGTGATGACTTTACAAGCAGTCCGGTTAATAGGAATGAGCAGGCCAACTGACAGCTGTGGGTATTAGAGTTAGCATGGTTTATATCATCCTGTCTATCTCATGGAGAATGTTGGCTTTCCTTTTCTATGTAATATAAGATCTAATTGACTGCAGGTTGAGATTGTCAGATATCTGAGACACTTACAGATTAAGTTCCACTACTCTTACCTGGTTTAATAAACTGAGGGGAAATTACATAGATTCTTTCATCATTTTGTTTCCTGATGGAAAATCCTAATAGTTTTTGTCTCCTACTCAGCCTCAAAGGAACCACCAGATGATCTCAGTGTGAATATGGAGTCAGAAGGTCAGTAGTAGTTTGGGGTTAAACTCATGTGAGCTATAAAACTGATTTAAATCCACATTAATGTCAACTCCACATTCCACTGTACCCAGTTTAAAGATGTTAAAATATGCCTATTCAGTTGGCGAAACTGAAATATCAAAGAAACTGTGCAGTGGTATCCTTAAATAATTAAAAGCATTAAAGTGAGGATTACTGTACATTGTCTCAAACAGGAATATCCTGTTGAGCATTTCACTAATCCAGTTGAACATTGCAATAATCCAGATTAAAAGGATTAAATCTTGTCATTTGATATTAGTGCAGGGAATAGGATTAAATTACTGATTTGTG
Organism: Brachyistius frenatus; assembly: GCF_029030835.1. NCBI lineage: Eukaryota > Metazoa > Chordata > Actinopteri > Embiotocidae > Brachyistius > Brachyistius frenatus. The sequence continues at coordinate 5,272,361 of NW_027210622.1, forward strand.
TTGATGTTACCATTAAAAAATAACCCTCAAAGTGAGGTGTATTATTGATTATATTGGATGACACTCAACCAAAATGAGGGGGATTCACAGACATAAAAACTGTCAATTTTCAGCATGCAGATTGAGGTTTCTAGAATCCAAACAGAACCATATCTCAATGTATCTACCTATGAATGAAAACCATTTTTAAGCATGTGTTTATTAAAAAGGGGAAGAAAAAAAAAAGGTTGACTAAATGCTGGGAACCTCATAATTCAAATGAGATGATTTATATTCAGAGCAGGCAACATAAAATATAGATATGGCTGAGACCAATTGAAGACAATACAGATGCCCACTCAATGTTCAAGATGCTGAAAGGCAAATCATTAAAAATATCAAAAGCCTTAATACTGTATGAATCAAAATGCAAAAGAAAGAACACAGGCCAAAGGGAGCCGGATATTAACCACACAGTCACACAAATCCAATAACAGTGACATCTACATCTTTATACAGTATAATATCTCATCACATAGAAAACCATGCACAAAACCTTCCTTGGCCATTCTGTTTTCCACACTGCTTTCTCTAACCTTGTAAGTAGATCTTACAGTAAGATAAGATATTGTCTTACTAGTTGGAAGACTCTCTCCACTGCGCTCAGGGTTGCATGCGATGTTAACATCTTCATGGTGTGTGCAGTCATGGCGGAGCCACTCCCTCCTGTTGCACAGCAACAGGCTCGGTTCTTTCCCTGTGCAGCTCACATCATCCAGAAGAATAGGACCTGACCCCACCCCGAAGCGTGGGACTGGGCTGATGTCAAGTCCTTCAGAAAGGAGAGTCTCACCTAACCTGCAAGGCAGACATGTAGACACACATCCACATTTTCTACTCCATAAAAGAGTAATAAAAGTGCACGTGAATGTGCATGTGTATGAATACGCATTACCTGTAACCAAGCTGTCGACACACCACTTGTGTGTTGGAGTCTGTCCAGCCATCATCACACACCGTCCCCCACTGACCACGGTAGAAAATTTCTAAACGTCCCTCATGGCTGCCTACACCCCCGACCAACCTGGTAGAACCATCTGTGGAGAAACAGAAAGACAGAGAGAGAGTCAGCAATGTCCTTTTTTTATAAGGAAACATTTGAAAGCATATATTTTTTTCATTCTTTCATTCAAATACGGATCATTTTAGGGCCTTGCACATTTTAAATCATTATAATTTATCACAATACAGCAACAAACATGAAAGCAAAACACAGCTGCAAATTGAAGACACTGCAGTAAATTCTGATGGCAGTAATGACAAAAAAAAAGCTCAGGAGAATCCTGTTTAGTTTACATAGCCAGGGCTCAGTCCTTAAGATTTCTGTCCTCATGCATTGGTCGCTTGGCAACACATCCAATTCTTACTCCTCTCAAACAATGTTTTCTCAGGCTGAGCATTGGTCAAGCTCTGTATATTCAGGTCTGGTCATCATAAAGTCTTCTAAAAGCTAATATGGGAAAGGGAAGGTTTTCACCCTGCACCCTCCTCATGACGGCCTTCTATTTGATTTAGTCTCTTCAAACCAATCTGCCAAACCTTTCCCAAATATTCTGACTTGTGAGAGCAGGAAAAGCAAATATGTAAACAGTGACCATTTCAATTCCAGGATTCCAGAGAGCTAGAGTGCACAACAGGAGACTTCATCACACATCGAAAAATGTAAATGCAATGCAACCATTGTTCATTTTATCAGTTACCTGTGTTAGATGAGTCAAAATGTCTGTGATAAGAAAGATATTTTGTCTTGAACAACAGTTGTCAGGGTAATGGGTTCATGCTAACCTTTCTATGCACGATGGTAAGGTGTATATATCTTGATGTGCAACATACATATGTGCATTCCGCTTGCATGTCTAAGATAGTACTATGGATTACATTGTACTTGTGACACCTGCCAGCCTACCTGTAAGAGGGCTGCAGGACACTCCTGCATCCTCAGAGTGCAGACAGTTGTGTTCTCCCCAAGCGCTTTTAGGACACTGCTCCAGAGTGAGCTCATTTCCTGTGCAACGTACCTCGTCTAACCACACACGGCCTGAACCCTTGCCAAAATGTGCCTGGTTCCATGCCCTCGCAACACCACTACAAAGGAAGGAGAAGAATATAATATTTGCTCTGTATTAATAATGGAGGCAATGGAAAACAGATGTACTGACTGGCCATGACATACAAAGTACAGGGTAGAGGATACTGTATTTGTTTAATTGGGAAATTATATTGATTGTATGGAATAAACTTACTGTATTTCAATCTAATTATAGCGAAGCTGCTTGTCACGTACATTCTTGCAAACATAAACATTGCAGCACATTGGCTAAGAGTGTGGTGTTGTTAAATATGCATATCTCTGTGGCACTAGAATTCATGCAGGAACAATGAGCCTGATTCACTATTTGACCCCCAGATGTTCTTTACTGCTCACTCCTCTCTCTGTGTGTCCAAATGGAAAGAATACTTGTCATACTTTCGGAGACAGAGGGAGAGAAAGAAGGCTGGACACCCACAATAACTCATCTCAGCTTCCCTCACTTTCTGTCACACTTTTTCCTCACTTTCTCAGGTTCACAATGTATTTCCTTAATGCTAATTTTCAGTTTGAATTCATTTGAATGTGAATATTAATATCTGTGTGTGTGTGTGTGTGTGTGTGTGTGTGTGTGTGTGTGTGTGTGTGTGTGTGTGTGTGTGTGTGTGTGTGTGTGTGTGTGTGTGTGTGTGTGTGTGTGTGTGTGTGTGTGTGTGTGTGTGTGTGTGTGTGTGTGTGTGTGTGTGTGTGTGTAGGTGGTGGGTGCCCCTTCACCTAAGCCCCAGCTGTCGACAGACCACCTCTGCATCACTGTCGTCCCATTGGTCATCACATATGGAACCCCACTGTCCTGCATGGAACACTTCTACTGTGCCCTGTGACCCAGATCGACCTCCCACCAGCCTTATCGGGAGAGTAACGACTGCTGAAGGGAACACAAGCATAAATACACACAATTACACACAGTCTGCTTTAATAATCTTTGCAGGCCCACACACGGTGAAAGGACTTGTTTCATTTTAAAGTATACTGGATATTTAGGGCAATTCTAAAGATAAGTAGGTGTTGTAGAACTGTAGGGGATTTTCAGATTTACCAGATGTCATGTTAATTACGCAAACTTCTATCCATCTATCTCTGAACCCATAATTCCCCATAAGGCGGGTCCACCTTGCTGTTGGCTGCAGGTAACAGCTGCAGCCAGTGAACACTCCTCTCCATTCCAGGTAGTCTTGGTACATTGGAGCAGGTCTGCCTCCTCTCCCTGGCAACGGACCGCGATCCAATGGACTTTTGCAATCCCCGGACGAAACAAGGGAACTGCACGAGCCTGGCCTGAGATCCTGATAGGGGATCAATAAGAGAACAAGTTAATATTCTAATCCATCCATCCATCCATCCATCATCTTCTGATTATCCAGCAAGCTGACCCAGACTTCCCTCTCCCCCGCAACATTTTCCTGCTCATACTGGGGGATCCCGAGGCGTTCCCAGGCCAGCCGGGAGATATAATCCCTCCAGCGTGTCCTGGGTCTTCCCCGGGGTCTCCTGCCAGTTGGGCGTGCCCGGAAAACCTCCAGTAATCAGAAACCCTTTTTTAAACCCCAAAATTGACATGAAACTCAATCTCACCTAAGAACAGCTGCTAAGAAAGTTATTAAATTCTGAATTACAGTGGCTTGGTAATAATTTTTCAGAGCAAAAAGTAAAACATCTGTTTTAACCAGGTAACAGCCACCTTGAGCTATCTGTATGTCCATAGTCTGCATTTTCATGCGCAATGCAGTCAGCAGTTTTACACCCAACATCTTTCAATAACCGTCCATGTGAAAGTCATCAACCATGATTCCAGCTGACATATGGCTGACATTTGCCCTTTTTTCTTTCTGCTGTGGACCTTCATTGACTGCTGTGTGAATATGCACAGGCTGACATGAATGCACGCAGGCGTGCGTTCATGTCAGCCTGTGTGCCAGCGCTGGTTTTAGCGACAACAAGTGTAATATATGCACAGACTGTCTCTGTTCTCCAGGGAAAGCATGACGCTTTGTCAACTGACTACACCCCATCTTATGAGCACTTTTGATTTGTCTAATCAGCCTGCAGGCTCCCTCGAGAGCTTTTCTAGCATTACAGCATCTCATAGTCAAGACCACAGGACAGAGTTGCACACCTGTGTGTGAAACACAAATGGACAGACAGTGAGATGGAGAGCACAAGTAACAACGTAAATAGCTGAGCACTAAAGGTATTAAAATAGCTTTGGGGACTGGAGGGTTGGTATGCAAGGGTCACCCAAGAAAAGTACAAAGACTATAAAGAGAAAAGAAGAGCGTGCCTGCATGTGTGAAGTGTTGTGAACTTCTATGACATTCCCACCAATTTTCCATTGCACTGTACCATCTGTCAGACCTCTGTAAGCAGCTTGGGGTTGTGAATTTATATGGCAGATGGTGATTGTACTTGCACCTGTGTCTGAGTATGTATGTGAGAGGGAGAGGCAAAAGGAGAGCAGTAAACAGTGCACATCTGAGCGCATGTATATGCATGTGTGCTGTCTCACCCTTTGCCCAGCTGTCTGCAAACCACTGCAGCATCTTCATCCCCCCACTCATCGCTGCACACGGACCCCCACACTCCTCCCAGGTACACCTCCACCCTGCCGTCGAGCTTGGAGCGGCCTCCTTGCAGACGCACTGCGCCTGGGGTTGGAAAACAGTGGATGTATAACAATACAGGATGAGCAAAATATAATACGAGACAAAAGATGTATTGGAAAATATCCAAACAAATATAAAAACCGAGTAAAATAAAAGAAGCAGATTTGGTTGCAGGAGATAAAAAAAAGACAGATTGCGTTTGAACCTGTGAAGACGCATTTACCACTGTTTTAAAACCAATAAATCTGTCTAGATTGAAATGAATGTTTCACTTCAGTTCATGACATCCATAAACATGTTTTATGTGTGTTTTGCCACATCACAACTGTTGTACAAAAAAAGGGCGAAACAAAATAGTACATAAAGTATGATAAACATGTGCTTGACTATTTGACTTTTTTTTTAATTGTTGCAGCATTTCACATTCATCTGTTCCCATACCAATTTTGCTCCACAGAATAAAAGAGCTTTCCCCCTGTAAGGCCCCACACTTCAGTGAAAACCACTCCAGCCTACTGTTGATTTAATACTTTGATCCAAATCTTGATAGGATTTAGTCCTGAGTGTTTCTATTTCATAAACCTTGTTCAGCATGTAAGTTTTTACAGGATAGACATACAGCATTTACAGTGTGTCTGGTGCATGTTGTTTATTGCTGGAGTAACCTGATTACTACATTAGTGCATGTCCATGCTGACAAACACATACCATAAATCTGTGCAGGTGGATGTCTGCCTCATACTGCTATCAGCATATATGAAACCCTCCCAGTCAGTAGCTTTTCCCAAAAGCTATAACGACAGAACACACAGTCTCTACACATCACCTACTCGAACATAATTATTCCAATATCTTTAATAAATGAATTCATTTATATGAATGAATTGTATTAATTACCTTATCCACACTGTGCTGACACACACCACTACTAAAAATACCAGAGTGCCCGTCCGGTGCCAGATGGAAATCACACACTCTATTCCTTTCACCACTCTCTCTCACATCTCATTTCCACTTTCATTAATCCAAAGATGAAAGGCTTACTTTGTCTCAGGTTTTCATTTTACTTCCTCATTTTATGACACATGACTACAATTTATCCCAACCTCCAGACTGTGTTCAAATAATTTGAGCAAATCCCACTCATTATTGCTCAAATCATTTTAAACTTGCCACCACACAGTCACACCTGGGAAACTGAAGGTGTGTCCCTTTTAATTGCTTCAGGATGGACACTGAGTTGAACACATCTGGAGATGCAGTAGCTTATATTATTGTTGCACAGCACTGCACAAACCTCTTTAGATTCCTCTGCTCCTCATCTGCCCAAATAGAAAATAATATTGTATGTAGCCTGCAGAGATTTATAGCCTGCATTGACTTTAAATTATTCAGTTCATTTGGGGATTTCAAGTGCTGTTTCTGTTTGTATTATTTTTTTCCCCCCATATTCTACAGATTTGAGATTTAGGATGCTGTAAAGTACAGAGTATCTGCTGGTCAATAGGCCTGCATGTTTACCCATCTCTCTGTTTACCTTGTTTACAGTCGCAGTACCCCCAGTCTACTCTGCCTCTGTGGTTCCTGAAAAAGCACCAGGGTCGGATCCTGCCGTCCGGGTTGCGGCAGTGATTGTGCTCTCCTATTCCTTTGCCCGGGTAGCGCTCCTTGAAGCCGGCCACTTCGGTCCAGTTCATGCACCGGGCGCTGGACTCGGTGACGTCTATCGCTCCCCGGTAGAATCCGTCCTTCCCGCGGCTCCGGACGCACTCGGTGAACGGCAGGATGAATGAAGGGACGCTGCTGGAATAACAGGAGCCGCAGATCGCAGCCAAAAGTGCGGCTGTTAAAGCAAGAAATAAATTCATGTTGGGTTTATGACTGTGAGCAGTTGATAGCAGCAGAAATGTCAGTAGCGTCTATCGGCTGACGGTTTCCAGTCAGCCTCATTGCCCGGCCGTGGGACGGCAGTGAGACGAGTCACGACGCGGATCGATGAAACTCCTGTTTTGCGTGGGCTGATGGGCAGGAAGCCATCCAACGAAATCTCACTACCATTGATCCGAGTAGCCTAATTTCCCGCTTTATTGCGATTTTATACCATTTAACATTTCCATTATGTGGTGATTTTATAGCATTCAGTGGGAGGGGAGGGGGGGGGGGGGGGGGGTCTGTATACAGCCTACATTTACAATTTTGACAGAGCCTACTACTTCACTGGGGTTAGATCTCTTTTATGTCACTTTATCGCCTTCTACCTTACAGCTCAGCCATAACTATTTATATGACATTGTGCAGAGCCTATAGGCCTATGCTTATCAATATTGACCATATACAGATTTTAATAATGGCCCCACAGTCCCTAACTTAAAATATGAACGCTATATAGCATTGTCAAACGAGGTATTCTGCAGGATAATTACGTTTACTTTTTTGTAGGATAACAGCAAACCTCAACTACTTTAAAGACCCAACATTTTGAATTCAGGGCATTTATTTGCATTGTCAGACTGCACTAGGCTGCTTCTTGGATCTTTCATCTCACCAAATCTCCAGTGTTCACGTCCAAGTTTTAAAACATTTCCTGTTGTTGAGATAATAAGCTACGACCATGGGCAAAACTCTGGGCCCTTATAGCGCAGAACCCTTTGATGCGTTGAGTTTTATGCTCTTCTTCATTTTTAAGTAGTCGCCTTCCACATCCTGAACTATTTCTCTAAACTTAACTGTTTAGTCTGTAAAATGTAGAACCACATTATCGAACTTAGATCACTCTGCAGTTTGACATAGAACAGGAGTGAATAAATTATTAAATATGAATAGATTAACTCTATCCATCTCCCTATGTGTGTGTGTGTGTGTGTGTGTGTGTGTGTGTGTGTGTGTGTCAGACTGACATAGTTCTCCAGAGAGCATATGTGTGTGTGCGCGCGTGCTTTAGTGTTTTCTGATTGGAAGAGGAATGTACTTACGTCAAACAAAAGCGTCGTATCTGGCTGGTGACATCATCAGCCAGCGTCCATTCAACCACAAACACGTGAACTTAATTGTTTGACCGGCGTACGTCGGAACTCGTCCAGGCGGACGGAGTCTGCGTGCTTTAAGTCACTCTTCTATTCCCCAGTTTATCATATCTTCTTTAACACATCCATGAGCATCCTTGCGCCCACTTGGCAGCCGTCATAGATGCAAAACTTCGGCATCTTTTACGCATTTTTAATGAACTAGCTCCACTTACACCGGCGTAAACAAAAACAAAAAAAAATACAGCCCGAGTGTGACGCTGTACATTACGAGTGCGCCCATTGTACATTTTTTTTTTGCGGCTACCCCACATTGGCGGAGTTTTGGCTCCCTTTAGAGCTTGCTATCCGAATTATATGACACATTCGTGAGAAAAATCACGGGTATTTAATTGATCGGAAAACATTACAAGGACACAATGAACAGCCGGCTTCAAGAGATTCGTGAGAAACAAAAACTTAGGCGGCAGCTCTTAGCTCAACAGGCAAGTACACCGTTTGTTTTTGTTTTTTGGGTTTTTTTTTTATAGCAAGTAGCTCCGTTATCTATCAACTTAACCAGCCAGCTGACGTAGTTCTGCCGATAACCTCTGAAGCTGCAAGACAGCTACATTTGAATGTTGTTTGGGAAACGCATGTTGGAGGGAATAAAGAGTTCTGCTGCAGAAATGCGTTCATGAGAATAAAGCAGAGAGACCTGATGCAAACATTTACACCGGTCGCCCTTTAGTGGACTGAAGGAGAAATAGCTTCAATATAAATGTAAATGAAAAAAACAACAACATCAACATGCCGAAGCTCTTTGAACCATTACAGCTGCTGTCAAATACTTGATTGAGGATATGTTATGTAACAGCGGTCTCGGGAGGTATTTGTTGATAGTATGCATCATATGATTAGCTCGCAAACATATGACGTGACTGTTCTTTTCTATCCACAGTTGGGAGCTGAAAGTGCAGACAGTATTGGAGCTGTCCTAAACAGTAAAGAGGAACTAAAAGAGATCGAAGAAACCAGAGAAACGTGCAGGTAAGACATGATTCGGCCCCCCTCCGTGAAGTGTAAAAGCCAAACGGGTCAGCGTGAGCAAAAACAAGAAAGGAGCGATTCAGGTGAAAGCGGGCACGATTTATCATCTTCAATGTGACCCAATAAATGCACAATTCTACCAATAAACACATAAAGGCTCTGATTCCTTACGATGGATGTTCTCTGCATTTACTGCAGTCAATACGTTGCTCCTCTTTCACATACTATTGTTTGCTTTATGCCTGTTTTGTCTCATCATTGTCACTGCCAAATGTTAATTTTGTGCTTTAGTGAAACAGGGAAGGCAGAAATATATCAATCTATATGTCTTACAGGGCTTCATATGAAAGCTCAGCGCCCCCCTCCAAAAAGAAGGCCCAGACGGAGGGAGAGGACACAGAGGAGGATGTGGAAGAACAAAAAGTGAGTGTAATCACGTATGAGTGAGCATTATGAATCTACACAGGCTAAAGAAGTCTCCACCGCACACTTCATATATAATGATAATAACAATTGTAAACCTGATTTCTGAAGCACTTTTTCTGCAAACGTTGCAAATATATTTGCACTAAAAGCGCAACCAACTAAAATAAGGACAAGTTGTTGAGGAAATATTTATTGGTGAATATTTTGAAAGGTCACCGACTGAACAACCTCCATCAGCAATACATCTATCTTCCCGGAAAGTGGTTTCACAGCTTGAGGAAATGGTGGTGACCAATGGCGTAGTCTTGACAGTGGCCTCCGGCTAATAGCTGGCTGTTTTTAAAGCAGTCTCAAGAGTCGACTGCTTAACTATGTGTTATTCTCAGTCGCTTGTTCCAAACATTGGCAACAGGAGAAAGTGAATCTACTGTATCTTGTCTGGGTATTAATCGCTTCTCTGCAATGCAATTATGTATAGCAAAAATCTAGAGATTAAGATAAAAAAAAATATAAAACTCTTTTTTATGTATCAGCTATTTAATTAACATATAATTGGTGAACATGTTAAAATGTCAGTGTTAGGTGTCTGTTGCTGTCTGTGAACATAAATGTATTCTCAACCAAAAAAAAATGTTGTTTCTCTTTTCTCAACCAACAGAAAGTGTTAACAGATTTCAGAACCTCAGGTTTAATGAATTTTATGGTGGAAGGTGGATTGATTGTGTTAAATATTTGAACATTGTGTGAAACAGATTGATTAACGTGTCAATTTAAATATTTTATCACAATGGAAAAACTTAAGTTTACTTTTGGGTGACTTTTGAGCTGAGTCTGACCCGTGGGCAGAGTAAGGAGGTCGACAATGTCCCAACTTACTCTTTGTTTTCTAGCTGACTTAATAAGTGCTATGGATTTACTTCTCTTTCTTAGATTTCTCGATGATCAAAATATTTTGATCTTTACGTAGCTGAGATGTGCTCTGTCATAGACAAAAATAGAAATGTAATTGTGCTTTTGTATCTTTATCAGGATGAAGTGGAAGTGCAGCAGCCAGATGAAAGCAACCCATATGAGGAGGTGTACAAGGACTCAAGTACTTTCTTGAAGGTTGGGAAACTCTTCTTTCTTTTGCACACATGCAACCTCTTTTTTTTTTTTTTTTTTAATAAAAATTGTCTCCGTTATTATGTTTCTGTAGCCTGTACATTTTTAGACTGACCTGCAACAGTAGGGCCAGCCCTATGAACACAAATGTTTGTCACAGTGTTGTGTCATTCATGAATGAGTTGTTCGAAAGCAAGAGTTTCTGACTAGTGGCTAATGTAGCTGCGAGTTAGCACAATAATCAAAGCCAAACAAATGCAAACCTACATATCTTTACGTTTCCTGTTGTTTAAATATAATTCCCTGATAAACACAAATTTAAGATGTAAGTCTAAGGCTGGCTGGTTTGATGTTGAAACTCACTGGTGCTGCTCGGACTCTCTCAGATCATTTTACCGCAAGAAAACAGTGCATGCTCAGTGATGTGTTTAATGAATATACTTTACAGTGAGTCTGATCCCTGAAAGAGTGTCAGCAGTTCAACCTGTCAGATTCGAGGCCAGCAAGAGAATTGCTGACCTGCAGATTAAGCTTAAAAGATTTAAGTCCATAAAATGCAGCGTTCATCTCCAAAATTCGGTGAACAAAATGTTTAAATATCAAGAACAATAAACAGAGTTTGGCGTGTTTGTCAAAGCAACATCACTTCCAGTTCCAGAAGCAGGGACGCATGAGGTGCACACACAAACTGAAAGGACAAGTTTGAATCTCCTAATTGATTGTTCACGATTCGTAAAGCACAAACCTCTGGTGTCACGCATTATTGTTCATTGTCTTTAAGCTGTCTGTAAGCACTGCTTATCTGATGACATGACAGAGTGAATGATTCAACTTTGATGCCAAAAATGTATGTCACAGTGCATTACCTGGACTGTTTACAGCACACAAACATTAAAGCTCTCTTGTAGTTCATATTCACAGAAAGCAAGCTTTTGAACGAGATTTAGATTTATGACTTAATATAGGCTTTGCAAGATGAATTATTATCGTAACCTCATCACTGTTAGCAGAGCACCAAACTCCAGCACTGAAAGCTCAGACCGATTCACTGCAGCACTTTACAGAACTTTAATCAACTTGGTGGGTTGAAAACAATAACCCTGTTTATATAGTCTGTTTTGTTTTATAAGTCTTGAGCCTGTGCAGCAATTTGCATAACGATTGCTCTGACCACTGCTGCAGACATAAGATTAATTACACAGCGCAAGGAAGAATTCGTCCTTTTTTCTGTTTATGGACTCAAGAATTGATTTTGAATCAAGAAACGGAATGAATCGTATGGTTGATGTTACACCTTTATTTACTGGAGAAAGACTTCGTCCCTTACATGAGCACAAATATACAGGTTACAGAAATTGTTAATAAACTTGGAAGTTCTGTTCAGCCTTTCTACTTGTATGCATCACATTCATAATAGAATACACAAATAACTCTCCAGCTATTCATATGCTTGTTTATATTTTTCTAATTACCCTTTCTCACTCTGTTCTGTCCCTGCTCCTCTTACTGTCTCTTCATTCTCAGGGTACCCAAAGTTTGAACCCTCACAATGACTACTGTCAGCATTTTGTGGACACGGGCCACAGGCCACAAAACTTCATCAGAGATGTTGGTGAGTGTTTGCTGTCTGTGTGAGTGTTTGTGTACATGTGTGTTTTTGTGTGCGTGTCGCTCTGACCCTCGATGTCTTCTGTGCTTAAGGCTTGGCTGACCGATTTGAGGAGTACCCTAAACTTCGAGAGCTGATCAGACTGAAGGATGAACTCATCTCCACCACTAACATCCCTCCCATGTAAGCTAAATGATAACATAAATGTTAATGTTTAACTGATTGTCAGTGTAATTACACTTAAAACATTTGAGGTTGGCATCAACGGGTTTGAGAAGACTTGGCTCTATTAACGATGTGTGTGTGTGTGTGTGTGTGTGTGTGTGTGTGTGTGTGTGTGTGTGTGTGTGTGTGTGTGTGTGTGTGTGTGTGTGTGTGTGTGTGTGTGTGTGTGTGTGTGTGTGTGTGTGTGTGTGTGTGTGTGTGTGTGTGTGTGTGTGTTTAGGTACCTCCAGGCTGACCCAGAGCACTTTGACCTGCAGGATTTGAAGTGCAAATTTGATGTGATTCTGCTTGAGCCTCCCTTAGAGGAATACTACAGAGAATCAGGCATCAGCCACACTGAACGTTTCTGGACCTGGGATGATGTATGTATGACTCTGTAGTTGTTTGCAATTAGAATTTCAAGCTAATATGTGAATAAAGGCCAAAAATAACTCCTCAATAAACTGGATTTCATTCAATTAAAAAATGAAAGGAGGTGTTGATGTCAGCTTCATTGATATATGAAAGTGTATAAAGGCTGATGTGACATGTCTTGTCCATGCAAGACAAAAATCGAATGAGTAAAATTGCCACAGATGGCAACAAGGATCTAAAATTACCTTGCCAGTGAGCAGAAATGACAGCCTGTCTGTAATGGCCCAAGCATCTTTGCTGTCCTTTTATTGAGAAAGTATAAGGGCTTGGCCTGAGGGAAAACAATTGTTTCACTGACGGTAAAGTAGATTTGACTTCCTTATGATATCATGTACACTCCCCCTTACATTTTTTCTGTTGTAGATCATGAGACTGGAGATTGAGGAAATATCAGCTCTTCGTTCCTTTGTCTTCCTGTGGTGTGGCTCTGGTGAAGGACTGGACTTGGGGAGAATGGTAAGACAATCCGTCATTCAGTTAGAAGCAGAAATTAATACAGGCAAAATCACGTTTCCTGGTTGCCATCTAAAGTCATTCATTTCATTTTCACATCTTTCTAAATGATGTTCTTGACATCACTCCAGAACCCGTTGGTCCAGTGAGCAGCTGATACCCGAGATATGCATTTGTTTTGGTAATGTTATGACTAAAGGGTGAATAAGCCCTCCGTCACTGCCTTTTGAAGTATGTGCATTCACACCTGGACTATTTAAAGCCTCAACTCCCTCACAAGAGACACATTGTTCATGTCAAGCAAGCAGTCAAACAAAGTGTCTTTGTTAGATTATTTTCTGATATTGGTGTGATGTTGTTTTCTCTTTTAGCAAATCACTAACAGTCACTCACAATCCTGGCCTTTGTGTTAGAAAACAGATGTTACTGCAGCCTCTATCAGAGCAGATATGTTGACACCACATGGTGTTTCCTGAAAGATTTTGTGTTTCACATTTAGAATGTGTGGTCAAGGTTTTCCCCATTGTCTGTTCATTACTTTGGGAGGCGAGCTAAACTTACTATCTCACTAAATATTAATTCAGCTTAACATTCACATTTTTATTGAGACCAGCAGATGTAAACTTTTATATTTGAATTGAAGAGAAAATAAGAGATGATGTTTGACTGATGACAGTACTAGAGGTATTTTGGTCTAATGTAAAAAGTAAAATGTGTGTTTAACTGTTTTGAACATTTTGCTAAGGCCATCATGAAATCCAACACAGAGTTAATCCTACTTGTAACAAGTCAAACTGGCATGAAAGCCACAGTATGTTTTGTGTCGATCATGCGGAAACTTTGACACAAGTAAAATGAAAGGATGACTGACATTGTATGGTTGTGGAACCACCGACGAAGCCATGGTTTTTTTCACATGTTCAGAAATGTGGTTTAACTAGGCGTAACTATACCCTGAGCCCTTTGGGGAGCATCAGTAAACTGTAGTGTCTACCAATATTATGCATGTAAGGTGTGTAGGGAACACCTCACCTAAATTGTAGCTGCAGAAAATAACCGGAGTTACACTCTCTCCCTCTAAACTGCATGAGTCTCTGCGTGAACGTGGGTCTGCCACCCACCACCGCAAGCAAATTATTGTGGGAAATACTGAGACCTCTTGGTTGTATTTCAGTTCTTGATATAAGAGTTTATTATTAAGGTCATCCATAATTATACACGTTATTATCATAAATTCTGTTCTGACATCAGAAACAACCAAATCTAAAGGGAACATCACTGTTGTGTATATTACGTATGATAAATCACAAAAATTATGGATTGTTATTTTCATTTTTTGCCTGTGAAAATATACAAAAGGCCAGTAAAACTCTGACCTTCCGGCCAGGTAGTGAAAAAAAAGTTATGTAGAACCCTTAGATTAACCTGTCAGTTTTAACAGCCCTAAATCAAATACTTGTTTAGCCCATGCATGTGCTGTATGAGCCAAGTACTACAGTACTCACTGTCATTATACTGATTTCAGTGTTTGAGGAAGTGGGGCTTTAGGAGGTGTGAGGATATCTGTTGGATCAAGACCAACAAGAATAACCCAGGCAAGACCAAGGCACTGGACCCAAAGGCAGTATTCCAGAGGACCAAGGTACAGTATACACACACTCACACGTGCGTGCATTTACAGAATAAAAAAAAAAACAAGTCAAATATATGTTGATAATAGCGAAAGTATAATATAGTTTATCTTGTTTTGGATCAGTTTCTCTTAAAAAAATCTGTTGATGTTAGATCTACTGTTAATAGTCAATAAGACGCATCTTCACACAATATATTTAAAGTTAAACCGCTGTTAATAGTATAATACAAGTTATGGTGACACACAACACATTCCTTCCAGGAACACTGCCTCATGGGAATCAAAGGAACAGTCCGCAGGAGCACTGATGGTGACTTTATCCACGCCAACGTGGACATTGACTTAATCATCACTGAAGAGCCAGAGATGGGAAATGTGGAGAAGCCAGTGGAGATCTTCCACATCATTGAGCATTTCTGTTTGGGCCGAAGGAGGTTGCACCTGTTTGGACGAGACTCAACCATCAGACCGGGTGAGATTGACAAGCTCTTTCTTTGGAGAAATACATTCACCAGGTGAATTTAGGTGATAACAGCATGTTTATATGTTTGCTTTTAGTTAACTTCTCTCCCACTGTTGTTGCTTTTTCAACACCTTTCCATGTCTAGGCTGGCTGACAGTGGGTCCAACATTGACAAACACCAACTTTAACCCGGAAACCTATGCCTCGCATTTTGCTTTGCCTAACTCTCATCTATCCGGCTGCACTGAGGAAATAGAGCGACTGCGGCCCAAATCTCCCCCTGCTAAGCTAAAGTCGGACCGTGGTGGCGGAGCACCCAGAGGGGGGCGCGGAGGGCCAAACGCTGGAAGAGGTGGAGACAGGGGCAGAGAAAGAAACAGACCAAATTTCCGTGGGGACAGAGGAGGGTTCAGAGGCAGGGGAGGGCCACATCGGGGCTTTCCACCTCGCTAGATCAAAGAACTCATCCCAACCAGACTGATGTGAGGAAATCTAATTTGCACTATCTGCAGAAGCAAGCTTATTTGTAACACAGCTGGTGTGGTTAGTATGTGGCAGCGGAGAAGTTAGGGAGTGTGATCAGCCTTTTTTTTTTTTTTTTAATTTTTTTAATTTGGTTTCTTTCTATTTTTTTCCACTGACATACTTTAGATTGAATAAGAATAAACATTATTTTAACTGTTTGTATCTGTGTTTTGGGTCTTGTTCTTGAATGTCTGCATTTAAGGCAATAATATTTATATTATGGTGCTATACTATTTAGAGAGCAGGTGATTTAAACTAATGTTTAAAAGATAGACCGTAAAACACTCTATTGTTGTTGAGACATAGAATAGGCACATCTCTTCCTTAGTACTGTATGGAGTGAAAAGAGTGTGTGTGTATATATATAATTTGCTTGTATTATACTGTCTATCAAACACTTGGCTCCACTAGTGTTCACCTCTACTGCCTTTAGATAATTTTCTTCAATTAAACAAGGATAAAACAGAAGTAATTGTTTTTAATGCCAAGGTAGAATGATTAAAAGTCAGCTCTCAGCTTCAATCACTGATGGTAAAAAATACAAACCAAGCCAGAAATCTGTGTGGTCATGGATTCAGACCTCAATCTAAACAGTCATATCAAGACAATTACAAAATCAGCCTACTATCACCTGAAGAATATATCAAGGATTAGAGGATTTATGTCTCAACAGGATTTGGAAAAACTTGTCCATGCATTTATCTTCAGTAGACTCGACTACTGTAACGGTGTGTTTACAGGTCTCTAAAAAGTAAATCAGACAGCTGCAGCTGATTCAGACCGCTACTGCTCGAGTCCTCACCAAGACCAAGAAACTGGATCACATCACTCCAGTTCTGAGGTTTTTACACCGGCTTCCTGTCCAACAAAGAATCCACTTTAAAATCCTGCTGTTGGTCAAGAAATCACTGTGTGGTTTGGGGCTGAAATACATTTCTGATCTGCTGCTACCTTATGAACCATCCAGACCCCTCAGGTCATCTAGGACAAGTCTCCTTTCTGTTCCTAGAGTCAGAACTACACATGGAGAAGCAACGTTCAGTTCTTATGCTCCACATATCTGGAACAAAGTCCCAGAAACCTGCAGGTCTGCTGAGACCCTCAGGTCCTTTAAATCAAGATTGAATACTTTTCTATTTGCTGCTACCTTTAATTGAACCAGATTCAAGAATGTTGATTAATTTATTGCATTTCTGCATTTTACTACTGTATTTTATTTCTTAAACTGCACTGTAACTTGTTTAATGTCTTAATCACCTTTCTCAATTGTTTTTAAATGACCTTTTCTGTTGCCTTCTATTTTGATGCTTTTAATGGTTTTATGTGAAGCACTTTGAATTGCCTTTTTGCTTAAATGTGCTCTACATTTTTTAACATTTGTGTCACAGCAGGAAGCAAATAATCTCTACTTAAAGCCGATTGGTTGTTCTAATCAGGTCATGCTCTTCCCACGTACTGCCACGCAGGTGTGGTGATTGTAAATATAGTTTAAGGAATGGTACCGTTTGAGGAATGCCACTCATGCGACTGAGACACTTACACACTCCTTTGAAGTAAAGCTGAGTGTGGGTCTGGTGTTGGTTAACAGTTATTTGTGTGTAACTGTTTAAAATCCATTTCAAATTCTTTAGCCACCTTCGCAGCTTAAGAGCAACAATGTCGGTCAACAATATTTCAGTCCAGAGATCTGTTGGATGAACTGATATTCAATTTAGTGAATACCTTCACATCCTCCTCAGTATTAATTGATGAATTAGCTAAACTTGTCATTGTGAGCACGTTAGCATGTTGTACAGTATTTCACATTAAGCTTGTGCAAAAGAACCACCTCAAGAGATACTGGCATAGCTGCAAACTAGTGTTGAGCCTTTGTGTCAACCATTTTGTTTTTTATCTTATCTTTTTATCATAATCTTACCTTGGCTGGACTTGTATTATCAGTTTCCTCTTTAAGTCAAACGTCATAAAATTGGCAAAGGAAACAGTAGACTGTTTCCATGCAATTTATTGCTAGAAAGTGAAGATTCAGTATAACAAGGATTTAATCCAAAACAGTGAACCTAAGTCTGTAAGGTTGTTTTTTTTGTATAACAAAATTGTGATCGTGGGAGTTCACAAAGAATGTGAGAAGCCAAAAGTGACATACCCTGTTGAACTGGCTGCTGGCTCGCTGCCATTCAAACTGATAGCTGTTCCTAGCAGGAAATGTCTAGAAAAAAACAGCTGTATGTTTGTCTTGTTGGCAACGTGCTGGTTATAAAACATGCGAATAGCACTTTGATGATGTCAACGCAATTATTTGTTCAGTCAAGTTATGAGACAGTGTTGTAACATCGGTTTTATTCGTTTCTGAATCATTTCCTGATTGGTTTTCAAGTTTGTTCTCTTTAATCTTTCCTCAGAGCAGCAAGCACGGTACTCGTTCTCTCTACTGTTCATCTCCTCCTCTGTATCTTCTGCCTTCTTATACATTCATTTTATCTTTGCTTAGGTTGGAGCAGGAATTATTTTCCTGCAAGTGTCAATGCTAATCCTGTTCTTTCAAAAACATTTTTATTTGACCTTTGAGCTTACAATAAAATCAACTGTAACTCTACATTAAGTCCTCACAGTTTATTAGGATGTGTCAGTTGGCGGGATAATGTCACCATTCAGCATTATTTGTATATTTTGAGTTAGTATATAACTGCATATCAAAGGATAATCCTCTTGTAGTTACCTGGAGCTTTTCAAAGCATGAGTTTTACATAAATAATTTTAAATGTTTGTTTACGAGTCGGACCAAAAGTAAAGACAAATACAGTTTATACAGTAGAACATACAGAAGAGGTGCAAAATAGCACAGATACAAGAGGACAAGACTCTACTATACACTGTCTAGTACCACGTAGTTTAGGCACCAGGCTCAGACAAAATATTAAAATGTGTATATGATTATCAAACCCCTTTCAGAAGTTTAGGGACTAACTAGGTGCATCTGCAGCATGATTTAGACATGAGAGTATATGCACATCAAAAGGGTAGGTCCTGCAAAATTAATGCCATGCAGAGGTTTTCAGGTTGAGCAATTCTGCTACATGGCCTTGAGAGGGGCATTGAAGTATGGTTTTGAAAATAACTGTAAATATCAATACAGCTATATGCTACAAACATTTTAGAATTGTAATTTTTTTTTTAAATGTTTTTGAAATTATAAATCATTTGTCAGCTGGCTATAGAACTCCAGCAGCTTACGTTTCTCTATTAAACGTAAGGCTTGTATAAACAATAACTTCATTTGACAAATACAGCTATCTGTTACCTGACAACAGCTTCTGACAAGGAAACAGCACAGTTTAAAAAGAACTATAACATTTGTTAAAGTTTAAATTAAGTGATGTGGTTGCTTCGATGTATATTTAATCAATAAATCACTGTGTGACAGATCACTTTTTGGTGTGCATTATTGTTATGCAACTATCAGCAATTTACGATACAAATAAAAAGAAAACTCCGTAACTTCTCCTCCGTGTTAAACATACAACTGCATGTGGAATGTTGCAAAACCCCTGAAGCACCAAAGCTCTTTACTTAATCTGGACCTGTCTGTCCAGAATGTTAGCAAACCTTACATTCCTGTATTTTTAAAGCTATCAAATGGCTTTGGACGACACACAATGTCATAAGGGGAATTCACAAATGTGCCAGTGACGTTTATTGTACTCTTATGATAATAAGCTGTCATCGTGTAGCAATTCATCACTAGCTGTGTTGTTTCCCAGAACAATAATTCCCAAGTGACTTCCTTTACCTGTAAAAGTTCATGGTTTCTTAACAATAGACTGTTCACTCAATCTTCCAAGCTCTTTCCTTGTATAATTGTTATCATTGTAGGATGGGTGGACTACATTTTGGTATGTATACAGTTTACAGGCATTTACTAAAGAAAGAGAGGTGAAACTACATAACAATTTTAAAAAATATACCTGCAGGTGGAATGTTGAAAAGCTGTTAAACTCATCTTTGACTCATCTCTCGAGAATGTTGGAAAATCGAATTCGGTGGCTCCTTTAATTCTGTTCCTGTTCTTGTTTAAAGCTACCATTGTATTTCTTATCAATGGGGCTCTTTGCAACATGCTAACTTAACACTCTCACTTCTGATTTGGGGACAATTATCAACAGAATGTGTCACATTTGTATTCAAACTGCTTTTACACATCAGATTTGATTTGTTTCAGTGTATTACATCTAATGTAACATATGATCTATTGTAATTACTTATTGCATTTTGTCTTCTCTACCCAGTCTGTGCATTATAGGTAATTGCTTTTCACTAACAGAAAAGACACAGATTTCTTTGCCATTGGCTGTCAAATGTAAATGTAAATGGAGCCAAACCATGTCTTTGTCAGTAGAATATACTTACCACTCTCAGAGCAGGAACACAACACCCCACATACAGGCAAAGTCCCCGTTGTAATGTGACGCTTCACTATTCCAGAAAATGATTGTCAACATTTTCCCTCAAATTACAGAGGCAATAAAAATATACCCAACACCGACGCTCTCGTGCAGCAGTACCTGTAAATAAATGACTTTAAATCACATACATATACTGTTCACATCCTTTTCTGCAGTCGCACAAGAAAACAAAGACAACTTTTATTATTTAAAAGCATAAACCAGACAAGTTCAGTGTGTACTCCCCCGAGCCACTTTGTTCTGGTCTACAGTAAGTCTGTGGTGAAGAAAAAAAACACAAATTTAAACATCAGAAACTCATAATGGTAACACTTGACAATAAGGGTACATCAACTAGCCGTTATATAACTATGTCGTTATAAGAATAAACTAACATCTAATTAACAGTTGACTAATGTACTAGTGTAAATACTTATTTATTAAAAGTTTTCATGTTAACTTAGGTGTGACCCTAATTAGTTAAGAAAAATGTGTCCCTAAAATTACACAAGGGATACATGTGCTTTCATTAACTTAACCATTTAATAATGCACTTTATGGCCCTTATTGTAAAGAAAAAAAACATTTATCCCTTAAGTAATACTTCATAAATCATAAAGTAATCAGAATTATCCATTAGAAGTGTGAGGTACTTCTGTGCTGCACAGCCGCAGCTCACTTGCATGTGTTTCCACATCGGCTTCATGTCACCAGCGGCTGTCAGTCCTATTATTAAATCAGTGAGTTTTTGTTAAATAATGACCATCAGTAATCAAATGTTTGAGGTCCAACAAGTTAAAAATTGTAACCAAAAAGCCAGCATGTGATTTTTGTTTAACCTCTTTCAGAGCAAGACACTGACAGAGAGAAGAGCTGGAGAGGAAGAGAGCACCAGGAAAACGATGCCCTTTATCTGTTCAACTATGATCATGATCTTACACTGGCATTTTGCTACAATAATATACAGCATGTGATCACAGATTGTTTTCCTGTCTATTCTAATGGAACCACGAGGCACACATGAAAAATAGGTGTCATTTTATTACCTTGCATCTAAAAATAGGAATATTATATAATCATGTTGCTTCATATCTGTAAAGGTCACACCTGAATAAACATGTTAATAGTCAGTGCAAACCTAAAGTGCACTTATTGTTGTGATGAGGATTAAAATGAGTTAATGTCATCATATATTTCAGTGTTTTTGTAAAAAAAATAGTACCTTCTTAACGTTTGCAGGTGTATCTGAGAAAAGGAATGTTTTTCTATTGTGTGTCTATTTTAAAGACCTGCGTGAGAAAAGAGATTCAGATTGCCAGCAAGTTTCTTCATAGACATATTTTAGGACTGAAATTGACAAAGGCTGTTCAATGTTTTTGATTACTAAACCAGTGGCCCCCCAACTAATGAAATGTCCCATTTGTCAATGTTATTTGCGCCACTTGAGATTATCCTGGTATGACAAGTAAAAGATGTCATGAATCTAATTCGTGTGACTATTTGTGATTATGTGAATACTAATCAGCGTTTCACGAACAGAGAGACTGTAAATTCCTCGTGTGAAATGCATGCAGTATATATTGCCCTCAAAAGTTACCAAAATTGAATAAAAAAGTCAGTGTCCAAGGAAAGTATAAATTGCAATGAGCCATATTTTAGAATTGCAAAAAATCACTTGTGTGAAACTACACAGGACACAAAATAATTAGGTGTATCTATTAAGTATGAATTCGTGAATGACAAGTTCCCTGGTACTGTCTTGTTTTAACTTTGAACAACTAATAAAACAAGTAATGTTAAACAGACACAGATATATTTGTTCCAGATTTAAAATGTTGTGACACCATACGGGAACTAGTTTAAGTACAGATTGATTTAAGAACTTGATAAATATCATTTGGACATCATTCTTTCAGTCATTTGTGTGTTATCCAATTAACCCATGTGCTCTGGACATGTCACCCAGGCAGGTGTTGGAAATGAAACAATCCAATACTGGACTGGTTAATACCAGTGTGGAGATATCACTCTTAATGCTGGAAGACATGCTCTGAAAAGAGATTCCCTACTTACTGATAGAACCAGTGCATATTCTAATTATCAGAAATGTAACATGTAATCTTTCAATTTATTTATCTGTAAAAATAACAAAATTACTTAGTTACTGTCATTAGGTACACGAAAACATGTCAAAAGTGTTGCTGCTTAATCTCTGTCATGTAGTGTTTTCCTTTTGTCATCTTTTACGTCATGGCAGGAATGGCAATGTCATCCTAACATCATCCTTTGAAACGCCGCATACTGGAACTATGTGTTCACATATTTATTGTTTTGTAAGGTGTAGACTAGATGGTGGGTTTCTATGTTAAGTGATTGTTGTCCTGTACAGACATTGTGATGCAAATGTTTTTCAAAAAGTAGATTTTAGGCCAAAACTAAGGAGTCTAAATACTATACATAAATGCCAAAAGTCCTTCATTAAAGAAACCACAGTATGTGTGTATACCAGTGACATTAGATGGATTAAGTCACACTTTATCATGAGGCTGAACTCATTGCTGGTACCTGCTTTCATCCTGGCTGCACCATAAGAGACAAACAATCAGCTACATACATTTGCAAATCATTTTAATAGTATATTGCACACTGATTAATAATTGACTTTACTGTGCATATGAGAGAATTATATTATTTGAAAATCATTTTTTTCATGCCTCTATGGGAACAACAGTTGGACGACAATTAAGTTACTGTTGCATAAGAGATACACAAGAGATAATGTTTTTATCGAAAAGGTTTATATGGTAACCCGTTTGCCACACCTGTTGTTTGTATTGTGTACAAGTAGCTGAGCTACTACATTTATAACAAATTTGCTACTAGCCACCTCATCAGACTCTTCTTCAGTAGATATCCAGGACCTGAGCCACAATTCAAACCCTGGTCAGGACTCAGGATGTGTTTGGCTGGCACCTGATCTGTCTGTAGGACAGACAGTGTAATCCAACTTGTTTTGGTAACTGTAATTTAAAGTCGGAAAGTTGTTAGCTGTTGTGTTAAAGAGCATGTACTTCACCATTAAGATGGTTTTGACAGTTTTAGGCACCACTGGTGTTTGAGCTACAGTGTGCACGATAAAAGCTACATCCCCCACCACATCCCCCTCGCCTTCAACCCGCTGATGTCATATTCTATCGTGATGGTTCAATGTAGACATTGTCAATTGCTGGTGAATTATACATTGGCCAACCCGATACTTTATGCATGTTTGCAATTGCTTTCGTTGCTTACACCACATTAGCCTTTAAATCACTCAACTCAAGCTGAACCAACCCCCCACCTACACCCACATTTTTGCCGTGAGCCTGACTTCATTATTTTCAGATGGAGACTATGCACATAAAAACAAGTTCTGCAAGTTCTGTCAAACTTTTAAAAAGCAAGAATTTCTCGTCTTACAAAAAGCTGCGTCACGGACAAGTTATCACTTCCATTTTTGGACCGAAGCGGGTAAGGTGTCTGTTGCCTTCTCAGTGTCAACCTTTATACAAAGGCTGCTGTAAATATAAGAATATTGCTGCACAGCTGGACTCAACTTGGGTAAGAAAGTCAATTTTCATATTGACATTGCTGTATACAACTGAATATTCAAAAAAGCAATCATCACAGAAGTCTGCTGAACGTATTTTAAATTGTTTAAAAAAATGTTTGAAGAGGCTGTTAACGAACCACAGCTTTTGCTTTATTTTCACATTTTCATATACATATGTATAGATCCTTCATTTGAATTTGTGGATTTTGCATCACGAGTCACTAAAATGAATTTGGACGAAACCTATCAATTTCTAATTGTGATTTCTGCAGTGTGTTTTTTTTTTCATGTTCAGGTATTTGTTTAATTTGACAAATATATACTTATATTTAATTTAATTAGAGAAAAGGAGTTTGTGTTGTCATGTCTATTGAGTGAAAGTGATATCACATGTGGCTAATAGACATCCTCTTCTCTCTAATACTTTGGTAGAGTCTTTCAAACAAAGAAATTAAATAATCAGGTGGCAGACATTTGAATCCACAAATAAAGAGTAGAACATTACGGCTACAAGACTGGCCAGTAGTAATGCAAAGAATTTCCTTTGAATAACATGAATGGATCACAACATACTGTTATGGTGTGAATACATTTTAAGCTGGTAAAAGATCATGTTTTTTGAAAATCTTGAATAGTCCTGTAGGTGGTGGTTATACCTGCAGATGGGAGACGTTGTCGCAAACTTGTCTCTGAGGAATGTTGGCATACCTGATTCAATATGTCTCACACTGAGAATGAGTTTAAGTGTCTTCAATCTCTTTTAATAATCTACTCTGAAATAATAAGTGAATTACTGCCACAGAGGAAGAGGATGGAAAACCACTCATCGTGTTAAAAGCACTCTTGTTCTGTTATGACATTTGAGTTGTTATGTTATAAAGTGCCCTCCAATAGTAGTTAACAGTAGAAAATTAATTTTGTTGTTTTAATTTAGGCATTTGAATTTGAAATCAAAACATGGCAATTAGACAAAAGTAGAACTTGGATTTCACACTATTTACATATAAATGCATAACTATATAAATATATAGATATGCATATATTGTACATATGTATAAATACTAGAGTGTTCAAATACTTTTGGAGGGCTCTATATGGTAGAATGTCTGAAAGATGTAATTATAGTGAGTTATATTTCACAGGAACGAGACACAGAGGATGGAACCTTTCGTATTCCTTCTCCTATTAGGAGGTATTTGTTACAGGGCATGCTTTTCTCTCTCTCTGTGTGTGTGTGTGTGTGTGTGTGTGTGTGTGTGTGTGTGTGTGTGTGTGTGTGTGTGTGTGTGTGTGTGTGTGTGTGTGTGTGTGTGCGCGCGCGCGTGTGCGTGCGTGCGTGCGTGCGTGTGTGCGTGCGTGCGTGTGTGTGTGTAATTAAGGGAGAATGAATGTATAAAAATATATGATATTTACAAATAATATTCATTGCATTATTCTGAATTTGACTCAATTCAAATTTGACCATTGATCAAATTTTTGTTCACAGGACTGCTGGGATCATCATCAGCTTTGAACACAACAACAGGTAACACGGAAAGTGGAGAAGTCTTAATTTAGAACCCAGAAATATTGGTGTTATGTTACTATTGTAAATGCTTTCAAGACAACATCTCTTTTAAGGCACAATTATCTCAGAACAATGCCCTAAAATAAATTGTATTTTTGTAGTTACATGTGACCAGTTGGTTATTTTAATTGGCCTATCATCAAAGGGTAGCAGGTGGACCCATTGATTTTAGCCGAATAAAAGCGAACAGTTTCATTAATAAAAAAAATCCAAATCATAATTTCTAATAACCACAATGAAGAGATGGGGAAACTTTGTTTGATCTAAATCAAGGCGGTAAAAACTTCTGAAAAAGACTGAGCTGAACTCTGCTTTAATAACATCGCGACCCTGATATTTATGTACTTTTTATACCATACTTTATTGATACTATATACATTTTAACACATTGTGGTAATTGTAGGCCTGTGTAGCATCACTTGCAATGGTATACCATGCTATTTAGAAATCCAATTGTAATGATTTTCAATAGCGTAAAAAATATATGCTTGTTTTTCTGTTAAAAGGCAAAGCGATTATTGTGATAAATTATAGTGCACAACATGGGCCACCAGAGGCCAGTTATGATATAGGCAACGGGTGGAACAGGCTGGTTCTAATTCAATACTATAACATTGATAAACTTACATTATTGATAAGATTGTAATATTAACCGGAAGAATACGACTCTCCCAGCAACATGATTTATTACTCTAATAATGAGCAAAAATGGGAAAGCTGCCAGCTAAAGGTTTTGTACACTGCTCTTTGTTAATAAAATAAAATAAATAATGCATTTGTTAAGCATCACTGGTGTAACCAAATAATTGTCCAAATTCCAACTTAAATTTGCATATAGTGTTAAGTGCTAGCAGTGAAGAGTCCAGCTGTCATTAAAGAGTAACTACCCTTTTTTAAAACATTGTTCGCAAAAATATTTTTTTGCTCCGAGGGATTTAGTTTATTTCTGCTTAGATTTAAAAATTTGGTTCAGATTATAATTCTGGCCCCTCCCTTTTCATGACATATTAAAAGTAAGACCTTAAAGTCCATTTTGTCAGTTTATGAAATAGCATCAGATGGCTGGTTAGCTCTGACTGCAAGCTCTACATCTCTGTCCACACTACACTCACTGAGGAAGCACTCTCCCCCTTATCCCCTGGCCCCAAATATGTTGCCACAAGTTCTTGGCTCGTACATTATTGCTCACTCACGCCTCTGTCACATTTTTGGCGTATGCAAAAAGAAAGGCTTCTAGATTAATTTAACAAGTCTTATGGACAAAGCATGTACATTTTCAGATAGAAATATAGAAGTTGTTTATGCTAATTCTATCAAATGGGACATTTAATTGTATGAATTGTATATTGCGTTCCATCTTAAAGTAATTTTGTTTTCATTTCTAGTTAATGCAACCTTATCACCTGTCAACTCAACCGCAGCAGTCAACACGACCTCCCCATCGGCCAACATGACTATATCCCCAGTCAACACGACCTCCCCATCTGCTAACATGACTATATCCCCAGTCAACATGACCTCACCACCGCCAGCCAACATGACCTCACCACTGTCAGTCAACATGACCTCACCACCACAAGTCAACGTAACCTCTCCACCAGTCAACATGACCTCACCACCGCCAGCCAACATGACCTCACCACTGTCAGTCAACATGACCTCACCACCACAAGTCAACGTAACCTCTCCACCAGTCAACATGACCTCACCACCGCCAGCCAACATGACCTCACCACTGTCAGTCAACATGACCTCACCACCACAAGTCAACGTAACCTCTCCACCAGTCAACATGACCTCACCAACGCCAGTCAACATGACCTCACCTCCGCCAGTCAACATGACCTCACCAACGCCAGTCAACATGACCTCACCACCAGTCAACGTAACCTCTCCACCAGTCAACATGACCTCACCACCAGTCAACGTAACCTCTCCACCAGTCAACATGACCTCACCACCACCAGTCAACATGACCTCACCTCCGCCAGTCAACATGACCTCACCACCAGTCAACGTAACCTCTCCACCAGTCAACATGACCTCACCACCACCAGTCAACATGACCTCACCTCCGCCAGTCAACATGACCTCACCAACGCCAGTCAACATGACCTCACCACCAGTCAACGTAACCTCTCCACCAGTCAACATGACCTCACCACCACCAGTCAACATGACCTCACCAACGCCAGTCAACGTAACCTCTCCACCAGTCAACATGACCTCACCACCACCAGCCAACATTACCTCACCGCCACCAGTCAACATGACGTCACCACCACCAGTCAACGTAACTTCTCCACCAGTCAACATGACTTCACCACCACCAGCCAACATGACTTCACCACCACCAGCCAACATGACCTCACCACCGCCAGCCAACATGACTTCACCATCACCAGCCAACTTGACCTCACCACCACCAGTCAACATGACCTCACCACCACCAGTCAACATGACTTCACCACCACCAGCCAACATGACCTCACCTCCGCCA
Organism: Brachyistius frenatus; assembly: GCF_029030835.1. Taxonomy (NCBI): domain Eukaryota; kingdom Metazoa; phylum Chordata; class Actinopteri; family Embiotocidae; genus Brachyistius; species Brachyistius frenatus. The sequence goes on from NW_027210622.1 coordinate 5,300,094, forward strand.
GTCAACATGACCTCACCACCAGTCAACGTAACCTCTCCACCAGCCAACATGACCTCACCAACACCAGTTACCTCTGTGACATTGCCGGGTAAGGCAACTTCAGCCAGTATGGCCTTTCCAGGCTTTGATTTTTCTTGTTATCACAACAGCTTTACTACCAGTCAATGAAATACTATTTTCTAGATAAAATAGAAATACATTTATCTTTTAATGCAGCTTGTTTTGCTATAAAATCATATTTGTTGGCGGTAAATATTGAATTAATTTACAGGTAATGCAAGCACTCCACCTGTAAATGTGACATCAGCACCACCAAGAATCACTACCATTGCTGTTCCAACTACAACCAAAACACCTGCCCCACCACCAGAGTCACAAATTAAGTTGGAATTTAGGTTGGAACAAACTTTTACAACAGAGCTCACAAACACATCATCACCACAGTTCCGACAACTAGAAAAAAATGTTTCAACACAGGTGAGTTTACAATTTCTTTTTAAAAATGAATCAATGAAATATATAGAATTTTTTTTGCATCTTTTCAAAATCACATTCTAAATAATAAATGAAACATTTAGACAATAGAACCTCAAACTCTGAAAATAGATTCAACTTTGATACCTGTTGTAGGAACAAGTTGTTAAGATACTGTAGCAGGTAATATAATATACACTGTTAATGCGCAGTTAAAAAAATGATTTCACTTAAAATATAAAAACATATCATTTAAGATGGACGAAACATACACATACTAAAATATTTAGAGAATTTTCAAACACCACCTAAAACTTTTCTCAAGAGAAACTTTGGGTCTGCTATTGTGGCTAACTGGTTGGTGCAAACTCCACACAGGCACAAAAGCTGTCAACGAAAAACAGAGTAAAACTGAAAGTATATGGGCGAGTTGAGGAAATATGAGGAAAAGGTTATATTCATTAAATATTTTGAAATGTTATATATGATCTATATATTTATGTTTTTCCATAATATTCATTCACAGCTCAACGCAGTCTATACACAAACATACGGATCTCTCTTCAATCGCACTGTCATCAATGGATTCAGGTATACTATTACATGTTAATAACCTGTATATACTTGTTTGCTAATGTACCATTTTTTCTTTGGCCTGTTATATCGATTGAGAGGAATAATTCCTTTGTTTTTTGGTAATCATATGGTTTATCATTGGTATTTTGGGTGTTCCAATATTTATGAACTAGGGGTAGAATGGTTCGCCAACCGAGTGGGCTCTCTGGTCACTGTTTGGGCATGTCTCTATTGTTTGGTACTGTCACACTGACAGCAGAAATAGACTGGACCCAGATACATAACTAAGGACAAGGTTACACAGGTTAACATTACCAAAAGTGTAATGAACTGATCTGAAAACCATGACCAAAATGGTACAAAACTGTAATAGGAAACAAACTGATATGAGCCACGGCAATTATGAACAGATGTAAACCAATTGTTTCCTCAATGTCGTGGAGCCTTAGGTAAACAACAATGGCCATAACAGTCAAATAAAATAAAGTATCTTATTTAATACTTCTGTTGCAGTCAAGGATCCATTGTGGTAGATGCTGAGCTGATATTTAATAATGTGACAACACTACCAAATGCCAGTTCTGTGGCGGAAGCTTTAACAACTGCTGTTGCCAGTGGAAATGTTACCCTCAATGTCAACACATCATCGATCATTACAGAAGGTAAAGCTATTTATTGAGTGTTACATTTTGAGAAACATTTTTTGCAAGCACATACTGAATGTATAATTTCAAGAATATAATTGAAGGACAACACAATCACTTATTTGACAATTGTTGTTTTCAGTTGTGTTGGCACCAACCCAAGCGCCAACCACACCTGTGCCTTCAACAGTGGTGCTTTCAACTGCCACATCAGGTATTATTATGAAACAACAGTTCATGAAATTATAACTCTGTTTAGATTAACAGATCAAATAAGGATCAAATCACCACTTAGAGATAATGGAATAACAGGATTGTAAGACAAGTTTACTAACACCTGTACGGTATGAATTATTCTGCCTTAAAGGGAACTGTGGTTGTAGACATTGATAAGTTGTGAGGAAAATGTTGTATCTTATTAACTTAATCAAAATATACCACCACCAGTTAACCAAACTTCACCACCACTCAATGCAACCTCATCACCAGCAATCAACATAACCTCACCACCTCTCAATGCAACCTCACCACCAGTCAACATGACCTCACCACCACCAGTCAACATGACCTCACCTCCGCCAGTCAACATGACCTCACCAACGCCAGTCAACATGACCTCACCTCTGCCAGTCAACATGACCTCACCAACGCCAGTCAACATGACCTCACCACCAGTCAACGTAACCTCTCCACCAGTCAACATGACCTCACCACCAGTCAACGTAACCTCTCCACCAGTCAACATGACCTCACCACCACCAGTCAACATGACCTCACCTCCGCCAGTCAACATGACCTCACCACCAGTCAACGTAACCTCTCCACCAGTCAACATGACCTCACCACCACCAGTCAACATGACCTCACCTCCGCCAGTCAACATGACCTCACCAACGCCAGTCAACATGACCTCACCACCAGTCAACGTAACCTCTCCACCAGTCAACATGACCTCACCACCACCAGTCAACATGACCTCACCAACGCCAGTCAACGTAACCTCTCCACCAGTCAACATGACCTCACCACCACCAGTCAACATGACCTCACCTCCGCCAGTCAACATGACCTCACCAACGCCAGTCAACATGACCTCACCACCAGTCAACGTAACCTCTCCACCAGTCAACATGACCTCACCACCACCAGTCAACATGACCTCACCAACGCCAGTCAACGTAACCTCTCCACCAGTCAACATGACCTCACCACCACCAGACAACATGACCTCATCACCAGTCAACATAACTTCACCACCTCTCAATGCAACCTCGGCGCCCCCACTTACCACAATGTCACCACCAGGTAATTCAAAGTCTCCCACAGTTAATACATCACCACTGGTTGATTTTACTTACTAAATAAAACTTTGTGTTTCATGATATGACATCAGTACCAAAACCGTCCTAACTGACCGGCACCTTGTAATTGTAAACTTAATTAATATTTCATATGCTTCTAGGAAATGTAACCTCTCCACCAGCAAATGGAACATCAGTACAACCAGTTATCACCACTGGTGCTCCGGCTACAACAGCTGCCCCATCAGCAGAATCAAGGATAATGCTGGAATTTAGATTGCAGCAAGACTTTATACCACAACTTGAAAACAAATCCTCTCAAGAGTTTCAGACTTTAGCAAGCAAAGTGGTAACATCAGTAAGTACCTCAACATTTTTATTTTCCTTAATTCCACTCTAAATGAAATAATAATACCAGTTACTAAACATATGCAAAGGATTTTGTACTGGTCAACAATGGGAATTCCCCCCTGTAACACACTGCAACACTAATGAGTAATGTATTAATGAGTAAGCATTAATTGGAAAAAGGTCATACAGTATATCCATATTTTAGCAAACCTGTACTAATAAGCATATAGAAAGTGGGCATACATTATGCAACTTTGAAATAATTCAGGAAAATGGATAACTAAATTGTCATACTGTGCTTATAACATTTCTGGCACATTTTTCATCATTCAGTTTAGATATTATTTGAACTGCCTGTCATTTTCCTTTCCCAGCTCAATGAAGTCTACAGGAACATATTTGGAATTATTTTCTTGCGAGCTCTGATCAACTCTTTCAGGTATTGTAAAATTACAAGATAAGAAAAATAATTAAGTCGTATGCATGGCATTGTGTTACATCAAATTTAGTCAGAATATACATTCAGTTTCCAGTTTATTAGGAACACCTAGCTCAAACTAAGTAACTCTGATTCAACAGTTTGTAATACAGGTTTTCAGTTAGCCAGTGAGCGTCGATTAAAAACAAAAAATAGTGAATAAATAAAATGGGTCTTGAGGGCAACTGAGAGTAGAATAAACAGTGAAGATTTTGATAGGGGGCCATTTAAAGAGATTCTTGAGCTTCAATAAAAGTCAAGATGATTGAGCATCACCAGCTCAGTTATTATTATGTTTAAATGATGTATATTTCCCAGCAACTGCATGGACAAAGGTCAGAATCCGGGGCTCCATGGCAGCTGCCCACTTAGCTGGATTGGCAATCTAGTTTTTTACACAGCAGAACCCACAAACTACACTCTTTGCAGTTGTCCCACAATTTGCTTAAAAACAGTTTTGCTATAAAATATCGACAGTACACTTATTTTACACTGACTTAACACAAATAATTCTAATAATTCTTATTACAATAATTTCTCTCACAGTCAAGGATCAGTTGTGGTAGATGCTGAGCTGCTCTTTAACAATGCCACTTCAGTGCCAGGATCTAGTGATGTGGAAAATGCTCTGGTGAATGCACCCAGCAATTCCAGCTTCTCCCTACCTCTGAATGTATCAAGCGTTGTTGCAACCAGTAAGTGCTATTTCATACGTGTTGGTTACTATTATGGAATACAGTATGTAAAGCTGGATTTATTACTGCACCGAAAGCTAAAGCAAATACAAAAACAATCAGATTTTTGTTTTTGCAGGAGTTACAACATCAACAGCTGCACCTATATCTGTTCCGACAATGCCTGTCAGCTCAGCTGCCTCTACTGCGGCTCCAACCATGGCTCTCACTGCAACTGGTGCCTCTACTGCGGCTCCAACCATGGCTCCCACTGCAACTGCTGCCTCTACTGCGCCTGCAGTGATGACTACCGTTACTACAGCCACAAACCCTGCATCAACGGATCCTCCTACATCCAGTGAGGGAACGCTTGGCCTACAATTTAGTCTCGACCAAACTTTTACACCGGATCTCGCCATCTCATCCTCAACAGCTTTTACAACTTTAGCTGCAACAGTGGTTGAAGCGGTAAGATGTCAACACAATATAAATGAGTGAAACAACAAAACTGCCTACTGTAAATAAACAGAGATGTATTTGCAGGCCTTGAAAGAACAGTATATGCAGATAATAATGTCACCAACTGCTTGTAAATTCTAGGATACAGATCTCAGAGAAATTATTAACTTTTTCCAATCCGTTACTTGGTACTTGCCAGCATGTGACAGTATTGTTTTCTTTCAGATAAACGTAATTGGTAATAGGCTCTATGGCACATCTTTCGTTCGCTCCATCGTCAACTCATTCCAGTAAGACAAAATTAACTTTTGATTTACTTTTTTACATATTTGCATTTGACTTGATTTTAATAAATGTTGCTTTCTCTCTTTTTCACTGTAGGAGTGGATCAGTGGTAGTTAATATGACGCTTGTGTTCAACAACGGAAACTCAGTTCCTTCAGCAAGCACTGCAACTTCACAATTCAGCACTGAACTTAGCAGCTCCTCCCTGAATGTTATACCCGGCAGTGTTTCTGCACGTAAGTCCCTGTTGACTTAAAAGTTAGGAATTTTATCATTAGCATTATCAATCTAATAAATTCGTAAATTCAGGGACACAATATCTTATCGCATTTCTGTCATCATTGGTAAACCTAAAATCAAATTAAGAGCTCTATTTTGGGAAATGTCTTCCTGCTAAAGCTGAATTTTGACCTTTTGAGGTAACTTAAGCCCTCTAGAATTTCATAAATTAATACTTCTGCTTTTACAAATATTTCAGAGTCAACATCTTCAGCATCAAGCAGTCCTCCTCGGCCGACAATGGGCACATTGGCAGTCTTTTCACTAACACTGCTGGCTGTGGCACAGAGGCTGATCGAGTTATAGCTGGCACCCAAGGCAGATACACTGACTTGACCAACATCATTGACTGTTATAAAATGTGGAAAAACCATGAATCAACAAACAAAAGACAGAAGTGTGCAATATGAAATTTACCAGTACAATGTAATGTGGTAAAATGATGTGTGCTATGTATCAATGTTTAAGAGTGTTTTAAGATACTTTACAAATTCAATGTTACATTTTACTTTCCTCATCATTAATACATGAAAATGAGATATATTTGATATTTTCCTTCTGTAGTTTTTAATAGTAGTGAGAGTAGTATTGGAAAAACCGCTAGCGCTTGGTTTTTAAATGTGCTGCGTTTTGCAGAATCATCCAGTATCAAGTGAAAAGAACGTGTTTTTCAATTAGCTGCTGAATACTAGTTTATAAATGTGCAGGTACTATTATTATTATATTAACTTGGTTTTGTTTTGAAAATGGGAATGCTAAAATTGTATTATTAATCAACAAAGTATTAAAATGTTAACTTTTAAATAATTGCTTTTGGCAAATTTAAACATTTATTACCAGCGGTGTGAAAGAAATGCTTGTTATAGGGTTTTTTTTTTAAACTATTTTTATTTGTAACAAGGTTAATAATCATCATTACGAATTACAGGGAATTTCAGAGGAATATAATCAATCATCTTTCTGATACTTGGGCTATGATTGCATTATGATGTGTGCAATCTGATGGTGACCAGTCTGCAAAAAAAACAGTCTAAAAAACAAACAAACAAAAAAAAAAACCATGATTGACAATTAGCAATGCCTTTTTAAGGTTAATTAGTTCTTCTTAAATGTTGCTTCTTTCTCATCTATACTTATCGTAATTCAAAGAAACCAACTTCACAAATAGTTGGCAAGACAACAGTTGATCCAGATCATTTGACCAAGAGGATAAATTGTGAATATAACACTTTTTTCACATGTGGCTCTTTTTTACTTCAGCATTTATAGTAGTTGCCATGGTGAAGTAGCAACAGCTCCTCCTGCAAGGGTAAAAGGCTGTGGAGTGGATTTGGGGCAAATTTATTACAGTCCTTTCAAACAATAATAAGCTTTGGCTGTGGTATCTTCACAGCAAGACTGGTTTGAAATGACTGTTGGTACTCATAGATGCAAGACAGTTGGCAGCTACTAACAAAAGCCCCAATTCTTCATTATTGGGTTATGAATAGAACGCAATAATTATGTGTGGCAGATCAACAGGGTTTTGAATTGTAGCAATTTTTTACCTCTGCATGAGATTACTGACATTTGCACGGGATTGGTGGAACAAATATCCCTTCAAACAGTCTGACACACTGTTTTTGCATGTATTTCAAAGAGCTTTTTATGGCTGTTTGTGTGAGCGTTAATCAGTCACACACAGAATTGAAGTTTAATCAATCTGAACAGCAATACTCTTTGTGCAGTTTGTGCATACACAATATTGCATGCATTATATTATGAACAATGACAGAATCATTTATAGGTTTCTCTTGACAATGGCTTGCCATGTTCTTGTTGTGTACATGTAATAACAATGACTTACCAGAGGAGGGCTGCATTGCCCCAAGGATGATCTCAACTTGTGTGTGCACTGCCTTTATCTCCAAAGTGTTACATTTACAATTTTGTGAGCTTTGTGAGTCAATGACAAAAAGCCCCAATATCACCCCTGGCCATGACCAGGACTTAGCCTTGATTAGAACAAATAGTCAGGGAGAACTATTTGAAATGGAAAAAAACAAGAATCAGTGAGAAGAACAAGAACAATGGAGAGAAAGGCACATTCATCTGAGAACTCTGGAACTGTGGAACCAGAGAGCCACGCACCCAACCAACATTTTGGGCTCCACTTTTTTTGTTGTTGTATTTTTGGTGGAGCATGGCCAATTATTTGAATTTAGGTTTGTAAACCAGAGCAAAATTGGTTCTGTGTTGATGAAAATTACCCTAGTATGTTTTTTTTTTCAGTTCCTCCCATAAAAACCAAAGAATCAGACATTATCTCTCAGGTAACTGTTGTGAAGAAGTTTATTCTGAAAATGTCTGCGATACCTATACCTCGTCTTCTTAAATTATATTTTATACATTAAGACACATGGACTCCACATGCTATACCCAAAAGTTAATTTGGATTATTAGAAGGAAATATATAAACATATATATTTGAAAGGTTTTCAGATGAAAAAGAACACTTTTCAAAGCTGTGATATTATCAGTTATTCTGATAAAAGGGGATCAGGATGGTAACTAATCAGCAACATTAAGGTGCTGCAACCATAACTAATTAATGCCAACTGGTTAATATAATTTACCATTTTATAACTATTAAGGGAGGAATCAAAATTGTTCAATTAATTATTATTGTTTATTGTTTTATGGCAAATTATGTTTACAGAGACCTAAACCAGGTCCTTACTGCTGGGAATGGAGACAACTGGGTGAGAAATGGTTCATTTCTGGCAAATCCCCCTTTTTTTGGTGCTTTTGTTTTGCTGGAGTGAGGGTTTCCGGAGGGTGTTGAACTCTACACATTTTGTCATTTCAGGACATATTGAAATTGACTTTACTAACTAGAAGAACGTCTTTTCAGTCTTCTATGAAAGTTAAACTGAGGACAAAGTCAACTTGAGAAACGCACTCTTCAGGAAGATAAATAACCAAACCCCGTGGTGAGGGAGAAAGCAAATATATCAGACTTACCAGACGAGATCAGTCCTCCAGGGATAAGCAGCCTCTTCTTCTGTGGCGCAGACCCTATAATAGACCTGGGTTTTTTGGGGTTTTTTTGCTGCCAGAATTAAAAAAATCAGCTGGACATTTTCAACCAACTTGTGGAGTTTGTATTAGACTTGTTAGCTTAAACTACCTATTAACGCTATCCATTAATTAATAAAATATGATAGCTTCAGTTGTCAATTCAGCTAAAAGATTCCACTGTTGCCGTCTACAGATGAGATAGTACTTTTGATTACTTCTGAGTGAGATCAAAGACCCATTGTTTTAAAAACTAAAGGTCTTATATTGTATAGATTCTGATTTCATTTTCTTGTTTGATTAAAAAGCAGGCTTTGGTGCTATCTAAAAAAAAAAAAAAAGAGTCAAAATGCATATAGCCCGTATTTAGCAGATGTGACGTTTAGATTAGCCGTTGGGACTCAAGTAAATTTGTGATAACATTCCTTGACGCTCATGTCATATCCACTCTCAATGTAGACAACTGTTCAACATATTCATAGCATAGCATATTCACCTAAATTTTACTAAATTGATGTTGTACTGTTGAAGGTTTCACGTCACACTATAGCCATGTGTTTTATTCTTCTTCTAAGTTATGATGACCTCTGAGAAAGATCTCCACAAAAACAAATATCTGGAGAAAAATGTTTACAATCCTGAAATCATTTTTCAGTTTTATTTTATAGATAAATAGAGAAATTGACAAATTGGCTTGTACAGAGCTTGCTGCTACTGAACACTGCAATTAAAAAAACAACAATGCTCCATTCAACAATGGTGTGGCATTTGGTCTCCTACAGCCCTGTCTACCAGACTTATCCACCAATATACTATTCATTTGTTTTGTCAGTTACTAGTTATTTTCAAAGGAAAGTGACATTTGAGGTTTCCAAACAACATTTTGCTCCACACCAGAAAGAGCTTGTATGCAAGTCAGTAAAATTAATATGCATATGGAATACATTGTCTGTAAACACTTTGCAGTTGTATTCAGTGTGACATTGTTTCCAAATTGTCTCATTTGTTCACTAAAACAGTTCCTAATCATGCTGATATAAAATAAAAGAATAAACTGGATAGCATTACATTTCTCTTCAATTCATTATTGCCAATAATGATCATAATTTAAAGGAGACAAGATTGTATATTCTTACAAAATTAATTGGCAATGAAAGAATACAAATTTGAACGATTAACCAATAAATGTGTAGTACAATGAAATGTGTAATCATATGAGATAGATCACTATATTTGCCCTCTGGTAAACGCAACAAAGCGCTGGAATCAACCTCTCCTCACTTCTCTTTCAGAAACAAAAGGACAGATGTGCAGCAGTCTATTCTGTCTGTCAGGACTACTTACATTACACATATGAATGACTGGTTTGAAAAAACACTAGTTATTGAGCCAATGTGCCTTTTATTGCACCCTTCATTAAAAATCCCCCCATGTTTAATTAGAACGCATCGGCCACACTTGAGATACGTCTGTCACTGGCTGAGGCCCAAGGTATTCAAGCTCAACAGGATTGGCTGTGGTCTATTGCACACTGAAACACATGAAAGGGATGGTGAGAGCTGTTTTAGGGGTATGTAGAAAATGAATTGCACCAATGCAAAACTCATTTTAAATCATTTGCATATAATAAGTAAATATGCTGCCTTAATTTTTTTATACCAAGATTTTAAGTTTATTATCATACAGCAAAACAGCCAGTCACGCTGTGCAATTATTTTATATGATACTCCTTTCAGCAGAAGTAGGGGTTTTGAAAATATTAACAAAAATTGAAGAGTATGATATAATACATGAGGTCTATGCAGACATGTTCAATAAAATAGACATTGAAGACTTATTAAAAATGCATTAACTAAAAATGTATTTCATTAGGTTTGACTTGTAAATTGTTCTTATTACATTATTTCTGTATGTGCACAATAGTAGTTTAGATACTGTGTTATTTAGTGGATTTATTTGTTTTTTTTCCCTTTAATTAATTCATAAAGATTGTATTGCACAATATTTCAGAAGAGCAAACGATACATAGCAACACATTCACATTTTTTTCCCGTGCAATCTTTCTGGCATAGACACAATGCTTAAGTAATCCATAAACAATGTATTTTACTTGTATTTACTGTACAGCTATTGGCCCTTTTTTTTTTTTGCCAACTTCCATATTTACTTGTTGAAAGACATTCCTACTTTTAAGATACTTTCAAAATGCATTTGGTGTGCCATTATTTAATTTAGATAACAGTGACAGCAATCAAAGTTTTCCTTTGTGAAGACCAATTGTGCATTGCAGCAGCTCATCCTGATGTAATGGGGGAAAAGGCAAAGCTCATTCTTTATGAAGAGGCCTGAACTGAGTTAGATTGGTCACTGCCCGGTGAAGTTATCACAGTTCATCCTGAAGGGGACACAAATGTATGAGTCAAGCCCATCCAACAGTTACTAAAAACCTGCTAGTTGTGCCACAGGAGAGTGGTGGACTGAATTAAGGACAAGTCAAGCCACACTACTGGTGTCACTAAAAAAAAAAAAAAAAACACAATGCTTTGAGCCACACAAACACAATCAGAATTTTCCCTGATTACACTTGAAAAAATTAAAAGTGTGTTGTACTGTATAGTATGTTGTGTATATCAATATTCTTAATTGTAAAGTCTAATCTAGTTTCCTGTGTACATTTTTTGCGTGCTGCTGTACAGACTTAAACAATTTAAAGTCATACAGATGCTGGTTTTCCCTTATTGAACACAGTTCAATAAGTTCAATAAGAATGGTCATATCATCCAAAAATTTTAGATGTAGGCCCCCTGGTTGCCATTTCTACAGTCATTAGGATTGAGTTGGCAAGGGAGTAAGTAGCAGGCTGTGTTTTGTTTCTGTGGTTATTGTTGCATGCGTTCATTACAGCCCACTTCCCACCTCTCCCATCCCTCTCATTTGTGTAAAACCAAGGTTGACAGATCTGCAGTATGATACAGAGATGAGGGCAGACGATCATCCCTCTCCTCTTAAGGTGAGTGTCATTGTTTTCTTACTTTTCAGTTAGAACCTGAGGTGAACCAGTTACAGTAAACAAATCTTTGTTTTTAAAATGTTCTCTGAAGACTTTGTTTGAAATGTTTGCATCAATAAGGAAGTTAATTTGAGTCACGTGCTAAAACACTCTAGGTAAAATCATCAAATAGAAAGGTGCAGAATTATATTTAATTTATAATACTTTAAATGTGGCTTTCTCTGAGTTGTAGAAATTATCTTCGAAATGATAAGTGGAACTTCCTTGTTTCATATTCCATTTTTCATTTTATTTGTGCCAACATCATACTAATATTGTCCAGTTTTGCTACATTGCGACAGATGTAAGCATCAGATGTAAATGTAATTTGTATACACTGAATTACAGTTTGATAAACTTGACATGGAGTCATTATAAAATTATTTCTCAATAATAAAACAATAATTACTGTCTGCTGATCATGTAAATGACCAGACTTACATAAAAAAGATGGTTTTGTGGCAGTGAGGAGGTTTGGATCAGATATGACGATAGGATGGATTTATGATAAACAGAAGAATTAGATGGACGAAATGGAATAGTGTATGCAGTGGTGTCGGGTGTGGAGACAGCTGCACCAACACTATTTTTTCCCTCTATGTTGTGTGAAAATCAGAGTAAAAGGCAATCACACCCACTTTCACTGAAAAAATTATTAATATTGTAGATAAACAGAATTTATGACAATCACAGCAGAAACTAATACACACACACAGATACGATTGAAAGGATGAGACAACATCTTAAGGCAGCAAACAAAAGTGGAAAACGTTAATGGAAGAAAGAAAAAAAAAATCCTTTTTTTTAATCAGAAGTAAGATGTATGTCTTCTGCTATAACCTAAAACTTAAAGTCATTCAATTCTATATGTTATTTTCTTTAAATTCTCGGTTTAGCAAAAAAAAGAAAGGAAGAAAGAAAAAGAAAACAACTAATTTAAAATGATCATGTTAAACTTTAAGCTCTTTTGACTGCTTTTACAATTAGTTCCTAATCTCAGAAACATTTCTTCTCAGAACAAACACTGAGGATTAAATCCTCAGCGGCAGAAGTGTCTGAGATATAGAGGCTCTGTCTTCATGATGGTTTCATCTTTTTCATTTGGATCACAAAGCAAACCGTCTGACTCCTCTGAAACACTTGAATAAAGAGGCACATAATGGCTCCCATTATAAATTAATATTTTCATATCAGAAAATAAAGGATTTCTGGAAACTTTATGAATGAATATATTTCATACTAGGATGTATAAACTCGTAACTTAATGAGTTAAATAAACAATCCATTGGACATTCACTCAATTGAACAAAATAATTTAAGCTTTGAAAGTGATAATGAATTTGTTTTTGAAATATAATTTTGTCTTGTTCGATGAAATTATTAATCAAAGAAATGTACATTAATTGTGAGATTTCATAGCACAAAACATCAAGTACAGTGAATGAAAACAAGTTTTTTTCTGCTTTCCTTAACCAAAGCCCGAAACTTAAGAGCTCTCTCAATTTGTGATGACTCATTAAAATCCAAAGCTATCACTCAGTTTTTATTGAAACATGAAAGTAGCTTCAATTCTTGGCACAACCGCAGTATTTACTGCAAGTGTTGCTAATCTAATTTACTAAGTTCTAATAACTTTCAATAGTGGTTTATACTGAAGAATGTAAGTTGAAATTTTTTACAGTGTTGAATAAATTTCAATCAGTATATTCAGCTATTTTACCTTGACTTGTTAGAGCAGAAAAAAAATGTCTTCTATCATTTCCCATCACCACTGCATTGTCCCTACGGTGTTCATTAAAATCTATTCCATGACAGCTGGAACATCTGCTCCCTACTCATTCCACTGGCACTGGAAATGTAATCAGATTCTTCTGCTGTGTGATACTATGACGTGTAATGCACGGAAATGTGCAGAAAAACACTGAAATCAAATGCGTTACTGACATTCTAACAAACTTCAACATATATAGATATTAATTTAACATGAAAGTTTCAAATTCCTATATATCTTTAGTATTTGTCATAATTTGTTGTAGTTATTAAAGAAGCTCCACTCCAACAGACCCGATGACAGTCAACTCATTTGGAAAACTCACCATTCTCTCGAGGCACTCAGCATATTATTTGACAGTTTAGACTGTTTGTATAATTATTAAAGAGAACGTGCAAAAAGTAATCATCTTTTTCCTCATGTCGAGATCTGTGTTGAGACCTATTTTCACCACTCCAACCAAATAGATGGCATGTTAGATAAAGCAACTGCACCAGGAAAAATCTTTCCGAGTGCATAGTCCTCTTGTGATTCAGCAATTGAGTCTGAAAGAAACAGAGTTCTGGGTGGTTTGTCCACTTTTTCATTGTTAATGTACCAAAGAGGTGCAAGCTGCTTTGAAATGCCTCACTAACTGCAAAGTCATTATTTCCAACGGTATCTGTGTGTTTTGACAGCTTTGATTAGACCATGGATAACAGCAGCTTGGGATGGCCCGAAGATGCCAACATATCCCTTCAGATTGAGCTTCAGTCTTGTTCCACATTGAGGAACCAGGCGTCTCGCATTTTCCTGTATGCTTTCCTCTCCATCGGCATCATCTGCACGGTGGTGGGCAACTTCTTGGTGGTCTTGTCCATCGGTTACTTCAAGCAGCTGCACTCCCCCACAAACTCCTTCGTCATGTCCCTGGCAGTGGCTGACTGCCTTGTTGGCCTGGTAGTGATGCCTTATAGTATGATTCGGACTGTGGAGGGATGCTGGTACTTTGGTTCCCTTTTCTGTCAGCTTCACTCTAGCCTCGACGTTATGCTCTGCACTGCCTCCATATTTCATCTCAGCTGCATTGCCTTTGACCGCTATTATGCAGTCTGCAACCCACTAGTTTACTCCTTAAAGATGTCCCCTAGTCGAGTCACTCTCCTTATTGCCGTGTGTTGGGCTGTTCCCATGCTCATCTCCTTTGGCCCCATAATGCTAGATCTTCATATCGCAGGTGTAGACATACCAATTCCGAAAGATGTATGTGTATTTTTGGTAAATCGCATTTATGCCGTCATGGCTTCATTGGTAGCCTTTTACCTGCCCATGGCTATCATGCTAGTGGCTTACTGGAAGATCTTTAAAGCTGCGAAACGGCAAGCCATGCAAATCAGTGCCATGGAAAGCCAGATGGCTGCTGGAGTGGGCAAAGATTCGAGCAAAAAAAAAAGACATCGGAATACCATGAAGAGGGAGAGAAAGGCAGCAAAAACTTTGGGTATCATCATGGGAGTTTTCCTTATCTTCTGGATGCCCTTCTTCACAGTCAACATTGTGGACCCCTTCATTGACTACAGCACGGAAGTGGTCGTCTGGGATATATTTTTGTGGTTAGGATATATCAACTCATCTCTAAATCCCTTTCTGTATGGTTTCTTCAACCGTTCCTTTCGTAGGGCATTCCTCATGTTCATGGGCTGCAGGGTATGTCTGCCTGGATCATCCCCCGGGATGGATTTATCGCACACAAGGAAAGAGGCAAATGAATGTGCAGATTAACCATGAAAATAATGAGAATATCTCTACATTTTGTGTAGGTACAGACAGATCAGTGAACAGTGAGGGGCTATGTTTTTGTGAATCAGTGGCACTATTCATTGCTGTAGCCAACAATTTTTGTTAACTGCAAGGCAGAAAATGTTTGAATTAGGAAGAATTAGCATTATAGAAGTTGGAAATTAATGAGGTGGGCCTTCCAACACCCATACCTTCAAGCATAATTTACAAAATCACCTCTTGTCTTTCCAAGTGTGTTCCTTGTGGTCCAAATATTTAGACTTTCTGACAGAAAATGAACCCAGTTGGATTCGGTCACAAAAGATTTTCCCAGTTCAAGCACTTACACGTAAATTAGCTTGGATGAATTCCATATGTTGCTCTAACCATGAAAGATTGGTTGTTAGTTGTTCAATGTAGGAAGTGTACCTGCAGGAATATTTTGGCATGTACCAACTATTTAGCATCTATTATTTACCAGACAATCGGTGTATCCCTGTATCATGTGTATGTCTGAACGTTGTAGAGAAGCCATCTAAATGACTGCCACATATAGTATAGCTATAATCAAACTGTTGTATGACCATTTCAGGGAGATAATATTTTCCTATTTATTTTTTTCAATCTACATACAGTATGGAGAAGGAGGACCAAACTATTCCTACACAGATAACATGTTTTATGCAAGAGAAAACAATTACCAAGACCTATTAAGGGGAAAGGTTGGGACTTGCAAGGCAAAACTTGAAGAGGCAACATCAAAGGGGTATAATGAAGCTTCACGTGGATGACATGCAGATTTATATCTCAGGTAAAAACCTCACATATGCTTATGAATTCCCCTTTTTCTTATAATATTGTCCTTTCGATTCCAAACCAAAGGTAAACTGTTGAAGTTCATAGAAACGTTTGGTATCCTCACCTTATCTGATGTATCTCCTGTATAATTTTAAAATAAAAATACATATACAAGTATTTTAAAATAAAAAATAAATAAAAAGTCCAAACAGACAAAATATGAAATCATAAAAACAAAGGTCTATTTTATTCCTGTTTAAAAGCATTAGTGAAGTGCACAAACCTTTGACACCATAAGTTGTCTAGTTTGGTTGTAATATAAAATCAAATAAGTTGTGACACTGTGTAAAATGTAAATAAAAGCAGAACGTGATGATTTGGAAATCATGTAAACCCATATGTATTTGAAAATAGAACAAAGACAAGATATCAAATGTTGAAACTGAGAAATGTCATTGTTTTATAAAAAAAATATGATCTCATTTTATATTACATGGCAGCAACACGTTTCAAAAAAGTTGGGATAGGGGTATGAAGAGACTGAAAAAGTTGTGTAATGCTAAATGAAACTGATCAAACATCTCAACTATGGTTAACTGGCAACAGGTCAGTAACATGATTGGGTATAAAAAGAGCATCCTAGTCTCTTAGCAGTGAAGATGGGTGGGGGGGAGGGGTTCACCACTCTGTGAAAGACTACACAGACAAATACTGCAACAATCTACAAATAATGTTTCTCAATGTAAATGTGCTAAAGAAAATTGGGGATTTCATCATCTACGGTACATAACATCATTTCATGATTTAGAGAATCTGGAAAAATCTCTGTGCACAAGGGACAAGGTGGAAAATCAATATTGGATGGTCGTGACCCTTCCACCCTCAGGCAGCATTAAAAACAGCCACAATTCTGTGATGGAAATTATTGCCTGGGGTTCAGAAACACTTCTGAAAACCATTGTATGTGAACCCAGGTCATTGCTGTATCCACACATGCAGGTTAAAACTTGACCATGCAAAGAAGAAACTATCTATAAACATGATCCAGAAATGCCGCCACCTTCTTTGGGCTCGAGCTAATTAAAAATGGGTTTATGCGAGGTGGAAAATTGTCATTGGTCACTGACAAATCCAAATTTGAAATTCTATTTGGAAATCATGGACGCTGCATACTCCAGGCTAAAGAGGAGAGGGACCACCCAGCTTTATATGAGCGAACAGCATCCCAACTTTTTGGGAAACAGAGTGGTAATTTAATTTGAAAGTAAACTCATGACTTTGTTTCATTATCTTTTTCTGATAATAGGGTAACTCCTGTGTTTACATGTGGATTATTGATTTTTGGTATAAAGAGTGAGATGTGTGAAATGAAATTGATTTATTTTAAAGGTAGAAAAAGCCATGCAGGTCAACATTAACTAGGAAAGAAAAGCAGGACTTCAGGCAACTGCAAGACAGTAAAAAAAAAAAAAACATCCTGACCGAACTGACTGACAATTAAGGGGGATTTTACACAAGTTTGAAGATCAGGGTGCAATAGTTAAAATTAAAAATAATCATCTTCATAACTTTGCTGTGTGGTTTGCCTGTTATAATGGTAACATAAACTGAACCTGAGGATCCTTTCAGATTGAACACCAAGGTATAAACTACTAAATTGGTAGTTTTTCACCCTCCCAATTTGTGAGGGTAAATTTCCTTAAAATTGTTGTGTATAGACATGTTATACGTCAAACTATGAGAAAAATCAAACAAGCAAAAACAGTAGAGATGCAGGGATCATACAATGTGGATTCAGAAATGTTTGTGTGTAAGATACAGGCTGCTCATTATTACACGTACTGTACATGTTGAATGTTTAAATAAAGAATAACTGATGTGAATATAAAATGTTAACCATAACACAAACATGGCTAAAGTTTGTTTTTTGGTGTGTAAACCTGTGCTTGACTTCATACATTGATTACATAAATTAAAGGCCATCTTATCATGTAAATTATGTGGAATGACACAACCTAAAGTATCTCTCTAACCATATATGTGCTGTTCTATTTGAGGTGATTGGATATTGTCCTTTCCTTCCTGTGGTCCCACTATGACACCAGCTACTCGTACACTCTATTGAGACAGCTTTACTGGGCACTGCCAGATGATATTGTAGGTTTGGAGATACTTTCTTCTTTTTTTTTGGCTATGGTTTTGTAATCTGTCTTAATCACACATTTATTTACATAGAATTATTCTTTAAGTATTAATCTTAGGTCAGCCAAAATCCTGTCATGACATGTTATCATAAAGAAATGAGCCTTATAACAGAAGATAATTGTTATTAAAGCTATAATTTCACTTCCAATCTCTCTCTTACTTTTCACCTATCTTTAATCTGATCCCAAAATCTCATTCACAACATGTTTTTTGCTATTTGTGTTGTTGTTTTTGTATTAGTTGTTTTGTGTTTTTGTGTTTATCTGTTAGTCATCACTGTAAATGTTTTTAGGTCTTTTATAGCCAGTCTCAGTTTTGTTCCTTGATTTTGGGTTGGATGCACAAATACAAAGGCAGGCTGATTTTGACTAAAAAGCTCAAATGTTCAACTTAAAGGCTGAAAAAGCAGCGAACCTAACCCCAGGCTATTTCAGAGAGTGCTACGGGCTGTGTTTCCATGGTAATAAACAATCACATCTGCTGACAAATGACAAACAGAAGAAAACATGACTGAATTTAAGGTTTAACATTGCTGTAAAGTGAGCAATGACAGTGGAAAGAGTTTCTGGAAACCTAAGTAGCTTCTTTGAAAGTGTGATTGCCTCGTTCTTCTTGAAACCTAATCCTGCGAAGCTCTTAGAAACCCAGAACTCAGAGTGCATAACAAATTAGATCTCCTCAGGATAGTCAAGGACCAGACAGTTTTGTTTAAATGATGAACTTAAATGTCTAGCTGCAGTCTATGTATTAGCTCTGAGCCACAGTCAATGCCATATCTTTAAAATAAAAAAAAATAAAAAACAGCATTAATGCTGTCATTGCACAATAAGGAGTCGAGACTGTGGCTATTTGTTTAGTTCTTGGCTCTTTTGTTTTAGGAGACTGCAAACTGGAAAGAGTCATTAAAACATTGCAATGAGAGTTACAAAATAGCTTTAAAAGAGTCGTAATATTGTTTCATGTCTGTTCTCGTATCTGAGGAACAGAAGGGTGAATAATAGTAAATTGTAAAATGTATTGGTCTTGCTTATTTTCATATAAATATGAATACTTTGTATTTGTACAAGTGTTAGCAGTTCCTGTATTTTTTTGTAGTGTTTACTTAGCATTTCACTCCTTCATGATCCCATAAAATCCAAAGATAAGCAGTGTTTTTTTGTTTTTTTTTTAATTTTTCATCCTCTTTTTCTCCTCACAGAGATTTCTGTCTGTCATGTATTAGTTTTGGAAAGGGATAGAAATGAAAGAAAAAAATTATTAAATCCACTGTTTGACTTTCCCTCAGGTCAAGAAAAGATTTGAGCAAACTCATGGTGGAATTAGGTGA
>NW_027210623.1:1305000-1575000 GCF_029030835.1 Brachyistius frenatus
ATTCTGTCCTCCTTCTTGTTCCCACCCTAAAACACAAAATGTTGTTTGACACTTTTTCAATGTCAGCATTTCCATTCTCCCATTGGAAAAGCTAAGGGGCCCTAAGGCACTTGAATAGAGGCAGCTGACAGCGTGAGATGGTCCTTTCACTTATCTCTCTTTTTCCCACCTTCATGGTCTCTTTCTCTCCACTTGCTGTGTTCTTTGAGGGCTGACTTAAAGGTGAAGGTCAGAGGGAGCTTGGAAAGATATTGATTTGCACCTGTAAGGGAGTGGGTTAGATCATCAGCACCATCCATCCATCTTGTGCTTGTTTTTCCCTTTTGGCTCTTACAATTTCAACCCTTCCTGCAGTCTTTGGTTCTCTTCTCTCACTTTATATTATCCAAAGGAGCTAAAATTAACCTAAATTATTTCCTGTATAAGTGCATTTGCTGATGTGTGATGGTTTTGTTAGTACTATTGTCTGCATTTGCTTGACTTTGGAGTTCCTGAGTGCTGTACTCCTATTCTGAATTGATAGCCATTGAAACCCTCTTGCATTCACAGAGGTGTCAAGTGGTTTATTTCCATAGACTAATAGAACAATTCCTCAAGGACATGAAGTAAAACAACTTTTCTAACTCATAATGAAACAGGTCTAAAACAACATTTATATGGAGTTAATCGCACACTTTGTTTCCACAAATCAATTAAAAAAAAAAAACGACATCGAGACAAAATTAACATCCAAGCTTCACCTCTTTGTCGCTGCTAGGGTTAGGGCTTGTCTCAGACTTGACAGGTAGATGAAATGAAATATTGATTAAGATCAATACTGCTATGGGCTGAAGCAAAGTGTGGTCCATCTGATCAATATTGTGAGCGAGGCAGACGCTGGATGTTTCCTGCTTGGTGACAATTAATGCATAGAGCCACCCACACCTGGCCTCATCCTTTTGGTCAAAACCACCCATCTCTCTAAGATAACATCAAACACTTTGATGTTGCTGGCTGCAACACTGTGTAAAATGGACCAAGGGAATTATAAGAGGACAAAATAGAATAAAAACTGATTGAAAAGACACCTTCAGAGGGCAACTTCAAAGGGTGATAAGAGTTCTGCAAGCTGCTCAACAATAGATTGCTGACCTTTAAGTTATGTCCAATACTAAAACATCCTACATTCTTATTTGAAAGATTTGACATTGAGAATGTGTACACAATTATAACTCACAAAGTTGGCCTTGTTGCAGCGTTACACCCATAGAGGATGTTTTCTCTGTGATCGTAACCTTTCACAAAACCATCAAAATATAATGTACATGGGACATAAAGTATAAGTTGATCAGCCGTAATATCAAAACCACTGACAAAGAAACAATGACTACAACACAATTATATTCAGAGGTGTTCCTAATTCACTTAAATGGGAGGGACAAAATATTAGGAACACTTCTCAGTATAAACCAGTGCAGTTCGACAGCACTACATATTACTGTCTCAAAAAAGATGATTTATATAAATCCACACCTCTCAATCAGAATAAAAAACAACCGAACTTTATAATCCTCATGAAGGGAAGATTCATTGCACAGCCGTTGTATTATACTTGATGCTTCGTCTGTGGTTTTAATGTTATGGCTGATCGGTGTACATACAGTATATCAATGTATAGAGCATAGCGAAATAAAGACACTCTCAGGTTTTTTTCACAAGAATAGCTATTGGGCTTTGAAAAAAAGTACATTCTTACAAGTAAAGAATACAGCAATGGACTGCATACGTGGCTGACGTATTTGAAGAAAACCATTTTATTGATATTGTCTGTAAAAACCTGCAATTTAAAATTTGTCTTTTTAAAACTGAATATGTGTGTTTTGTGTGTTGAAGAAGCTGATAAAAAAAACTGTGGAAAAACTAGATTTTAAGGAGCTGTGAATGCGAAGCCTTTTTCAACAACTACAAAACTCATTTTTATACAATTCTAGCTCTAGAGATTTGAAAAAAATCTGCAAACCATTTGTCCATAATTCAACCTCTGATTAATTTTTGAAGAATTCCTCAGATTTGTCCTTATCCATTGTCCACATTGCAGAACAGAGTTCATGCCAACCTGGTCACAAAACCTTTTGCTGACTCTTTGCAGTTCCATCTTCTAATCATCAAGTATCCTCGTGGACATTGTACTCAGTGCCTCCAAATGAAAAATTATCTTTTTTTCACCCATCTCAAAAAAGCCATTTGCTCCATCAGATGAAATCTCATGTGCCTCAACAAAGGCAATATATTGTACAAGAGAACTCGCCTGTGTGAAATGACAAACATTGGTAAAAACTCCTTCCACCTTCAGCAGTTTTGTGACCACATTACAGAAATGATACTTTTTAATGTGAATTGATTTGTTCAATGCAATTGCTAGCCAATATTAATGGCTTGGGGGATGATGCTAATAAGATAATTTGGCAATATATATTTTCTATCTCTGCCAGAGTGCCATTGTTGAGAATGTGAATCATGACGCCACGATTAGTTAGCTGGAACTATAAGTGTTTGTCCACATCCATGGTGGCTCACAACTCTTGATCTTGTGCTACTGTTCTAATATTTGTGATGCAGACGCGCATCTGTGGAGTCTATTTCTAAGATAATGAGCAGAGACATTTTTGTGGTGTAGGTGTAGTTATAAAGACGGGAATCTTAGTAGAGGTACACCTGGTACATCAGAATCAACCAGCACTGTAAGTGCTACTTGGCAGGTAGAAAGTCAGTCTAAAAGGGTAACCTTTTATTTTCCTTATGGTGAAAATCATGCAAAATCGTAAGTGTGTCAGTTGTGCACCACCCACTAGCTCAGAATTAGGGATTTCAATTAAAGACCACCTACTTAAAGTACACTAGTGGCACAGTGGCAAAACACTTACTCATCCCTGTTTGGTCCAACCACAGAATTCTTATCTTTACCTTATCAACTTACCATGGCTGTTTTTAAGAGCTTTTATTTTTCCTGGTTTTCACACAACCTTTTTTTTTTTTTTTAAATGGCACATTCCTTTTTGTCAGAACTCACCCTGGACCACTAGACGTCCTTGAGCAGTCCTACGGACACGGGTCCCTGGTTTGTTGGCAGCACACACGTAGACCCCAGAGTGCTGCACACCAACATCTGAGATCATCAGGTTCCCTGTGCCGAGTACCTGAATTCCCTCCACGCCGATGGGACGGCCGTCTAATCAGGGAAAAAGAGATAGAGCAGTTGAGGGAGATTGGAAAAAAATTATATTGGTGGGGGTGGGGGTGTGTGTGTGTGTGTGTGGGGGGGGTGTTGTTGATAGGGGGGGGGTTGTGGTGGTGATGGTGTAAAGATAAGAGTGGGTGAGAAAGACTAAACTTGATGCAAGTTTGCAGCTACAAGCTGACAAAGGCAGAGCTATTTCTGTACCCCAAGGATGCAGCTTTCACTGTGTGACTGGATATAAAGTGATGAAGCTGCCAGTACAACAGACTCAGACAGGCAGGTCACTGAGTTTGTTGGCTGTTGTTTGAGTGGTGTACATGCTCCAATTTTCTGACTTAACTGGAGTCTTGCGATGGTTGTCGGTGATGGGTACATTTCTCACGTGTTCTAATGTTTTACAATGAATTCATGTTTGTTTTGTATTGCGCAGCTCCTCCTTCAAGGATGATCAGTTCATTCAAGCTTTGACACTTGAGTAGAAACATTTTTCTTAATGTCTGACAAACCTTTGGGGTACATTTTCTTTTAAACGAGTTTGCTTTTTAACACTGGAAATGTTTCCGCGACCAATCTGGGAGCAGAAACTCTAACTGTAACTTCTAATCCCCAATCTCCTTCGACATGCCGTAGCTGCCTCCTCTCTGGTCTCCCTGTACTTACATGATAAGCTCACACTTTCCTGTGCTCCCTATCTCCAGTGTAAACCCCAACAAAGACTTCAGTTAGCCTCTGATATTAGCTATGGGGACATGGGGGCATTTTAATCCCATCTATGACCTCCATCTGCAGCCTGTAAACCTGTGTTGTCACGATTTGACGTGTTAAAAGGCCAAGAAGGTAAGCAGGGAGATGTGCACCATGCTGGACACACGCAGAGATACAAACCACATGGTCAACAGTCAGCACTGTATTTTATGGGTGCACTACCTTATCTTCAAAGTTAAGCCAAGGTTTCTCAAAAAAATATAGAAATACATTTATCAACAATAAGACAGACGACTGAATTTGGCAAATACATGAAAGAGAATATAATCCTTTTATAAAAGATGAGTTTTGCTCTTTAATCAGATATGATTACAGGTCCTACACTGCAAAAAGCAATTATCACAGCAAACACACCTTCTGGATTTTTCTAACCAGATGATTAAAATAGTCCTTATCTGAGGACCTAACCCATCACAGGTCTCTAGAGCAACATTTCCCAGACTGGCCATGAAATTCCTTACAAGTGATCAGAAAATTATTTAATTAAGTTTCAAACTTCACTGGCCGCCACTACACTGAAGACAAACCCTGATATGAATTCTACAGTCTTTTAAATAAATGTTGTAGCTTCATTTTGACAATTTTATGGTAACAATATATTGAATATGTAATATTATGAAGACGATGTATGTTAGTTATTGAGAGAAAAAAGTGGTTTTGTTCTGCGGATGTCATTATGATGTGTTTTATTGCTATTTCTGCATTTTCAATTATAACTAACTCACTGGACTGAGATGTAACAATCCAACAGGCTTTTGTCTGAACAGAATCAGTCTTGTTCCTTTATTTCCTTTTTGTACTATATTCCTTTCTCTCTATCTTGCCCCCGCCAACAGTTTCTCTCTGTCAGGCACTAATTAACTTAGCCTCAGAAAGGAAAGCGCACAAGCTAGCAGACTGTGGTGCTATTCAATGAATAGCAGCAAACTAACTCTGGCATTAAGGAGTGACTGATGTGAAACTATCAGACTCATTATGTAGCTTACCCCAGCCTCCCTGCCGTAATCTAATGCATACAAATCTCATTGTGTTAGCATTTCATTGTGGCAACATTGTGTAAGGCAATACCCTCAATCTGATTATGCCAAACTGCTTGGGAGGGGCAGCAATTTACATTTGCAACAGCAAATCAGATTTGGTAATAGGTAAAGAAAACAGATACGAGATTGAAAAATTGGTCAAGACAGACTTTGAGTGATAGTCAAGAAAAAAATGCACATTGAGGGAGGAGAAAACTAATCGTATCTGTCTCAGCACCTCATGGCAATTACTCGAGAGGCTCTCTAGTGCTTCGAAGGAGGTTCAACTTCATGAGGAGATGAAGCATGCATTGATCAACACAGAGCCAAACATAATGTTTAACCCTAAGGCCTAATGTTGAATCCCGCTGCCTTGTGTATACACAATTAATATGCTTTATCAAATATATTCTGTGCACACGCGTACATTATGCAATGCCGGACAGCTTAAATCTGTGTTGCACGTATGTATATACAGTATTTGGATTTCACATGGACAAATGCACACTGTGATTGTACTTTGGCTCAGCGACACACAATTCGTCAAACACACATACACGCACAAATGAAAAACCTAATGAAAACGACAAACTTTGTATGCAGCTTCTGGGGCCATTTCTTTGATCTGATCGGGAATTTTTCTCACCTAGTCTGCTCCATGACACGATGGGCCGAGGGTATCCTGTAGCAACACACTCCAAGATGGCAGTTTGGTGAACAGTGAGGGTTAGGTTTTCTGGACCGACCAGGATCATGGGTTCTTTATAAACAGATGACTGAGAGCCTGGAAGGAAAGGGAAGAGGGGAGTTTAAGGTGGGAATGATCATGATGGATGGCATCCCTTAATTGCATTTCTCTGGGGTGCATTAGCTCAATATGCTGTATCTCTTCGATAAAGCAGGGGCACAATAGGTTTAAAAAGTCTTGGGAATACATGCAAGGTAGATAACCAGAGAAGAATACAGTGATTGTATTTGAGCAGTGACAGAGAGAATAAAAGACCTGTATTTAGAACACAGATTTAAAGTCAAGTTAATCTACACTCAGGGTGTGCATGCTTGCCTCTATGACAAAAAAAACACACAAGTCTCCTCATAGTATGCAGGTGTGAAATCCATTAAAAATAACTACCTGAAACAGTTAGGAGTGCCTCAGCACTGTGTTTCACTCCTGCACTGTTATGGGCCACACAGCAGAACTTCCCACTGTCCTCCTCACGAACTCCTGTGATCTGCAGAACACCTGTGGGCAGAAGAGTGTACCTACAAGAGACAAAAGACAATTAGACTTGGTGAAGTCTAAAAAAAAAAAAAAGTGCTGCCATTTCCAAAAAGTGTCAGTTTAGTTTGGACCAACCGCTCGTCCTTGGTGTCCACCGGACGGCTGTCTTTTTCCCAGCTGATGACGGGCTCTGGCAGGCCATGGATCTGGCACTGGAATCGAGCTACACCTGACTCCTCAGCATGCACCGACTCTGGCTGGACATGGAAATCTGCCATGGCTGTAGAGAGAGGGAGGGAAAGTGGAATATTAGGTCATAACATCACAAAACAGCTACAGAGCAACAAGCCCGGCTGCTTGTGGAAAAGAACAAGGAGTCCTGCAGCAGATGGTATGGCCCCCACAGGTCGCAACATTACAGAGTCAATCTGTGATTACATGAAGAGACAGAAGCAGCTGAGAGAGCCTGAATCCACAAAAGAACTGGCAGGTTCTCCACAACCTGCACAAGGAGATTTAACTTGTAGCCATCACAACATTATCCAAGCATTTAGCTTTATTTTTTTTACTGCATTGCTCTTCCGCAAATAAATTGTCATGAAAATTGCAGTCTGACATTTTTCATAAAGCCCACACAGTTGTTGGAGACATTTGCGATTTTGTACAATATGCCAATGATGTGCTCTTTCAAACAAATAACATATTTTAGTGACATTTTGAAACCTTTGGTTTTCCTTTAACAATTTGTTTTTCACAGAAGTTAACTGAGACAGATGCAGAGTATATTTCATAAAAAGAAAACCTTTTTTATACATGTATACAGGAATATCAGATTAATTCAGCCTTGATCGCAACCCTAAGTGTTGCCCCCACAAAAAAAAAACACCACGAAACAAACGATTCACAGGGTCCATCGTGCTCCAGAGAATCCGTCATGATGCATGAACTGCAGTTTTACGTGAACTGCAGTCAGAAGTGCAGAAGGCACTCTCTACATACATAAGTAAAGTACAGTTCAGGCAGACGAATTTCCTGCCATATGTTAACATCTAGTATGTAGGTCAGGGATGTTTTTAAAAAAAATGTATGCTAATAAAGACGGTACACACGCAGTGCAATAAAGTGAAGCTGGTAGCACTGTCCCTACAGAGAGCCTCATTCAGCTGCACTTCACATATCTGCTTCCCGCAGAACAAAGTCGGCATCCGAGGTGGAGCCAGCGACAAACTCAATTAGAGGGAGGCCCTCCTCTTCCAGTTCTCCCACCTTCTTCAACAGAAGGGCACTCATTTAAATGTCAACCATAATTAACTTGGACGAAGGAGGACTTATCTGAACACTGTTAGCATAACAAGAGGGACAGACGCCTTATTATTTCATAACCTCCTGCTCCTACATATAGCCTGCATTAATTCATTACTTACAGGATAAGGAAGTAGTAAGCAGCACTACTTAGATGGCTTATTTATGCCTGAGACATGCTTGTCTGCTTGTCCTTCCTTTGACGTCTTCTACTCCCAATGTTTGCCCCCACCCGCCTTTCTTGGTACCGTGAATTCTAAGTACACTTTGTTTACGGTTTCTGCATTGAATTTTTTTCTACCAACAAGTGGTTTACATTAATTTTATACTTTTGTACAAAGATGATACATAATTTAAAATGTCTGTATTTGAATGAAACCTAACTGCAAACAGTGATGTTGATGGACGAGAGAAAGTGGGACAGATACTTCATATAAAGTGGTTGTACTTTAGACCAGTGTGACTGCAGCACTGTGTCTAACACTGTGATTATTTCATTTCAGAGCTTAATGAGAAGTGTGGCATTCTCCAACACACCAGATCTCTGAATGGATGTATGGAGCCCTGATGAAAATTAAACCATGCTAATTTTGTATTCTTCCAGTATGACAGTTCACTCCTGGTAAGCCATGACTTCTCTGTGACAAGAGATAGCATGTTGTCGCATGTAATATTTGGTGTCAAGATAAGATCTTTCTGTTCTCAGCCTCGTATTTTCGTTATTCTTCCTCTATTCTACTACGAGGCCACGCTTAAACAGCTGTTCATTTTACTGAAGTAATTCAGCTTAAATGCTTATCTCAAGGGCCTAACAGTAATCTTTCCAATTGGGAGTCACAACCTTCAACTCACAAAATGTTTTAGACCAACTTCACTGTGGAGCATAGATGGTTTAAACATCAAAATATCAGTAATATTTTATCACCAATTCACTAGAATAGTGCATATTCAGCTCTTTTTATGTTCTTCCTTTTACTACAATAAACTGCAATCTCTTGAACATTTCAATTCACAAAAGCTACAAAACAATGAAAACCAATATAAACTTGTCAGAAGTTTTTTTTTTTTTTTTTTTTTTTCAAATGATTATTTGCCCTTTCACACTTTCATAGGTTAGCACTTTTTTTCTGGAGACTATTGACAAAACCAGTGAGCAATACTTTCTGTCTTGCCTTGCTGTAACACAGGGCAGAGACTAGCAGAGTGCAGCACTGAATTAAAGCCCTGAAGGTGCTGCCAATGCTGATAAAGGTACGCTAGGTGTAGTGAAAGAGCAGGAAATCATTCAGAACTCAATACTGACCAGAGTGACTTATGTGGTCAAAGAAGCCTACTGTCTTGGAATAAAGTCTTAATTTAAGATATAGGCATGCAGGCACACCGCTGTATGTACTGTCCATGTGCACTGGGGAACACTGGGGCACTTGAGTGCTAAAAACAAAAGAGGACCAGTGCCCATAGGAGCCTTCTTGTGCATCTCTGATCTCTGCCAAGTAGTCACGGTGTCCCCTGATCTGGCTGTTGTGTGTGTCCGCTGACACAACCCCCTAACGGGCCCCACCCTTGGGCCTCATGCATAAAACATGACTTCTGCAAGAGGCCCACACCAATGCGACTATCTCGCAAAATCAGACACAATTGTAAAAAATGACAAAAGGGCTACATACACAGATAAGTGTATACAGCAGAGAAACTTGTTAACTGTCTGTGCTGGTTGTAAAAGAAAACAGCCATTCGTAATCTGCTTTGTGTATATGCCTTTTATTGTTGGAGCTTGCAGAGTCAGTCTACCACGATTTAGCTCAGCCACTGCACATACATATAAACAAATGCAAAAAGCTGCTTCAACAGAAATACAACTCTATCGATCCCCCCTACGCTGTACGGAAAAACAGACAAGTGTGAGGCAATGAGGTGCTCTCGCTCGTCCCAGCACCCAGCCCCAACAGACCTGCTCCGCCATTGTTTTTCTCTCTTACTTGCTAAGTGTTGACAGACACTCACACATGATTTAAGACTGTCCACTACCAGCATGACACTGCTGGCTTAAATGAAGCAGCTCTAATTACTGCAATAAGAGAGAGAATGGCTGGGGTGCATACTAAAAAGAAATCCATACACAAGTGCACAGGGAGGTGATTGCTCCCTCAGCCTATGTTTGACAGTTTCTTGGTGACAACCACAAAAGAAGAATAATTGAGGGAGTAATATGAGGGAAGGTCACTGACAGGAAACGTGAAGCATGGGGATTCATACATGTATAAGCTGTAAATCACATCTTGTGAAAAGTGAGTGGCGCCGTCCTGCTGTGCGTTTCACACATTACCCCCGAGTAGGTCCAAGAGGAGTCCGAATCAGGCAGAAATTAACAGGAAATCTGTTTCAAAGGTTGAAATTTCATCTGCTTATCCTGGAAACTCACGACGACACACAAAGGATGAAATATGAATGCAAGTGCAGAAGTACTACTGGTTATTGGAACTGAGGGCCAATGACAAGCTAAAAGGGCAGTCGATATTAATGACTTTCCCCATCCTTCAATTCCACACTATAGGTCATGTGCAACACAACTTTAAGCGAGTGGCTTTACAAGCTTTCTCTTGTGAGCAATTCACATTTATCTAATGAAGAAATGTAGATTAAATGGTGATTATTTCAATGACCCCTTAGTGAATTGCTTTTTTGCCTAATTGCCTAAAGTAATGATCCATTTCTTTATTACTTAGTGAAACACACACACACACACACACACACACACACACACACACACACACAGACAGATACTCAACAGATGAGAATCAACAAGGTGATTTAAAACTCAAAGGGTGCTGTTTTCTGTGACAACTTCTCCCGCAGTGACCAAATCCTCCAATCAGATAAGATATTTTCATGTTCTTCACAGCCCTTTGGCGACGTGGATGTTTCTTTTTGCCATGCTGTGGGTGATTCATTGGTATGACAGAGGTAATGATGCCAGTAGAGCGACAAATATTTTGCAGTACCATTGAAACCTGCAGCTACGGTGTAAAGCTTCAGTGAACCCCCATGTTATAATGTCATCGCTCTCCCCTCCCTTTGCCTCCAGCCACCCCCAGCCCTCCATCCTACATTTCAACTGTTTGCCCAGCTCTTCATCGAATCCCTTACCCACCCCCACGAGTCCCCTCAAGCCTGTGACATCATTAAGCACATGTTGTTCAAGCAGCGGTGATGACTGCCGCACCTTCCCCACCCCCACCTCGGTAAACCAGTAAAATAGAGATGAGGCCCATAAATAATGGAGATGGTGTACGGTGCTATTCCAGCGTAGAGAGCCCGCACTTCAACAGCCTTTAAATAGGCATCCCTGAAATAGCAGGCTCTGTGCTGGGACCCTAGAGATGGCATTTTAATGCAGATGTGATATTTTATTGGCTCCCTGCCCCACCAGGCCCCCCTTTCCTCTCCAACCCTGCAACCAGGCTTGGGCACTGCTGTGATCAATCTGCTGGTTTGTGGTGCGTGATGCTTATCACCTATGAAAGGAAGAGCTACACATGCGTGGGCTGTACTCTGTCTTTCGATGACACACACTCATTTCGCTCCTTTAACGCTTTGTCACAACGACACCTTCCTGTGTCAGAACCCACATGAGCTAAAGAACATCTGCCACCTGAGCCTAAGCAGCAGATGTTCAGATGTACATGAGGCTTAGGGACCAAACTGATGGATCATTTATATAAGAAGCACTCCTGCCACTACACCTGTAATACCATTTAGAAAGAAGGACATTACAAGCATGTGTTGTTGTTGTTTTCTCAAACAGTTCAGCTTTCCATTTTACTCTTTGTATACTTTATGAGAAAAAAAGGTCTTTATATTTTTACGAAAGATTTTAACCTCATGCTGGCACTAGAAGACACGTCAGGGGATGACCATGAATGTCCGTACATAATTTCATTTTAATATATTCGATAAATGCTGAAATATTTCAATCTCAAGTTAATGGAGCTATCAACTAACAGACTGACACTCCCATCCCTATAGAAGTGCACTCCTACAGCATGGCTAAAACCTACCTGCACTACCACCTACATGGATTTAAAAATATCAATATATTCCAAATGTGGACAGAGGATGCTGAGAAGAGTCTAAAAGCATGAGTCATAATCTTACAATTCAACCAAACACCAAGACATGATTTCTTTTGTTTTCACCAGAACACATGGACCAGCTAGATGTCATTTTCTTTGCAGGATTTGTCAGACTTTGATTAACTAAACTTACAGCTGAACATCACAAAAATAGTTTTGACAAGAATATAATTGACTTCCCTGGTTGTGGTGCGAGCTTGTTTGCATCAGGCTTTGCAGTGTGACTGTCTGCAGTTTGTTGTGTTGATCAATAGTGTGGAACTTGTGGGCACTAAGTTAAATATATTAAGATTGATGGCTGCTATTAGGGGTCCTTGCAGGAGGACGAGGGAGCATCAATACTACAAAAGCTATCACTCACAACAATGCTTAATATTCCTTTTCATTTAAAGAAGAAAGTTAATGACAAAACATGCTGGGCAGAAAAATAGAAACCCCTGTGCAATGTTACGCAATCTATCATCTTAATCATTTTAGGAGCTGAAAATCATGAAACATTAAACATCAACAACTTAATATTTGACCAAACTTATCACAGTTAAAACCTTCAAAACAAAGAAGTGACTGGACCTTGAGTTGATATTGTTTGGCCAACTATATAAATTTAAACATTATGTTAGTTTAAATGTTGTAGTTTACCATTAGTTACTCTGATAGTGGTAGTAGTAATAGTTGAGAAATAATAATAAAGAATGAAAATAAATGCATTTTTTCTTTTTTTGAGGGTCAAGAATAATGATACCTAGTAGTGTAATATTATATCATATTGCTCTTGCTCAATTTGATGTTTCAATAAATATATCATTAGAGTCATAACTTTATTATATTGGCTCCCAAGATGGCAAGTGCTGAACAAATAGTGTAACTATGCAGTATACATACTTGCTGATCACTTCAAAAAAAATTAAGGTAAACAGTAAAAAGCTTCTTAGTTGCACAAAGACAGTATGATGGAGGAAGCACATCCCTCTCTGTCTAGTTGTCCCCCCCCCCAAAAAAAAAAAAAAAATCCCAAAGACAAAGCCGGGACCTCCACTGGTGCCCTGCACTGTGCCTGTGCCTCCGCCACACCCCCTACTCTTGCACCACCTTTAGCCCCCTTCACCACACACCACACCCCCACCCCATTCCTCTGCTCCGCCCACTGCTGCACCCCCACCCCATGCACTCCCGCCCTACTGAGTAGCCCCAAATCTCCGCACTTTAGCCTCCTCCACTCGCTTCAGCATGCAGACCCTAATTAAAGAGAGACCCATTAAAGCACAACAGATGCTGAAAATTAAGGGATTATTCAAATGATTGCCAGTCACGGCTTGGGTAAGATTGGAGACAAGCAAAAGAGAAAAGAGAGAGGGAGAGAGCTGGGTGGACAACAGAGAAAGGGAGGGCTAAAGTAACAGGCAAACCAGTGACATGAAAAGTAGAATTGGTTTGAAATTAACCACAAGAGTTTTCCCCTGTTGCCGTCAACCTTGTTGATATTGTTCTCTTAATTAAAAAAAATTAACAAGTGTTTAATAAGCATTTGTATATGCAGGGACTCACAACCAATTAACAAGGGATTTGATGTGAGAGAACAAAAACAGTGGTTCTTTTGTATCATTTAAGGACAAACTGGGTGTAAAACTGCATACTCATTAAAGAACTTCAAACATTCTCTCATGACAATCACAAAAGATGGTTTCAATGGGCTCAAAAAGCATTGCTGATTTCCAAAGACCTAAGCTATCACATAACCTTGTTTGCTGAAGAACACAGCTGTCTGTCTCCTCTACATGCATGTGCATGAACCTTCATGCTTTTTTTAAGCTCACATGTCCAGTCTGAGCACCATCTAAAGCTCTCGTGGGGGTTCATCCTGTCTGCACCGTGCATCCTCTCAGACACAGAGCCCAGGTCACAGAGGTTTTCCTTCCTGATAAGGGTTAATGCAGAACAGAGGCCTGACACTCGTGTGTGTGCTTTAGTTTCGCCTCTTGTCTGTTTGTGAATTCTGTCCTCTTTCCAAGTCCTCATGGCGGAGTACTGAGTCAAGAGTGAGCCGTTACGCCCCCACTGTGTCATAATTTGGGGGGTGAAATCCAGACATTGTTTGTGTAGTCTGTCCTTATTCCAGGTTTTCATGGTAGAGAGGAGGGGTGGCGTGCCTCAGGTCTTATTTGTGTGGCCAATTCTAAAAGCTGCTTGACGTCTTCTCATATCTACTGTTTCAATTTAATTTATTGTCCATACTCAAATTTGTCCATGTCACTCTATTGTTTACGTACTAAGACAGAGAATCTTCTTCTGCTGCTCTTTCTCAGGTTTCTTTCTTTCCCTGTTAAATGTTTTTTCTAAGAATCTAAAGATAGAGGGTGTCATATGCTGTACATATTGTAAAGCCCCCTGGTGTAAATTGGTCATTTGTGAGATGGATTATGTTTTTGTCTTCATATGCTTCCTATTTATTACCAGAATCTTACTTGTTAGGTTTAGTAAAACGATAGCGCTCTTAAAACAACACAACCTATAATATCCTATTTCTGCTTCTTGGTCGTACGCTGGGGACACAGTTCACTTCTTCTGTGAGTTAAGAAAAAAAGAGAAAGATAAAGAGGATTTGAGGACACAGGCAGCTCAGTGAATGAGCATATTCTCCCATTACTGGAGGCTGGCATCTTCCACTTGAAAGAATTTGATCTCCTCTTAACTTGACCCCCTCCAGTCTGTCCCTCTGCCAAGTTACCACCTTATTAAGGACATTGCATGTGGGATAGCCCCAAAGAGATGAAGTCCTGTGCCCTTGTCAAATTAGCCAGATTTCCACTAACCTCAGCCAGAACATTTTTACGGTGGCCTTCTTTCTGACAAGCTCAATAAAAGTGCTGGAGATCTGTATAGTATTCGAGGAGAGTCGAAGCCTCTGTTGAGTTTTGATATCACACCTAAGACTCAGAGGAGCTGTAGTTTTTAAATGCGTACATAGCATGTCCAGTACAGGAATAGATATCCTTTAGTAGAAAATTGTAACATAAAACATATTCAACTTTGCACACAAAAACAACAAACAAAAATACACTGAGAACTGCTAGTAGCAAGTGGGTCAGGATTTGGTCTATGTAGGCTGCAGATTTCTTACCTTTTCTCCAGGTAAGAGTGAATCTTCTACATGAATGAAATTCTTTCATCTTGAGCATTTCAAGGAGCAATAAGCTTTTCAAAAAAAAAGTTTTAATTCTTTTAGAAGTGGAGTAATAAATTCACCTATTTTACTCACACATGCACTCATACTCATACGGCGCAACGCTTAGGACAACAGCATGTTTTGTGATATTTTTCATGTTTTTTTTGACAAATTATGTTTCTTCCCCCAACATTTATTGCTGAGAATAGTGCACATTAAAAAGATGTTGACACTTCCAATTCACACCTGATTGTTGCTGTGAAGAGGCTATACTTTCCTAATTCCAGTCTGTACTTGCCCAGAGGCCACCTATCTAATTAATATCACCAATACCTTTACATGCAACTGACTGCTTTAGAATTCAAATGAGGTGCCTTTCAGTATCTATGAGCTCATATCCACATGAATTATGTGCTGTCATTCTTTCAGCTCATTCACTGTACGCTCCCTGCACAAAAGTAAAACCCTACAATGCGTATCCCCCGTCTTGTCTGGATACTTTGAAATATTTTAAAACGTTTAGAGACATCTGGGGTTAAAAACGATTTATATTCAAATGGTAATGCCATTAAATTCTTCTTTGGATGGTCTACGCCTCTTGTTTTGTGAAGCCAGAAATAAGCGAGGCCCACAGACAGCAGTGGCTCTGAATAACAACCTGGATGGACAATTGGCATCACAATTCTCCTCAGTCTAACACTCATTACTTCCCCCTCATTAGAGGACAACTGTTAGGTTGGGAGGCCACTCTGAGGAGATCAGGATGAATCTCTACCGAAAAGTCTTTTCTTTGTGCTGCCGTTTCTTCATCGCACATCGCAGGTGGAAAGAATATGAGCATTGTGACATTTCTGAGATTAATATACCTTGACTGTGTGTGTTGCTGTCTGAGAGTGTAGCATGCAGGGTTAACTATGCATCTGAGAGTGACTTTGAGGAGGGTCGGTCTGAACTGGGGGGTAGATGGATGACCCCACATCTGGCACTCCCACGGGAAATCTGAAAGACGCAGGGCGGGACCGGCCCATGCGCTCCACTGCATCTCAGAGCACCCTGAAATCTGGGTTCCCCAAATGGCTGAGCCATTGGCTGTGTAAATCTCACCCCTTCATCACTCCGTCCCACACACAAGAGAAGCCCTGAGTAGTTGTATGAGGGAGGTCCACTGGGCCTCACTTGGGTGATTCCCACTGGGCATTAATCTGTCTCACTGTCCCTGCTGGTTTACAAATCCTTACATCACAGCTTCCAAAAATGCAGTCCTATCAAAAATTGACATAAACGAATCCATCATCAGAGTGACAGCTGAGAGTCCAATGTCTTAAGCTGTCTATTTATTATGAACCTGCGTTCATGGGGTGGTCTTTATGCTCTGATACCTCTTTTTCTTTTTCACAATCATTAATCACACAAACATTACATGGTTTTCTTTTGGTTTTGTTTTTAGTATGATTTGTGTGAGCCACAGAAAACACACGCACCAAATGTTTGCCTCTTTTCACCCACACATTTCCTGAGGATGCACACCATAACTATTTTTACTATAACTACCCATCAGTACAAAATTGTTTTAAGCCTGTTTTCTACCACTCAAAGTGAAAATATACAAATTGTACTCCTGTCTATATTGGCAAACAGCGAATGAGGAAAGACACAAGGAGACCGCTCGGTGTCTTTGAAATGCTTGCAAGTGAAATGCTATGATGAGATAACATTTTCTGTGTCGTATCAACAACATTAATTAGCAATAGCTAATATATAGTATGACTGAGGTCGTAGTTGCATCAAAGGTTGTTCACCTGTCCAACAAATATAATAACACTGCATTAGCATGAAAATCCATACATGTCATTATCATCATTACCAAAGTGTCATCTTAGTGGTGTTGATTTCATCTTGTACGCCAAATTCCAGACTCACAATAACGTTATCTAAAATATTTGGACAATTTATTTGACTAAGAGAAAGAAAATATGATTTGCTAAAAGTACTGTAAAATTCAGATATTATGTATATTGGACAAAAAAAAACCCAAAAAACCCAGACTACTTTGAAGCATTTTCCAGTCCTGGTCATGTCTCTTCAAACTAAGCCGCAAAGCGAAAGCCTGAGCTACAGATGCAGCAATTTCCATATGTGCAATATATGTGTATGTCCTCTAATCTTCATATTGGCACTGCTTGTGGTGCCAGTGAATGTGGATAGTCATCTCTCAGTAAATGGCACACATCTTTCCTTATCCATATTGTGCAGACTTACTCTCCTTTTAGATGTCATTCTCCCTTTTTTCCTCTGTCTTGCTTTACTCTCTCTCCACCATACTCACAAATAGGACTGGACAGGTAATTATAGATTTTGGAATGAAAACCTTTCCATTATTTAATAAGAACTGGCATTGTCATAGCACTAATAAGTAGAAATATTCCACCCACCTGCTATGTTTACCTCAGATTAGAGAGAATATATCTTTTAATAAAAGATGGGGATGTGTAAGAATGGCCAAACCATATGTTTCAGGTACATAGAAGACAATGTAAATGAAAATGGCCGTGGCTAATGAAGCAACACGGTGTGCACGGGTTATCCATTAAAGACCTTAAGTTGGAGTGTTTGTGTGCGCAGGCTGCTGACAGGGTGAGGCTCATACATTTCTAAGAAATTATCCATGTTACTTGGATACCAGCCTTCGGACACACTGTCACCATTACACTCAGCTGATAACACGTGGACACACATTATTCACACATGATGGCTTATATACGTAAAAGGTGAACAGACATGCATGCACTTACTGACATG
The DNA here is from genome assembly GCF_029030835.1 of Brachyistius frenatus. Lineage (NCBI taxonomy): Eukaryota > Metazoa > Chordata > Actinopteri > Embiotocidae > Brachyistius > Brachyistius frenatus. Next base: position 1,322,621 of record NW_027210623.1, read on the forward strand.
CACAGAAATTTGTTTCTCTGTCTTTGCCCCTCGCACACACAGCCACACATACAGTACAATCACTCACACCCGTCCCTGCTCTGTCAGCTCAACTGACAGCAGTAATGAGTTTCTTCTCTGCGTAAGCCAACTAGCACCCACTCAGGGGAATTTTTCAGGCTGAATTGCGGCCATTAATCACAATCCCGGGCAACACAGTGCCATCACGTGGGTTGCAAACAGAGATGCGTTGGTGGGGGGCACGACTACAACAGAGCATAGGAGGAGCTAGTGATTGTATTAAAGACAGAGGGAGTGGACTGATGAGAAAGGAATGAGAACAATGTATAATAGTTTTATTTTGGTGGCCCACCTTCGTGTTGTTTAGAGTTGAACTAATACTGGGCTAAGTGAAAGATAACAAAACAGGAAGTAGCAAAATTTCAGATCCTCTATTCTCTAAATAGAAGCTCAATTACTGGGAGAAGAGATGCTACGACATCAATCATGCACAACGAGATGGATGAGAGATACTTGTGCCAGCCACTTCACGCCTTTAGGATCTTGTAACAGCAATACTGACACACATTCATGTACATGAAAAGAGAGAAAAAATATTGTATGTGCTGAAGACTGAAACCTATTGCAGAACATGAAGCGAAGAGCGAGGCAATGGGATAAATGATTTTAGTGCAGCTACAGTGACAGCAGCCGTTTAAGAGCATAGATCATTTAAGAGAGCAGCAGCTGTTTATATATGGAAAACTGCCATCACCTCATTTTGTGATGTTAAGATATTGTCACCGCCACGTCCTCTTGTTGAGACAGCTGGAAACTCAAGGTCTGGTTCTTATTCTTTTCTTTTCAATGTCTTTTTATCCTCAGGCTGCCAGCTGACTGTGGTCACCAGGGACATTACTGCCCCTTGCTCGCTGGAGAAACCCAGCCCCCCACCCACCTCCAAACTGGCTAATCTAATGAATTCAGGGTAATATGCAGTCAGTAACCCCCAGCTTCTTTTGTACACACATGTGTGACTCTCCAGCCACGCCCACCGCATGGAGCCTAGCACACACCCAATCATGAGAAAAAATAAGCAGAGAGGAAGAGGAGCAGGAAAGAGAGGAAAGCCAAGTGCAGGCCCTGTCATAACCACTTAGTGTTACAAGACAGCGGGTGAGAGATGAAAGCCCTTTGTCTCTGCTGCTACCTATAGCGTGTGCAAACAAAGACTGGGCAGATACAATATTTGTTACAATGGTATATCTGCTTAATCAGATAATGAAATACCATTTTCAGGGATTGAGCAAACAAAGAGCAATCCTGGATTTACATAAATTCAGGGAAATATTTTTTTCTGGTGAAAAAAAATCCCAAGGCTGCATGAGGCCTATGAATATTGAAATAAAATACAGGCTTTGTCTTTACAGTGATTCTTTTGACTCTTATTTTGGTTGCTTCTTTGCATGGCTTTGTATTAGGTAAAGCAGTCTGTCCCATGTAAAAACAAAACAAAAGTTTTTTATGTATTATTTCATGTTTAATCCAAATATGTTTTCAGAATTTCTCTATCACGAATAGATCTTTGGTCCCTGTATACTCACATGGACCTGGAAAAGTGGTACCAATTAAATGGATCCCTATTTTGCCAGACTATTGCTGGACAAGAGGGATGTTTCTGAGGCCAAATATAGGTGAAAATCATACATTTGTACATTTTAGAAGCACTTTTGTACACATTCTGAGTGTAACAACAGCCTTGTTTATGAATAAGGATTATACATTCTGTAACTTAATAACCATACCTGAGAGAAAAATTATACAAATAGATATAAATTCAGCATAAAAAGTACTTTTTTTTAATATACTTTTCGTAGTATTTTAGCTTGTGGGACCAAAAAAAGTAAAACAAATATTTATTCCATTGTGGATTAATTTGGAAACAATAAATATTTGCCATTTTTTAAAAGTGTACGCAAACAAAATATCAATTGACCATCAAAAGAGTTCCAAATAAATGTTCTGTTTTCTTTTTGTCAAAAGGAGCTAAGTATAATCAGTTAAAGTTTTATTTTCAACTGACACATTTTTAAGATAAAATTCTGTGATATATTGTTCAAGTGTTCCACACATCACTAAATGAAAGCAACACCTGTGGTGTGGCTGAGCAGTCCCTCACTCACATATTAATGTTTCTGTGCTCTGCCATTATATGATATAAAGTCGTGTCCATTGACAAAGAACACTTACTGTCAGCAACCTGTAACAGTGACTCTGATCATCATGCTCTAGTCTCGTCTGTTCCTTGGAGAAGATGGGAGGGGCAAGATCATAAGCTGTCAGACATAAGGACATATCACCGACTCGTCCAGCCCGCCATCAGCCAGCTAACCCTCTAAAGCTGTCTACCCACTCACAAATAATGCCTATGCTGGAAAATGGAGAGGGCTATTACACGACTGGTATCATGTTTCATCTTTTCACGCTGAGGCAATAAAATGGTCCTCCTTACGACTTACTAACACATGACATGAAACTATTTCTGTAAAGAAAAAAATCTGAGATTCATTCATAAAAATGATTCAAGACGGCAGTCGGACGGATGACACAAATTCTTTGTATGATTATAAAATAAACACATTTCACCCCCTGAGCACCTCTTGAAAGAGGGCTATTGGAAGCATGTCTTATGATGGATCGTGGGGTTGCTACTCTGTCACTCGAGGATAGAATTAAATTAAATGTTTCAGTGGTGCTTTCAAACCGAAATAAAGGTGTCAGTAACATGTCAATGTAGTGAGGGAATGCACACTGTGCATTAGTTACTATTTTGTACTTATAGCAGGTCAACATATTATATGTAGTCATTGACCACGAGCCTGTGCACATGTCCATGTCAGTGCATTTATTTGATCCTAAGCGTAGGTAATGTGCAAGTTACAGAGATGAATTACGAGCCTGGGGTCAGGGGAGCAGTTTTCCAGCATGTTCTAACGGCAGCAGCGTGCTTCTTCAAGCCAAGCGAGCCCACTGCTGTTGCTTTGCATCCCGCTGCCTGTCGAAGGCTGCCCTGGAAACAAAAGCTGCCGGGGTCAGGAGGTCACGGCACAGCATCGGAATGGAATGTTCCTTCCTGGTTCAAGGTCCAGCCTCGAGGAGCCAGAGGGGCCAAGAAATCATTTGAGACCACAGACACATGCTCTATCTATTTTACTCCCTATTTCTCCCCATTTTCATCTTTCCCCACTTGGTTTTGATGCAGTTTACTTTGCTCTTGATTTCTATTTTACTATTTTTATGATTATCGTGTGTGTTTTATCTACAAGATGTTAAGAAATAGCAAAAACATTCAGATTCAGATTACAATTTCAAGTCCTCAAGGTGACATCCTCAAATGTGTTGTCCAACCAACATTCAAAGAACCAAAGTGATCAGTTAACAGAAGACAAAGAGAAAAAAAATTCTTAATGGTATTTGGAAAATTATCTGCAGATTCATTTCACTTTAGATTTTCTTTATAACCTGTGGCTGCTGAACAACATAAGGTTTTTCTTTTACTACTGTAACTGCACTACTTTTTGTTTGTTACATGCAGATGAGAAGCTGCTCTTAATAACTGAATACCTTTTCCTTCTCAGGTGTCAAATACTATAACTTTACAACCCTGGATGTCATAGTTAGCATTACAATGGAATACATTGAAATCTAAACTTCTTAAACAGGGTATTTTTTCAATCATTACATTCCCAAAAGTGAGACATGGTAACAAAACTACAGAAATTGCAAACAGGCTGTCCGGAGGAAATATGGCCATCCCAGAAATCGTTCATCCTGTTCCAGCAATAACCTCTTCTAATTGGTTCCTGTGGAATTAATTTTGATCTCTGGTGACCTACTCCACAGACACTGGTGGCTGACAAGTTTTTAACCCCAAACACTTCAGGGGAGAAAAGAGAATAAAAACTGTGTATCTCAATGAGTTCATGTTGTTATAACAATCCCTCATTACAGCATCTGACTGTAAAGACAATGCATGCACACTTGCATGGATGCTACACCATATTCATCATTTCCTCTGACAATCGCTTACAATAATTTACTCATCTTCTGTCATTACCTTCTGTAAAAAAATACCAAAGCCTCCATCGACACAGAATAATAAATAATTTCCAACCTTATCTTTATCTTGTGTTATTTGGACCTTAAATTGATAGTAAGCAAGCAAGACATTGATATAGATTAGACCTGCTCGTTTGAGTTGATAGTGTGCAAAGTTAATAACTTTACTTTGAGGACAATACCCGAGTGAAGAGGTGCACAGTAACTTTGCAAAGGGCACTGGAGGTCAAATAATAGCTTTAATACAAAACATAATCATTATAATGAAGTGACAGTGAAAGTGAAATATTGCCACACATTTCCTCAAGCCAAGTTCAACATCAAGCAGTCCTCTAGTCATATATGGAAACATGTCAGAAAATAGCAGCAGAAATATAGTTACTGTTATACAGAACTGAATTTTTTGAAACTGTGAAGCCCTCGAGAAAACAGAAAACACATGACAAAGACAAATAAATGTCCTTTGAGTGAGAGAAAATTTGCTTATTTTGCTTTTGTTCTTCCAGGTTGCTGCGTTGCTTGTTTGGGAAAGAGCAGGGTTAGAGTTGTGATGCTGTGGCAGGTTTGGGCCACTTTATTTCACTTCCAAAGCCAAGGTCACTGCCACTGCCCCTGGGCAATCAGACAGGGGGATGGGTCCCCACTAGGGAATGAACAGGAGGCTGCGTATTGGAGGAGGGGAAACATAATGGGAGGAGAATAACAAAAAGGGAGGGGTATTCTGCCCTAGTGCACACAAAAAGGTCACAGTTTCCCAGTTAAACCCCCCTCTCCATCGTCCAGCCCCTCATGACCTGCGACCCCTCTATTTCTAAGTCAATGCTGAAACCTAGGGAAAAGAAAGAGGCAGGAGGGTGCAAGGGGAAACACACCCACCCAGAGTCAGCAGTGACAAAAGGGGGCCTCAGGCACAGCTAGCTGAGTCGGTCAGGAGAACAAACACTCAGGCCACCATCACAAAGCAGAGCCACCAGAGGCTGAACATCTCCACAGCCTCTGCCTGTTCCCAGCCACTCCACTGCCCTGCATTTCACAACTGACAATAGGTACCCCAGCACACACAAACACACATGCAGGCAAGAGAGGGGAGAGGTGTCTGGGGCCCAAAGGAAAGCTGCAGCCTGCCATCAATGACTGGCCTTTGTCTCAGACTCTTCTGTTTGTTGGCAGAAAGATTTCCTGATCCCTGCTTAAACAAAATGGAAAACTGGACTGAAGGGCCTTGTGTGTGTGTGTGTGTGTGTGTGTGTGTGTGTGTGTGTGTGTGTGTGTGTGTGTGTGTGTGTGTGTGTGTGTGTGTGTGTGTGTGTGTGTGTGTGTGTGTGTGTGTGTGTGTGTGTGTGTGTGTGTGTGTGTGTGTGTGTGTGTGTCTGAAAAACTGAGAAGGTGATGATAATATCAACCACATAATGCATGCCAATGAGAAGACAGGAAGGGGAGTTTTGGTGTTTTTATTGGTGGATGGTGCAGACCCTGTAAAGACTTTTAACTGCACAATCTGGCTATAAAGGCTCTGTTAAGTGTAGTGAAGCGCGGTGATGGGGCAGTAGCGAGAGCTAACCAAGCCCCTAGTCAAGCCTGGAATCACAGGAACACCAACACACCTAGTCAAAACAAGCCCAAACATCCTTGTGCTGCCTTCTTTAAGAAGACCCTAAATGGATAAAGCCGATTTCCTGTTGCCCAACCTCTACCTAAACCTGACCTTCACACTAACATGACAGTTCAAACCCTAAAATACAACTTTAATGAAGTGGTGACAAAGCAAAATACCACATTTGGAGACTGGTCTGCCTCCTCCAACCTTTGGCCCCGGCCTCTGCTCTCTCTTCTTTCACCTTTCACCTCTATTACTGAGGAATTCCTCCCATGAGCCTTAAAATCAGGCAGAAGGAACTTTAGGCCCCCTTTAGGTTTGTTTTAGAATAGCTAATGTTTACATGCTGATGAGAAACTACTCTTTGTTAGGTTTAATAGTGGTTTAAAGCTACCCGGAGACCAACGCATACTTATTAACTGAGTCATAGCAACGAACACATCTATTGACAGACACACAAATACTCAGACAGTGAAACAAAAGCTGATCTTTGTGTTGTGAAGAGGTAACGGCAAGATGTTTGGTTTATATTTGTTTGTTGAGCACATCAAATATTAGATATTGACACATAGTTTTTCATAGTGATTCCGGTCCTTCCGAGCACAAAGTTTTCCAAAGATAACACTGCTTTGTATGACAAAACCAGAAAAAGACATAATGTCGATGGGCATGATGTGAATGATCAGCTACGGTGTACACAGCTAATGAGAGCAGCTGCTAGAAAAGTTGGCACAGTGGCAAAAAGGAGCGAGGTCAAAGATTGTGTATGTGTGCACACATTGTGAATGTGTGTATCATGTGCCTACATTTTCCTCTTGCATTAATAGGACTTAGGCACAGATCTGTTTGTTTCTTACATGATGTAACATGATCCCATTTGTTATTATATCTCCCGAAGAAAGACATCGATAGGATTAACGACATGTCACAACTGAAGTGCGCCAGGAAGAATACGTGTAATGCTTGTTTGAGAAGTGCAATATTTCAATCATGCAGCTGTTTCCACACTCATCAGTATCCCTTCCCCTGTTCAGGCGTTTTATTTGCCCACTGTTTACTTGGGCAGATATTTTTAGAGCGTAAGGGTGCCTGTTCTGCTCCACACAGTAGCTCATCCCTCAGCTGAAGGAAGAAGATGGTTGTAGCTGCCCATGCATGTCTGTGCTCTATGCATGGCTGTAGTCTTGTCAGCATGGCTTAAGATTTAAGCTCACATACAACCATTGTGCTCTGGATTTTTTTTTTTTTTTTGCATTAGCTGTTCATGCCTTAAATAGGAAATAGAGGGAATGCAATTAATGTAATTCTGCAAAAGAAGTTAGGATGCATGTCCTTTTTTGCTTCCAAACCGGCAACATTATCAATACTGTCATAAATTATAAATAGTAATGAATGTTTTTAATGAATATTTGATTAGCAATTAACTGACTAAAGCAACTAAATTACTAATTGGCTTGGAGATCTCACTGAAGCCCAATTTTACACTGCATTTCTGCTCCCCAGCATATAAAAACACAGTAAACTAAGACAATAAGGCATCGCAGGAGCAGTGCAAGATCCCTTGGTGATTTTCCATTGCTTCAAGGTCAATGACGTGTCATCTTGAGAAATAATACAGATTCACCCTGCCCCTTACCCACAGGAGAGTTGGACAAATTTAAGCATTTGTCAATGTTAAATCTAGAGTTGTCATTAGGGGTTTCCAGTATTTCTGTTTATTTAGCTTCTTGACAGCAAAACAACCCACAGAGGACAAATAGTATCTTTATAGGCATGGAGAGCGCAAAGGGGATAGACAATAACATCAGAAACTGTTTACCCTTGCCTTTGCTCGTATATAACCACACAAAGTGTAGGAAATGAACCTGCTATGAATTCTGAAAAAAGATTGCTATTCTAAAATAAGCAATAAAATCTCTTCATTGTCACCAATCTGAATCTGCTCAAACAGAGCATGCATAATCAGGCAAGGAGATTGGTGAATTTAGTCTGCAGGTGGACGGTAATAACCAGTTTCTAGTGTAATTACACAGCAGAGGTCAGAGCTCTCTTCCCTTTAGTCCGCCAGTACAGAAAAAAAGCCCTTTTTTCCTCAGTCTTTCTGACACAGTGGCAAACAGATGGAAGGGCGCTGACCGCACAGCAGGAGGGAACACTCTGGTTTAACATCAGCCCACATACCTGCCCAAAGGAAGGAACAGGGCAGTCAAAGGCCGTGTCCATATGCACTAATATGATGTAATGTTTTCAAGACCAGAATATCAATTATAGGAATGATATCAGCGAGAGAAATACAGCAGAGACTGTGCTTATTTGTGGCAGAAAATTTTAAAATCCTGACTTTTCCTTAAAAAAAATTATAATTCCTGAAGTTAGTAATGCCTGCATGTCAAACATGCGTAAATTGTAATTTTGCAAGGATGAAAAGAAAAAAGAAAAAGAAAACAGGCTTCATGTTTAAAATGTCAAAACTATATTTGGCAAATCAATGTGACAAGAGAGATGACTTGCTTCGTGGCGAGCAAGCACAGAGGAGCGAGGGCAGGAGGGGGGACAGATCAGGGGCGGGGTTTGGCTCGCAGACAAAGGGAGCTACAAGGAGATGTAGGGATGGAGATCCAGCCTTCACCCAGGCAGGAGGCCATGAAAGGGGTGGGGACAGGAAGGTTGGAGTGTGATGGAGAGCATCTAAACACACGCGCATGCACACGTACAAATGCTCTCGTAACTAACGTGAGCGCCACATAAATCACTCTTACAAACCTCTGTCTGAATCTGAGTAGCTCCTCGCGGGAAGCCATCTACTTTTAAAACTTTGCTTTTTCTGGCACAGCTACACATGTAGTTTCTATCGGACTCCCACTTCTTTACATTTACATCCCTGGGAGGAATTCACACAAATGAGAGGCATGGGTATAAACTGAGACACTTTTACAGGCATCATCTGTCTTCTCCTATTTCATCCATTACGGCGCCCTGGGTTCCTCTTTTTCATTAAAGTCTCAGTCAGAGGCCTGTCATTATAACTGCAGCACAATTCACCATGACGATTTCTGAATGAATGAGGAATTATGCATACTGAAGCAGTCTATAAAATAAATAACACATATACTGAAGTCATTACGCAGTTATTATTTTTTGTGTTTTCACTCTGGCCATGTTTGCAGTGACTTTGCCTTTTTTCAGCACACTTTGTTATTGTGTTTGCAAATCTTTTCGATGGTCCCTGAGGTCAACTGCAGGCTCCATATATGAATGGGAGAGGGGAAAAAAAATATCTCCCAACAAAGCTTCAACTCTTCCCAATTACTTCCAGACAAACGGACAAAAGCAAGTCATTTCAATTGATCCTAAAAGCTATTTTGTAACAGGGGTCCTTTGTAGTGTGTTGCCTGGTGACGCGGGTGTGCTGTGGGGGAGGGGCAGGAGCCCTGGTCAGGTCAACTGTACCAGGCTTGTCATTCATCCAAATGATGAAAAGCTTCCTGAACCTAAGCTAATGAGGAGGTCCTCGAGAAAGTGAGGAAGGAGAGGGAGAGAAACCAACCATCAAAGAGATAACATTTGAGAGGAAAAAAGTGTTTCCAAGACCGACTGCCGATTTAGAGGGGCAACAGGGAGTCCGTCCAACAGCAGCCCCCGACAGTGAGCTCACACAAATGGTTGTCAAGCAAATAAAAAGTGAAATTTATGGAGGGTGGTAGTGTGGAGGGAAGGATGGAGGCTTTATCCACTGGGAGGCCTATAAAGAGGCTTCAGTAATCACACCACCCATTGCATCACAGTGGTACAAGTCAGAGCTCTGTTGTAAGAGGAACTATTACACAGCAAATTACCTCAAAAACACAAAGAGAGCATCAATATTAACAAACACTAGGAACAGAAAAAGAAACAAACACTAGTCACTGACCTTTGTAAAAAGCATTCACTCGTTTTGTATCATTTCTTTTCTTAATCAAAATGAAAACACTCAATAATTCATGCCCAGTTCAGCACTGTTGCGGTTTAGGATGAAATAGACCAGTGACAGCTCAAACCCCTTTAGTTTAGAGTTTACCCCAAATATTAAGCTCCTTTAATACTTTATTAAAGACCTAAAACATAATAGTGCAACAAATTAAGGATTGATTAACAGGGGAGCACTTCTGGACTGAACAAGTGCCTGCAGCAACATGCAGTCTGAGGAGTGCCAGAGGTTGGGCTCAGAGGGATGATTACAATTTGACTGAATTTACACTGCAAAAAAAAGTATATACTTTCCAAGACAGCCTATCAGACCAAACGCAGATGGAGAGCCATTATGCCTACTTACAGTATTTTGTGACACAACGGAAAATACAAGATCGCCTTGTCAGACTAGAAGCCAATTACCACAGCTAAGTGTGCAGTGAAAACCCTATTAATCTGATTTATACATCGAAAATAATGAAAACGTAAACACTATCAGTACCAAACAGAAAGTTCTTCCAAAATACAGAAAGAATTATATAACAGAGCCTTTATTCATTCAACGCCTTGCCAAAAGACTGCTCGACCACAACCCAAAAGGTCAGAGGTCACCGGTCAGAATGTGACTTTCAGTAATCCTCTAGTTACTTCCTAATCAATACAAGTCGAGGGGAAAGATGGAAAAGGTCTGAAGGGGGAGCAAAGCTCAGCCAAAACTGGATGATTCAACCATGAATGATTTTGAACTTGAGAGCCACCAGCTCCAACGTGTGCTCCAGGGCAGGTCTCCTCACTGTTCATTCATTAAATCTTTATTCATTCAATGAATTTTTCAGACACAGAGTGAGTGAGAGGATTGCGCTACTCTTCATGCTGAAACAGCACTGAGCCCATGAACTAAAAAAAGATGAATGTGCTGAATAATACATTAAACAATGTATTTGTCAGGCACAACTTGACACTAAATTGCTACCCCTTTAAAATAATATGTTATTATGAACAATTTGCAAGCATTACACTAAATTTGAATTAGTGGCAGAGCAGATCAGTGGGGCAGAGTGTTGTAGGGTTTGAGAGAGAGTGAAGTGGAGAGACCAGAGAGCTGGATCACTCAACTGCACCACAACTCTGGACTTTACGAATTATCACTTTTAACAATATATTCAACTTATTGCTCTTCAAATTCAGAGACTAACACTCTTAATTCCTACAAGCACTATTCTCACTGAAATATGAAGCTGCTTCCTTACAGTATTGGTGAAACACATTAAAAAGTGATCATAAAGGGTTCAGTAGTGAATTCAGGTTAAATTATTAATTTACCAAAAAATGTATAACCTTCTGAGTGTATACTAACTTACAATTTGCATCTCAAAGCACATGTTGATCGATTTGGCATATAAACGGCTTCTTTGATTCTGAATTTTTCATCGCAGATTTTTATAAAATACAGATCCAAACCATGCTACCAAATAAATAATTACTTTATAATATACTGTACATTGCTAAAGTACAAACCACCAGTATCATTCTATTGTTTTCTCTGCAACCTGTGATTATATATGTGTTGCTAAATCTGTTCACACTCATTTTTCTCATGCTTTCTAACCACTATGTCAAATGTAATTCTGTGAAATGCAAAAAAAGTAGAGGCACCATACTGTTGACTTTTCACTAATGCAGAATCCTTAAATGTGCAACAATAGAAGATTCAATCTGACCTTTGAAAAGAAAGACCGTTTGGGGAGGCCTTGAAAGGTTGCATGTGCTTGACAGAGGCAGCCACTGAGCTGATGTGACTTTTCCCTTCGGCCAGTGAGACGTCCATGCTAACCTCCCTATCCCACTGAGTGGAAAAGCTGTATTGGCCACAACAGCACAGCAGTATCCTGTCTACACATAGCCCGGGAATCAACAGGCTTCTGTGAGCCTTTGTCCATCGCTGTGTTACAGAACACACATAACACAGCCTTCACAAAGTCTTAACTCAGCACAGTGTGGAATAGTACAGTATGACTAAAGCTGCTGCAGGAGTGTGCATCCTTGATGCCTTTGATTTAAAGTCAATTGACACATACATGGTGTGAGACAAAAAACAACACTTGGATGGGAAGTCAGATTGTCCCACTATGATATGACAAAAATCCCCCCAAAATATGTTGTAAAACATGGCATCAATACTGGGAACTTAATATTGAAAAAGAACAACTTCAAATAAAGGATCTGGTCGTCAAGTCAGAGAAAATGTATCTTGATGCCCCTACCAGTGAGTAGGTGTCTGAGCTTACTGCACTTTTACAAAGCAGCTGGGAGACTGTCAGCATGAGCTGAGCTTCCATTTCTAAGCAGCACTGTAGATGAACATCCAAACGTTCATTACATTCAAATGCTTCAACAGCTGGGGATATAGTAAGCACATTTACATGCACAGCAGTGCTCTGACGACTGAGACTGGACTAAAATGTGATTACTTGAGGTGATATTTAAATAATAATGTTTGCATTTGTAAAGAACCTAGATCACAACTTATTCAAACTTACATGTCTGTGGTTGTGATTCAGTCGTAACTGTGTTATTTAATCATGATTTATTTGGATTCTGCCAATGCAACCAGGCCCAGACAAACTATTATGTTAGTACCTCAGGACAAAAACATTGAGAGTGCTAAATCTTAAGATAACACATGCTAACAACAAACATAAAAATCATAACCAGAACCAAAGACTTCTAGACTGATGTGTAGCATGTTACTGGCATGTGGTGACTAACATGCAAAAGTTAGGAAAAAAAGCTTTTCATTTTTAAAAACCTTTTATATCATCCTGAAAACCAATTACAGCCCTAAAAATCAGGTCCATAGATAAAAAGTGAGACTTACTAGCTGCCTGGATGCGGGCCTTACGGCTCACCACCAGCCCAAAAGAATTCTGGGCCATGCACTCATAGTCGCCCTCGTCAGAAGAGCCGTCAGATTTGGTCTTCTGGAAGTGAGCGATCAGGAGTGAGCCATTGATGAAGGTGGTGTGATGCTGGCCCTGAGTTAAGAGGAGGCCGTTATGCCTCCACTGTGTCGTAATTGGGGGGATGCCATCCACCTGGCAGTGGAGCATGAGGGGCTGCTCCTGTACAGCGATGATGTCACTGGGCTCCAGGGTGAAGGAGAGCTCTGCTTCGCACATCACACCTGCAGACACACAAACGTACACACAAATGACAACCATGCAGTTGAAGGGATAGTTCACCTTGTAAAGAGTAGTAGGACAAAAAAACTTTACTTTTCCTCATGTTAGACTTTGCTCAGTTGTCATGGTCAAACTCTATGATAGAAAAAGCTAATGAGTTGGCGCCCCCCATCGCTCAGGGGTTAATATGCTGACCAGGAACCACAACATCCTCACATTTTGAGTGCAGCTGGGGACATCTGTCACCCATCTCTCTACTTCTTGTTTCCTGTCATCTGTCTCCTGTGGCATGAATATCCCTAAATAGATGTAGAATAATAACAATACACAGTATAAATCCATCTCCAACTACAGTTGCGTCCCTCAGTATGTGCTCCCATTTGCCTGAGATGCCTCACAGTATCTAGTATTGCATTTCTCTTAAATACCAAAATATGATCCATTTTCAATAATTAAGTTTATGTAGAGGAGACTGCAAACAGACACCACCACACTGATTGTCTCTTAAAGCACAGAGGCAGCCATAAGCCCATTCCATGTAAAAATGTTTCGATCTGCTGCTATATAATACTGTACCCTCCTCGTCACATTTCATTCAGCATGCATTATCAACTTTAGTTTAAAGTTTAGGCTGCAGGATTGCTATCAGATTTTTGTCACAGGATCTAAGGTTGAGTGCAGGTACATATGAGCAGAAAAGCTCACAGATGTATGCAGGAGCCAGCCCATGAATGCTTTAATAGTGATGGGTAAAATCTTCAAAATCAGTCCTAGAATCAAATGGAAGCAAATATAAAGAGGCAACAAAAAAAATCAGAAATATGGTGCAGCATTCGGTTTAAGTTGAAGAGGTGAGTAGGTTTTGAGACTCAGGAAGGTTAACCCAAACTTAAAGTAGTTCATTTTGTAAAATATTATTTATATTGCCTCTCAGAGTATGTCGGGCCTGAATAATACATTTTCGCTGACACTTATTTTTTCTTATCAATGTATTTTATTGTCATTTATCCTGATATTTTTTGACATATTGCTAAAGTTCTATTTACTCATCCACTGATTCATTTCAGTATCTGCTGACTCATAAATGACTACAACTTTTGCTGCCAAAATATAATTTCTATATCAACAATGGAAACAAACAGGGAGAATACTCCTTCTGTCCTGATAACTGCACACCAGGCGTTCTACCTCATGAATAAAAAGCCTTGACTGAGCTACCTCCAGGCTACAATCACAAGGGAATTCATAGTTTATAGATTAAATGTACCCAGAACATGTGTACTCTTGTTGGCATGGCATTGTATGGGCTTTACCAGTAAACCGGTGGCTGCAACTTTTCTCACAATGAACGCCATGCTCTCTTTTTCATCCATCAACACAAAATGATACATAAAGTGAACTAAACAAGTCATGTTTGTTTGTAGTGATGCTTTCCACTCTAGAATAGTGTGAGGAAATCTGACTTTCAGTAATTGTGGTTTCTGAGGGCAACGAGGGGCGAGTGGGAGAACAATAAATAAAGGATGTAAACAGCCTGACCTGACTTGGTACTATAAAAGAGGAGCTTAGCGGGCTCTCTTGGTATCATGTTTCAGATGCTGATGGACTAAGCACTACCAGTCTCTGCCCCAGGGCCTGGAATCTGCAGGGAGGGGGCTAGGGGAGGGCAGTGGAGGTGGGGGGAAGGGGGGGGGGCATACACAGGGGTCAAAACAGAGCACCCCTAGCTTCATCCCTCAAATTCCAGAAGAGAATACTTCCCCTTAGGTGTAGACTTCACAGACACACTCCTGCAATGAAGATCACAAATGGAGTATAATGCAAAGAAACATTTCCTCTTCCTGTCTTCTTGCTCTGTATCTTTTCCTTGCGTGGCCCCCTCCCCTTTTTACACTCAATGAGCATGGTAAGTAAAATGGCCATGAGACCAGAGAGACATCAGTGCTACCACTTGTGAAAAACAAGGGGGTGGTGTTGGAGAAATAGTTAACCCTTAGCTGGCAGACGGTGATCCCGTTGCTGCCTGAGCTGCTGCTGCTCTCCAAAATGATGCTGGCCACACAGCTCCATCCTCTTTGATCCAACACAAATCCAATTTTCACACAGGAAGCAGACAGCAGTTTGTTTGTTTTTTAAAAGACACACATACAGACAGTTCCACTTCATGTTTTGATCCAAACAAGAGAATTATATACTGAACAAAATGCAACAAAAATTAGAACATTAAACTTATATTGGATGTCTTTCATGTTCAGCTTTCAAAGCTGACAAATGACATTAGTCAATATTAACAAGCCTTGCAGCAACCAGGATTAGTTCAGTGTTGTATGTGTTAGGGTGTCATTGATTAGGACTAGATTAAACAACTTTAATGATTTTGCGTTTAAGTAATCAGAGTTTCTCCCATTAGCTAGAACAATGTGAAGTTCTTGGGCTCTGGCTAATGAATAAAGCATGGTGCTAGAGAGACTGGTTCATGTAATCCTGAGCTCTGGGTGGGTATGAGGTTACAAAAACCACTGTGAGAAAGGTCAGAGGAAATAATCTGGAACACAACAACAGATTCTAAGACAAATCAATTCAATAAGAAAAAGATGATAAGAGGTCAACAGAAGAAGGGGATAGCTGGATTTTGTACTTTGTGTGGTTCAGGTTAAGGCTGTCTGTGAATGCTGAACATCCAGGGGTGTGTAGAAGGAGAGGGGAGCACAGCTGTAGGAACTGTCTGCAAGAGGACATGCCTATCCACAGAAACACATGTTCACAGACAAGAATCTCTACAAGTGTGGATTTTCATGGTTAGATAAGGACGGACACACACACACACACACACACACACACACACACACACACACACACACACACACACACACACACACACACACACACACACACACACATATATCTTACTGCTCTTTTCATGCAGAGAAAACAGACACGAGCATGCAGGATTACCGGGTAAGACTAGAGACAAGTGTCGGCTAAGTGTGGCTCATGCTCTGGCTTACAAACTATTGACAGATAAGTGTGGCGAGCTGGCACAAAGGTTCACTGCTGCAACAGTAAAGTGAAGATGGCACACTAGCTACTGGCAGACAGATGTGGTTAGCAGGCACAAGAACCACTGACAGAACGAAGTGAGTTTAGGACACACCACAGGCTTCTTAGAGGCAGCAGGGTGAGGGTATAATGGGTTACTGACTCAACTGCTTTTCATCATATCACATTAAAGCTCCATAACAATAGTATCTTAGAATTTATAATATTGAGTTAATGATTGTTAGAGGTACAATATACTGTATTTAAATATATTGTTGAAGGAATAGTACGGACTATAGTTACTGTAAGTTACTTTCTTACTCTTCTTATCGTTATGTTCCACGAGTGGCAAGAACAGACTTAAAAACAATTCATCATGCCTTTAAGTGAGCATGCACAGCCAAAGTCTTATATTTGCACTTGGATTAAGTGCATGTGCATGTATGAAACCACAGAGTCCTGAGTCAAAATGAGTCATTAAAATGAGCAACCACAGAACAGCTCAATTTCTTTTCTTTTTTTTATATAAAGCCTTACGTCTGGCTAAAAAGCAATATTTATTATATTTCAGGGGGAAGACTATGCAAGCAGCACTGATACTTGCATTCCCTCCTATAGGCTTCTGCCTGATAAATTATTAGTCAATAATCTTGCTTTCTAGCTACCCTCATGTTCATGCTAAAGAGCATGCAGTTTCAAGTATTCTGGTCTTCACCTATTGTGGTAATAGCAGCTCTGTGATTAAATAACATTAACACAGGTTAGAACATACTATCAGTCCAGGAGTTGGAGTGATAGTAAAAGTGGAGGGAGGCTGCAGCATCCTTCAGCTCTCTCCACCGTTTATCCACTGTCAGTGCAGGACCCTCTGAGCGACAGTTCTGTTCCTATTCCTCATCCTAATGGTGATGAACCAAATCCACTTTGATATTGATCTCTGAAATATTGAACTTATAGACACATTAGTAGGCAGAAACAGAAATGAAGTTAAGTGAAAGTCTTCAGTACTTTTCTCTGACATGCTTTGACTTCACTGACTCGTTTCTTCTGAGGCTTGAAAGACACAAGCTATCTCACACTATGCTTTGAAAGCAAAGAATTACCCTCTGATAAAGTAAAAACTTCTTATCGTGAGATCTCCTGACTGATCTCTTGCGTTTTGCCGGAGACTTTGAGCTCCTCAGTCCATAAGAGATGTAATGTTGATATTAATCTGAATGCTTTTGTCACTTATCACCACTGCTTAAAATGTCATGAAAAGTGCCTTTATCTACACGGATTCTAATCTCCAAGGCAGATGAGCACTTGAAAGAGCTTCATTTCTTTAATGTGATGGGTAGATTGCAATTACATCCATCACAGAGCTGTATTTCTGACATTTTGTTCCCAGTCCTCATACTGACCATGTTATGAACTACTGTGTGCAAGCCTTTATGATTCCAGTGGGGGCCTTTGTGGGTCCCCATGTGGTATGCTTTGCAAATACTCAATACTCTCTCCTGCCTTTGAATTAAGGGGCCCCACATAGAGACAGAAACTGTCTGTCATGGGGAACAAAGGGACGTAAAAGAAAATTTGAAAAGAAGGAGAAAGAGAGTGTTGACATTTAATCTGTACAAATATTCTCCCCAGCAGGCAATAACCTCAGTCTTTTAATCTAGTCTCCACTGTTATTTCATCCAGCCACAGGGAGGTGTGCTCTAAGGACAGACCAGTCAAGAACTCCATCTACTTTAAGAAGTCCCCTGATATGAAATGAAACTCCATCTACTTATGAAAGCTTGTCACTTTTTGAAGTTAGGTCCCACAAGTGGATATGCTGATTGCTTATCCTGCAGGATTCGCTGCTATTATGACTTTCTCAATGCACCATTGGACACCATTCAGGAGAACATTCTTTACATTCTTCTAATCGGGATCCTATCAAAACAAACATGAAGACAACCCAGAAACTGTCCTGACTACATTGCACGTGGCTACCATGTATTATGGTGCTGCCTGAACATCCAAGGGATGAAATAAACCATCTGGATTTGAACTGACTGTTCATATGAAGTGCTTCAAACACTTCAAGTTCTACAGACTGCACAAAATAAAACTTTAATCAAACTATGAGTATCAGTATGTAACTCAGTAACTTCCAGGAACACATTCCTCAGTGCACAGGGCTCCAGCACTAGTCTTCTCACTGGTATTTACTGCCGAAATACAAACGGACACCAGAGAGGGGCCAAGTTCAGGGTTGCTGGCCAGCAACGCGGTTATTGCTGCCTGCAAGCATGCACCACGCTCCGGAGAGCAGAAGGCTGACAGCGGCTGTCCTCTACAAAGCCATCACACCCTGCAGCTCCACTCTCTACTCCGGGAATAAGATAATGTCACTTACCGATTAAAGCATTCAGGAGTATTCCCAAAACGCATGGAACAAGGCGGCGGCGCCTTGTGGATGCCATTTAAGCACAGAAAATATTCCAGCACTTACAGAGAACAACGTGGGGTGAACAGATAGCAGTAAAAAAAAACAAAAGAAACACAGATATCCAGCTTCAGCTGCTACATGTTCCGACCTACAAAGCTACAGTTTGGTGGCTCGCTGGGGTCGAACAAGCTTTCGCCATTTTAACCATCTATCAGGGGTCTGTCAGCATCCCACTCTCTCTCTCCTCTTCACTCACTCTGCTGTATCCGAAAGACTGCCTCTCTCTCTCTCTCTCTCTCTCTCTCTCTCTCTCTCTCTCTCTCTCTCTCTCTCTCTCTCCCTCTCACACACACAAACACACGCTGAATCTGCTCTCGGAACAAAAGAGCCGACTGCTGACTGTTTCGTTCTCAAGCATCTTTCTGCATGTTAGTAAAACTGATTTTGAATAACAGTAAGGATCGTTATCAAAAAGGGACATCAATAACCATACATTACTTCATAGTAATGTAATAGTAGGCTGAAAAGGTTCAAACAGTAATCCAAATAAATGAACGGACTATGACTACAACGTGTGTGTGGCTTCTCAAATACTCAGCTGAAAAATAAAACTCTTACTTCTGTCACTGGTTGCTCCTAATTGGGCAAAATATATGATGAAACAAATGTTAAAAAAGAGCAACCATCAACTATGTGGTCCACAGTGATCACATGGAAGCTCTTTTATGTTTAAGCCCCAGTTTCATAAGGACAATACGAACAAAATGGTGAATTTGTGTCAGGTGGATGTGTTTTATTTAAAGCTGACGGTTCATCACAAGTGAACCTTACATGATAAATAAACAAGACCTCAAAACAAAGCAGCGGTTGTTCAGTTGTAACTGACCTCCCCCTAGAGGTCGAAACATGTATTTCAGATCTGAACTATTTCGCTATTGCAGAGCTCGTGTACCTCATATAAGGGAATGTCCTGTCTTTTCCAGGCACCACTGTGATTAGGCCTCTACAATTAGGGCTGTTATCAACAATAACATTTTTTTTTTTTTTTTACCCATTTATCAGTGCATACATTTTTTTCATTGTGTTAGTCTATAAAATATTTTAAAAAATACTGACAAAAATGCCCATCCCTCTTTCATAGAACCCGAAACAGCACGTTCAAAAGTATTGTTTCATCCAACCAGTGGTCCGAACCGCAAATATATTCATTTCACTATCATATAAAACAGAGGAAAGCAGTACATCTTCACGTTTGACAAGCAGATAATTGGTTTAAAAGTCTAATTTACCGCTTGATTTAGCAAATATGCAAGCGTGAGAATCACCAGAGGCAAACCATACAATCAAGTCATAATTCAATATTGTTCCAATTTTGAACATTTTGTGACAGCCTGAGAATTGTGATTTATCTTCTTTTTAAATGCAATGTTATGCCGCAAAAGAAAAACGTTGTCAACAACTATTTTATCCATCTGTCCATCTGACTTTAATCATTTTCATTACAGAAAAATAGGAATGTCACACAGACAGACAGTCCAACACTGTCATAAACACATGTCATAAATGCTGCAAGCACGAGATAAATTTGGTTTTCATTATTTACATATCGATACTTGGTGTCCATGTATCGATGCGATGTCGCGATACCATGTTGTGTTGATCTTCCCCCACCCCTAAACACATGCCTCTGTCCTGTGTGAAGTAACACAACTCTTACAGTACATGATTCCAATATTAGTACATCTACCATTAACACATCTATTGTAAGTATTTCAAGTTTAACACAAATAACAACAGTATGGGATTATGCTGTGCAAA
This sequence comes from Brachyistius frenatus, assembly GCF_029030835.1. Taxonomy (NCBI): domain Eukaryota; kingdom Metazoa; phylum Chordata; class Actinopteri; family Embiotocidae; genus Brachyistius; species Brachyistius frenatus. The sequence continues at coordinate 1,342,722 of NW_027210623.1, forward strand.
ACTAATTGAGTGGTTGAGTGTAAGTGGATGTGTTATGATAAACACCTGAACTTCCAATACGCAATTACAACAGAGCTTGTTCAGCTGGACTGGAGCTCCCCCTATTGGGCCAAACATGTAATTCAAGTCTTTAAAATAAAGAAAAATAAAGTAAAAGTTACCATTTAAGTAAACACAATTTTGGACGTTGGCCTTGAAGCTCGAGCACGACAACTTATCAAATGAGCAAATAGACCCCAAAAAAAAAAAAAAAGCAGCAGGGCTAAAGAAACCTGCTATATTATTATTTAGCATGTTATTGAAAATGATTAGATGTTGCAAGCTCTTATTTATTTGGGTTCACACGAGCCTTGTTACAGTACAAATCTATGAGATATGCAAAAGTTGAGATGTAAATTTAAGCAAATACTTAAGCTCTAGTTGTGGGTCCAAACATTTTTGGAGGACTGAATAGGATATATTATCATGAACCTCAAACTTGCAAGAATGGTGTGAAATTCTTGCCATATAGAATCCAGTGCTGTACATCTACTCACTGTTTTCTTCATGTCGTTTTGAGTTACTTGTTCCTGGAGAGTTTCTGTTTGATGCCACTTTAGGCTACAATTCAGACAGATACTGAACCCTTCACATGTTTCTCCTCTTTTTTCTGCTTTGATAGTTCTATTTTTGATTAAGACGCAATATTGGAAACACTGGATAGAATACATTGTGGTGAAGTGAAGAAGTGAAGTAGACAGAAGAGATAGATTTCTGAGATGGGTTTATAAGTGTTTGAGGCCCAAAGGGGAGAAATTAAAACGATAATACCCTCCCCCCCCTCCTCCCCTCCCAGATGATGAATACACATTTGGGTAGCAGACTTTTTTTTTCTCTTTCCTATCTCATTAATCACCTCACAACCCCTAAGGGTTATTTTGTGACCCACTGGAGGGCGCCCAGCCCCTCGGTTGGGAGCCGGCTGGAATAATTGTACACAGCATGAAGTAATTAAAACAAGCTTCACCTCTAACTTCAAGAGTGAAATGCTGCTTAAACATTAATGATTAGTTTTAACAGTAATGTCCGAGGGTAGCTATAGCACTTGAGTACTTTTGATATACATCAATAATTTAGTAGGATTTTGACCTTTGCTTGTATTGCTGTATTTTCACATGACTTTACTGGTACTTTAACTTAAGGATCTGAGTGCTTCTTTTGGCCCTGAAAGGGATTTGACGTGCTTTTTTGTAAGGGTCTTTGCTCCCGGCTTATTATTCAGAGAGTTTGGGATTTGTGGCCAGCGCCTCCATTAAGTCATAAAGAGTAGTTATCAACTGAAAACAGCAGCTGTGATTTTGGTTGAAGACCGTCTACACCAATTATGACCATCATTGGTATTTATTTAATCCACTGAGTGGGGCATTTTAGATCAGGAAGGCCATCCAGCCCATTAACCTGTAGCAGCCTAATTGGTACGCTGTGGTTTGTGAGTTTGTCTGCGCGGTCCCTAAGCTGCTCTGAGAGAGATTATAATGATAATGGTGATTTTTAAAAGGTTCTATGAGGTGTTAGGAGCAAAATGTAATCTACAATGTTTAATTGCAGTGTACTGGACAGTGAATACATGTAATACTATAAAAATAAAAAAAAATAAAAAATAAAAAATCCTGCATAAGATCCCCACCATGATTTAGAAGATTAAGATATTAATTTATCCATTTTTTTTAAATTGCCATATATTATAGTGAAGCTGTCATTTACATCCAGTTGGCTGTAATAGGAGGAGAAAATGCAACATCTCCTTATTGGATTTCATTAGACTGCACCCAGACGATGGGTATTCAGTTTTCTGTGCCACTTTCTCATAAGCCACCATTTACTAGGGGTTTATACCAATGGTTAAGAAAGCATTAGCTATCACTCGCTATTGAGCAGTTATATGATATTAATAAGAGTAAAAACGGTCATTAGTTTTTCACTTTCTGATAAGTGGCCATATCCACAGACACACATGTTTATAAGTCATTAATAAAGGCTAATAAACAATTTATTCTTCTCTTATATGTGTAAATGAAGCCATTAATAAGATTAATTAATTTTCCATTTTATTCTAAGTATAAGCAATAATAAGTCATCTGCAAGCAGTTATTCATGTTTATTATGGTTTATTTATGGTACAAATGTTAAATAACACAGTTTTTTTTTAGTCATTTATCAGTCTACAGAAAGTAGTTAATACATTTGTTGTTGTCCTGAGGCCATGCAACTCTTACAAGCTCTTCCAGAAGGTCAGAGGTCAAATAATTAATTCAACGACAACGCATGTCACTTAATTTACATAAATTTACCACAAAAAACGAACAAAAACAAAGCAACCTCTGTCTCAGTCTGACGCAATGCTTTATTATTTTTAAATATTTTTTTATCACGTGTTACTCTTGACAAAATACTTTTTTAATCTGCGACTTTTTAAAATCTGTTTCACTGACAGATGACTCTGCTTTGCTGTGTCTGGGATTAACCTGCTGCAGGCCATATTTCCCATGAAGCACAACAAGGCTGAGCTGAACTAAAGAGACAAAAGACAAAGTGTCCAGCAGGAAGAGGATGAACACCAGCCAGGGAGGTTCCTCACAACCTGCCGACCCCGCATATTGTCATTAATAATAACAACATAATTATAAACATAATAACTATTAATAAAGTCATTGGGTCAAATTTGTTAACCGTTTAAAAAGAACAGCTGATTGGAAAATGGAAGAGATTTCTCTTTAGAAATATGATAAATCATTAAATTGTTCACTTTCCTGTCCCACAGTCGGCTTTAAAACATAAAAAGAACATTTTGATACATAGCCTATGTGAAATACTGGAAATGGCCACAAGATGTCTTCGTCGTGTTTGACTGATTTAGTCCTTCAGTCAGCTCCTCCTGTGTGTTTTTCTTTTTCCTGACTGATCCAGGTAACCCACCCCACTATAGTACAAACGTAACTAGCTGCTGTTTCAGCCAACTGACTCACCACATTAATATTCATCACAAACCTGTCTTTGATATACATGCACTTTCTCTCCCATCTCTCACACATAAACTTGCACGCTCACACAAACACACGATTTTGCCGACGAAAAATCCGCCCTGCCACTCCCCTTTATCCGTGCCTGGTCTCCTCGGGTAGTCAGGCAGACCAGCCGGGTACAGTTTCACTGACAATCGATTATCATGTAAATATGATCCATCTACTATCCATTGATCCTGATTGGACTCTCTGATTTCAGTGTGATCATCCAGTGCTTGCATGTTGGGGTCTTCATCCATCGACAGCGGACAACAGCATCCTCACTGCCTTTCCCCCCTTTCTGAGAAGGTGAAGCCTTTATAACACCGTTAGCCGCTATGAGGCGAATTACTGGGAAGGGGAAGGATGAAACTTTGATCGAGCTGCAGAGCGCCACGGAGTCTCAGATTGCAGGTAATTACATATGCCCTTATGCCTTTAAGCGTCTCAGGCTTTCTGTCTTGTGACAAATGCCATAAGGTTGTTATTTCTACTACCACTGCTTGTGTAGCCGCTTTGGCAGCGTAGCACACTGAATTTTATTGGACGCAATCCTAACCTTTCTGAGCTGATAATGCAATCAAACCAACTGTTAAAGAATGTATATCCTCAATTCAAAATGAATCATAAACTCACAAAATCAAATCAGCAGACAAAGTATAAATCTTTATATCAAAATTAGATTCTTATTGTCATGTTAGTGCATGTAGCGGTTTGAAATTTGACTGGCAGTGTTACTTAAACGTGGCATGTGTTATGTGTGTACAGTCAGTCACTGCAGTGTCTTAGAGCCAAACAGATCCAATCACATATGCTTGGATGTTTGTTGGCTCTTGGTTTGTACCTTTAAGAATGCTCCTACAAATCTGTGACTGTGGGGTCATTGAGGTCACACTGGTGGGTACTTCCCTAACTGCAGGCAGGTTTTTATCCTCCAGCTTAATTGAAGTCATATATTATCATTGTAAAACCTTAGTAGACACTGTGGAAGAATTAGTTTAAATTGGATTAGACTCAGCTTTATTGTCATTGTGCAGTGTCCAGCTATAAAAGCCAATGAAATGCAGTAACAGCAAGAAGCATCTTCATCTCAAGTTTTTTCTCAGCGTGAATTAAAAGGAAAAATGATCAGAAGTAAAGTATGTTAGTAAATAAATGCATGATTTCCTCCTTTTTTCCAGCTGTCAAGCTTAGTATGCGTTTCCATATCTAATGGGATTGCTCCTCTCAGATAGTCAGGCTAAACAAGAAACCACTTTCAGGTCAGTCTGTGGTTTTCAGTGTTCAGAATCCATCGAGATGTTTACAGGCCGGACAGCTTACGGCTGTAGATTTGCTTTCAGACAGAATGATTGAATTATACTGGTTCACCATTATTTGTTGTTTCCAGGTACAGTAACCTCCAACAACACTAGAAAATGATTACGAGTTTCATCTCCATGGCGCTCCATATGTCATGATATCGGGGCTGTGGTCTTATTAGTTCTGCATTATGTTTCCCATAGCAATAGTTTGTGAAGATGACATTAACGAGGTGGGACTCTTTGACAACAATGCTGACAAACAGAGCAAAATGCAGAGATTGCACAGAATCTTTGCTCATATTTGACCTTTACGACAGGTCAGTGTATGTTATTGAGCAGTTTGTTTTGTTTGTCATTGACAGCAAGGACAGAAGTGGTAGTGTTTTAGCCAATCTTTGAAATTTCATACATCTACAGTGAAATGGAAATTGAGGGTGGACAAATGGAAAAGGCCACTTTCTGTGGTTAATGACTGATAGCTCTTAGAAAATCGTATTAATTGATCTTCAGTGTCTTGCACTGAGACGTTGTGCTAACACTGATTTGATGAAGAGTTGTATCCTATAATCCATGTCTTAATTATCTCAGCCACCAAAACTCACCGGAACCCTTCTTTAATATCTCAGACATTTTAAACACCATACTCAAAGCAGTGGTAAACGATAACCTTTTTTAAACCAGCTGAAACACTGATTCTGCAGAAGTCCAATAACTGCTGAATGCACGGGGAAAGTATAGTGCTCCTGTGAAAAGAGCAGTGCTGCATTTTAAGATGGCTCAGGTCAACTGTAGAAGAAGCCTGAATTTGAAGTATCATTTTCATGTGATATTTCATGTCAGCACTTTCAGTACAGTTGATCAATTATAATGCAGTTACAGCCCAGTTAAATTCATTTCTAAACTTTTAGCACCAGTTTAAATTGTTTCTGATTACTGCATGAAAAATCACTAAAATTACTGAACCATTTGGGAATTTTCTTCTGAGACTCTTAAAAAAAGAGCTTTAACTTTATTTTTCTTTGCCTTTCTATAAATGCAATTGAGCATATGATATATTTTTATGATTCTGAGCTCGCGACAGTTGTGGCCAGTTTTGGGGTTGTCCATCTGTCCGTCCATCCTCACAGTTCTCGCGAAAGATGAACTGATTACGTTTTAGGGTCAAATGTCACTGTGACCTCACAAAACATGTTTGTGGCAAAAACTCAAGAATTTTTACACTAATTATGACAAAATTTCCCTAAAATTTAACAATAAAAACGATATATACGACATTTTATATCTCAAAGGTCAATGGTCAGCTTCCTTGTGACATCATAATGTTCAGCAAAAACACTTTTCTGGCTGTTATTTATCACCATAACTCAGGAACAGAGGGCGAGAATTTGATAATATTTCCCATTTGGTCAGATACTGAAGTGGTGACACTAATCTTGGGTGTCCACCTTGAAACTGTGCTGGTTGTAAAGGTATTCTGTGCTGTTGGGTTGAAGATGTGTGTGAAGCGGCCATGCTTTAGGATTTTAGCTTTTTTTGCAGCAACATTCATATTCAAAACTTTGTCTGCTAACATGGCACCAACTTTATGTTGGGCCAAATTTGAACTTTGAAGGACCAAATGCCTTCAAAGTCTTCACTGTATATGTTATATGTGACTCTACTGATTGGTGGACGCATACAACCATGAAGTGGTAATTATTTTTAAAAGACCATTAGATATTTGAACATGATGAAAATGTGTCTGCTTCACTGAAAGTAAAATTAGTAGTTATTTACAGCATGACTACGTATCAAAACACCTCATCACTGAAAGATCATTAAAGGAAATAAAAAACAAATGAAATCCATTTGTATTTCCACAATCTTTATTGTGTTCATTAGTAATAAAGACGTGTGCCTGTTTATCAGGGGTGAGCTGTGGATTAATAGACTGCTCCTGTTCTACAAAGCCTTTGTTCAGGCTCTTATCAGGGCAGACCTTCAGCCACATGTGAAAGAGGAGACAAAAAAAGGAGAGGAAAGGGTCTGTCTTCGCCTTGTTGTGTGCCTTTGAAGTGGATTACCTCGTTCACAGCTGCCCAAACACTGACAGTCATAACTGAGGTCTGACTATTGGATGAACACCAGATGAACCGAGACATGCTATACAGTTTGGTGGATGGTTTTCTAAACCTAAACCGCCTGAATGCACCCGTTAATTGGTGTCATCGTCATTCAGTAAATCTTTTTTAATATAACTCAAAGCTTTGTTCTAGTGAGTAGCTTTTTTTATTTTTTTTATTTTTTCATTTTTATGGCCTCAAAAATGCACAGTCAAGGGAATAAATCTGATGACTCTTGTTTCAAATTTCCTCAATAGTAATTACTCATTATTTCAAGGATTTACGTCCTTTTAAGGTGATCTCATTCTGTTATCTGTAGCGCAGCCAATGAAGTCATCTTCCAGTCAGAGGTGAAACAGAGCCAGAGTTGCTATGGAAACAGGCTTTATAATTGTATTACCCCTTTTTGACGGAGGCATGATACTAAACTGGACATGGAATGCAGCCAAGATTCCCTTTCTACAAACTAGAAGACAGCCACAGTAAACTTGTCTGGGCTGCCAGAACAAGTTCATATTTTTGGCTCAAAATACATTTTCTTGTGGAAGTTTAGACTAAAGCTGGGGTTTGCCTCCCTTCTACCTCGACCTCTATGATGTTGGGTACATTGCCATGAAAAACATAGATAAAGGAAAACAAGCCCTCTCGCAGGCCATTCGATGATGTTTTATGTATGTGTGTTGTTTATAGGACAGCTGTGCCTGCAGCACCTACATTTGTTGTTATACAGCAGCTCTTGGTAATCTTATTAAAAGGCCAACAGAAAGAAGCAAGCTTTTACCTTCTTGCATGAATTATATCAGAACCAAAGAACCAGTCCAACTGCTGCGTATCATGCAAATAAGAAAGTTGCTCTCTGAGTCCTAATCTGTACTGACCAGTAAATGTTTTTCCTCTAAAATGCCTTCCTTAACAGACTATCAAAGAGAGCCAACATGGTATTTTGTGTGTTATATGTTGTGTCTTATTAAGATACGATATTATCACCTCTACCCTGCACATAACCTCTCCTATCTGTGCTGTTTGTGCACTGTTCAAGCTTTCCGGTGATTGTCAGGAAATGTCTTATTCTAGCCAACAATATCCTGATGATAAGAAAAGAAATGTGTTTTCCTGGTGACAATACAAGCTGTAAACATGAAAACACAACTCACACTTTAAACATGACCAATAAAGAAGAAAACAGGATGTCGTTGTTACTTTAGTGTATATCTCTCTGTAATATTCATCATCCATGGCCACGAGCTCGTATTTTGGGGGATTATTTTACAATACAGACTAACAGTCCATTTAGTCAAATTTTCAGTGTATGTTTTATACCTCACGTTTTCACTCACAGCTGTGATAACAAAATTCACATTTGCCTGGGGTTATGTATACACATTTCCTTTAGAATAGAGCAATGTGGGGAAACAGATAGGGAGGATGTCTCGTCATAGAAGACCGAGGGCCGGGTACGAGTTCAGGATGTTGTGGTTTCACTGTAACACGGTGCACTCAATGCCTGCTAGACTAACAGCACTTACTTGTGTCAAATGTGAAATTGAAAATTTCAGTTTAATGTTTTACCATTTCACATTGAGTACTTGCCCCATCTGCCTAATGCGCCTATCAAGGCAGTCTTTTGGCTTGTCTGATACTATGCTGCGTAATAGATAACTCTCAGTGTGAGCCACTCCATCCTCACCAGAGTACTAATGTTTCTCTCATTAATATCTCATATATATCTACATGCAATTTAACTGGGCCTTTTATTTGTCACCCGTCTGGCATTAATAAAATCCCTGCCACGAGAGAAGTTGTAGAGCAAATCTGTGACATGTTTGTGTCACTTCCGTTGAGGAACGTGTTTTTGTTGTCTGGTGCTGTGTTAAGTTAGTGTGCATTTGTTGAAGTGTGAGGACAAACGACTCTCTGAAGAGTTCTTAATCAAGTAGAAAATAGATGTGTTTGTTTGATTGGAGTGAGCAGGGCAGTCTCACTGTGGGCCAGCCTCGTGGGAGAACTACACAAGAGCTGTTATTGGGTTTTTTTTTTTTTTTTTTTCGAACAGTAGACACCCACAGCCTGCTTGAGTCAGAGCAAAAAACTATTTGGTTGTTACTGAATCAAAGGTTCACAACACATTCGGTTCTTTTCAGGTTATCAGCGGTGCTTTTAGATGCTGTGCAGCAGATGGAAACCATGGTCTGTTTGCCACCAGCGATAAAATACTCTGTTGAGCTTGTAGGTTTCTTATCAGTTGGTTAAGTGGGCGCTGTTCTGCCAGGTGTAGTCTCTTTCATGGATTTTGCTCTCAAGGGGACCTCAGTCGGTGCTTAATAACGCTGCATGTTTGCTTCTCTTAACCTACAGTTTAATTCTCCCTCCTAACCCATGTTTATTTGTCTGTCCCTTAAAGATGGTCCTGCTGTGTTGACCGCATTCAGGATAAACCTGCACTCAGGTACAGGCAGATCAGCGGCTTTATGTGATGCCTGTCTGTCCGTCCTCCCGTCATCATCCTTTGCTTTTTCTCTCCGTACATATGCACTCTCAACATCCTGAGCTCTCCTTAATAGTGGATCGCATTTCTCTTTCTGTTCTGTTCATTCTTTGCCGCTGTCTGCTTCGTCTGCTAATCAGATCCACACGTCTGTCCATGTCTGTCTGCTCAATCAGCTTTCATATCTCAGCTTCTGGTTGTATCTGCTCAACTGTCGGCTCCTGGTAGTAACATGGTGCGTGTTACTGTCCTGTGTTCATGTCTGAGGTGTCAAATCTGCACTGATGTATGCATTCATATGATGCAGTGAGGTATGTGCACATGACGTCTCAAATACAGTTATGCGATCTGACCAGTCATACCGGGAGGAGATATAAATGTGCCAACCAACAGACAATTTGCTCTACGGTTTATATATATGTGAGACCTGTATTGTTAATATCTGTGGTTGTATTTCACAATTGCATTCAAAGTTACAAAATGATGTCGAGATCAGATTTTCACAGGATTTTTGCATCAGTGTGATGAAATAGTGTTGTGTTAGATTTCAGTGTTTAGTTTTATGCAAAATTTAAAAAAAAAAGAAGTTTTTTATCATCAGATCTCATAAGAAAAACTATATTACAACACTTGTTAGTATCCCCCTCAAAATAAAAAAAATACCCCTCTACAAGTAGAAGTCTATTAATTAATTTTACATAATCAGGAGTGTCTTAAAATCACATTTAAAGTGCTCATTTGGTGACAGAATGGTCACTGCCATTGTGGTATATCACCCTGTAATGTAATGTTTTTTGTTCCTGATACATCAAAATGTTCAATCTAACGGCATTATAATTTGCTGGATATACATATTTCATTAAGTACAATGTTTATCTTGAAAGTAAATGATAATTATATTTGTCAAATAAATTCTGTGCCAGTACAATATTTCTCTCAAAATTGGGTGTAATAGATGAATAAAGAAGGATAAAACAAAAGTACAGTACTTGCGTAATTGACTTGGTCATATTGCACCACTGCTTCTGTTAATGTGCCTTGTACATACTGTACATACAGTATATACTTGTGTATATGAGTCTTTCAAGTGTGAAATAGATGATAAGTTCATGATCATTTCTTGCTGTTGAAAAATATGCCTCCTGTATCGTGCTTGTGAGTGAGGGAAGTGGGTGGCTGACATACAGTTTTCTTTCACATCCTCTGGTCAGAAAAACACTAAACCCTGGCTGTCTTTCGTCATATTTGTCTCTATGAGTCAGTCTGGGGGATACAGGGCCGCTGTATCATAGTTACATATGCTGGCAAACAAAATCAAACTGTGAAGCGCTAAATGTGAATCTCATCTGGGGACAACACACATTCCAGACGAGCAGAAATTAGAGGCAGATTTTCTGTTCAGAAATGAACACTGTCAAATGGAACGGAAACTTCACCAGGTTGGACTGAAGTGGTTTTGGCTTGACTTAGCTGGGAAAGAGTGGATTTGTTCATTGTTTGATGCATCAAGAGAGCGTCCATAGACTACTGTTCTTTGTCTCAGTATGATCAGCACTTTCTTCTTGGATTTACTGTAGGCCTGAAAAGATATATTAGATTATTCAGTGAAGGAGAATTTTCCAGCCCTAAAGCTGATCACTCCTCACTGGCATTCAATTAGTGGAGGTGAAGCAGCAATTCTGGACTTGTTGCTTTAAAAAAATGGAAAACTATTTTTCCAAGGTCTGAGCTAAACGTTGTTTTAGCTTGAGAACTATAGGAATATCTCTCGTTATCCTCCAGCAGGTTCCTAACTTCAAGACAAGACCTGATGTAAAGTGGGTAAGATACAAGAAGTCATCTTCCTTCGTTTGGTGTAGTGGCCCTGAGAGCTCAACACACTGCAGCTTCAGTAAAATTATGCAAATAGGTTATTTTCAAAATGACTACCAGAACACTGATAATCAGAAGGAGTGAATTTGGCTAATGACACCATAATGAATTTTGGAAGAAATTGATTGACTTTGTATTTCATGGGAGAAGTTGACACTGTTTAAATGGCAGTCTATTCCAGAGGTTGTTTTTGAGCCAGCCCCTAGTGGCCCCTCAGTGGTATTACACTGTAAGGCACTTCCACAGTGGCTTACTTTTCAGTCCTCGAGGGTACATACATTTTTAGACATGGTCTGACTACAACGAATAGTTTTCAGAAGGCAAAAAGAGGTAATGGACACAGCTGGGACACACTTTCTGTTGTCATGATGAATAAAATAGTCACTGAGGTCGACTAGCCTTCAGTGTTGTTGGAAATGTTTCTGCTGGTTTCTGTATTTTTTTTTGCTGCGCCTACGTCCTAATTTTTTTCATTCGCTCTGGTTTTCTGAAGTTGGAGTGTGTTGAGCTCTCAGGAACACCAGAGTTTGGTGAGTTCCCAAAAGCTGTTTCTTTGAAAGAACTGAGCAAATACATATGAAGTTGCCATCTTGTAGAACAACCTTGTTATTGGCACAATGGAAGTTGTATTTTTTTACTGTCTGTGTACCTGAAAGTAAAATCACCCGTTATCAGTTATGTTGGCTTTGGCTTGGAAACAAAAGCTTCATGAGTTTCTATTGAAGAGGAAAAACAAACAAGTTGCATTATGAGAAATGTAGGATCCTGTATTTTTGGAGTTGTCAGTGTATCTCAGCCTCTGGAGCTTCCTTTTAAATCCCCTGTTGTTACAGAAATGCAAAAACATCACTGCCATCTAGTTTTGAGATGATCATCTCATGTTTACATGCGAGTCTTGTAGCACTTCAACTCCCACTACGGTGTTCTATAGATCAGCAATGGTTGGATATGCATGTGTTTGTCATGTGTCTCTGGATAGAAGTAGATCAAAATAGGGAAAAAAGACCACTAGAACTTGTCCTTGCCTGACAGAAGATCCACAGGAGTAAACTCACTGCCTTGAGGATGTGTTTTTACAGATCTAATCCAGTTTTGGTGTTATGGCGGCTCTAGTACAGTACTCCATATTCACAAGTGTTGCAATGTTTTTTTTTTTAAGAGTGTTGTGTTTCAGGACAAGATTGAATTTGGAATCCCTTCCAAAAATATAAAACATCTTGATATTCCATTGTAAGACATCAAAAGTAATGAGGAAGGCTTACATCTTAGTCGTACTACTCATAGGATCAGGGCTTTGAATTTAGTTAATTTGTTCCCTCAAAGCCATATTTACCTTGTTGCATGAATAATTTTTTTTTTTATATATATTTTTTTTTAATAAACTGTATTGTAGTTATTGTTTAATGAATGACCATTTATGTCCATCTCTGCCAGTTAATGTCTGTCTATGTCATAGTCTACTGTCGCTGCCCAGTTTCACAGAAGGAAAGCCGCTCTGCATGTTCTTTGCTTGTTTGTCTCTCAGTGGATGTAGATTTAACACACTGCTGGTCCTTTGTTTCTGTTTGCTCTAGCCAGCTCTGATAACTGACTGCACAGATGGATAAAGTCTAAAACTGTTAAACAAAAAAGGAAAGAGTCAAATGGCAGCTAAGAAGAAAGAAAAGTTCAGCTGCCCAGTCAGTGACGCTTCCCACGAGGCTAACAAGGAAAAAACACAGGGACTCCTACTGATATGGTTTATTTCCATTCCTTCATAGTGAGTCTCCAGGCCTTTCATGCTGCTTCCACATGGAGACACCACAGCCCCTCTCTCATTGGCTCACACTACTGTCTGTCAAATAATCTTGTCTCGTCAAACTGCATGTGTGGCTGGGTTGAAGATAGAGGAGGCTGGAGATCTTACTGAGCCAATTGCCTCTCTTTTAGGAAAGGTTTGGACCTCTGGCAAGGCAGCAGCCCCTGCACCCAGCACCTCCCCCTCTTTAATGTCTTCATGAGGCCTCCCCCACAGGAAGTGCTGCTTTCCCACCATCCAGGAATAATAAGGGAGCAGGCAGCGAGCAGGGCAATGCTTCATGAGCACATTCCCTTTGCCAGAGTCTGCCACGCAGGGCGAGAGAGAGACTGCTGGAATGCTGTGTGTCATTGTAATTTATGTGTGTGTGTGTGTGTGTGTGTGTGTGTGTGTGTGTGTGTGTGTGTGTGTGTGTGTGTGTGTGTGTGTGTGTGTGTGTGTGTGTGTGTGTGTGTGTGTGTGTGTGTGTGCGTGTGTGTGTGTCAGCCTTTATGTTTCTCCTCTCTCTCTCAGTTCAGTGCTTACCAATATATTAAGAGTCCATATCTGTAGGCTTTTTATTGGGCCCTTATTAAACTAAGGTAGCCTGAAATGAATGTGTAGCCATGACGATTATTGGCTGGCTGATTACTCTTAAAGGGATAGCCTGGTTCTGACTGGACATTATTATCAAGCTACATACCACGTACCATGCAGGGGTGTAAACAGAGCTTAACCAAGCTGAGCTAAATGACTGCATGTCAGTGGGATAAGTAGAGAACACATTATGATTATTTTTGGAACTATTGTTTTCCCTCATTGGGTGTGGGTGCACGGAAACAGCTAGCTGGAACGGATGTTTGAAACGTCAATGTTTTTTCTTAAAAGAATGTTAATTTCATTACACAACAAGACATACAAAAGGCATTTAATTGTAAAAGTTACTATAAAAAACCTAAACCGTTAACCTAAACAGAGCTAATGCACTGAACAGTAAGCTGTTAGACCATTTTAAATTGCATTACCTTTAGCTACAATAAGTTACATTAAAATGACCTGTTGTACTCATGTAATGTATAATAACTCATTACATACTGAAGACTGAATTTTGGAACATGGACATTATTGTTACTGCACGCAGTTATATGAAGCTTATTTAGCCTCAAAATTCAGTTTGAAGATGTTCTCTATATTCTGCCTGCTTCTATACTTTTAATAGTTATATTCTATTTGTCTTTATTCTACAGATGAAAACAGTGGAAATGGTGTTAATTCAATATCTGAGAGAGCTCCACTGCCTGGACACACAGAGGTAAGTTCAACACATTCACAAACTGTTGAGGGAAAAAGTGGGACATTATGAAAAAGAAGCTCTTTTACTAAGACCCGGATGAGATGATCGGTTAGTAGCTGGATAGAGAGTTAAACGATTAACCTTGACAGTTTGTTTAACTGTAGAGGTTATTTTTCATCTCAGCTTCATCTGTTAAGTTCTATATTTTCAGAAATAGTCAATAGAGATGGCTGAAGTTACACTTCCAGCCCCTGTGTAATTTTCTTTGCAGCCACAAGGTTGTTTGTGTCAGTGTTTACTGTAAGTGTGATTTTGTAGTCTGAGACTGACCTTATGTTGACTCACTGCTCTGATTGTTCAGTCACAAGACTTCTGTTTCTCAAAGAGCTCTTTTCATTTCTCTAACAGTGAGACAGAAATAAACTGCCGCTGCTCAGGCAGGAACCTGTTGTCGGTCTGTTTGGTTTTCAGGGATATAATCAGGTCATCAAGCAGATGGGTTATCCATCTCACTTGATAGCACTTATTATATTATGTTTCTGTGATGTACGACTTTAGGTTTCAGTCCATAAATGAAACACTCTCTTATCAGTGTACAAATCTATCAAACACATTTTTAATTTTCTCATTAAGTCTGAACAGGATTGAATAACACAACGACGAGCTGTGTTCACGGCCCTGTTCCACTGAGGTCTGTTAGTGGATGTGAGGGTCTGATAAACAAGCTGGGTGGAGTTCAGTCAACTGCTGAACAGAGTGGGTACTCCAAGCTGTTGTTAAGTCTTTATAGTACAGCTCTTAAAGTATGTACTTTGTCATTCAATGTTAAGCTTCAAACACTGACATCATGACTCCCACCAGACAATTAAAAGTTGAGCTTTCTTATTGTCATGCTAAAGTAATACATGTTGTTTTATTAATATGAATAATTAAAGTATTTTTTTTTTAAAGAACATACAAGCTATTATATTTTTAAATGAAGTTGAATTAAAAAATACATTTGGTTTTGCACTTCAGAAACTTTTGTCATAAAATGATCTGGATTATGTTCAGATTGTCTACAAACAGATTATATTTTCCTGGATTCCTTTTCATAAAACACATTTTATTATAATGTACAGGCGTACAAAAATCATGAATATTAAAAAAACTACAGTAATAATTGTTGTGTTAGTGGAGCTTAATGCCGTGAAGAGCAAAAGTTGACACAAAAAGCCTTTTGACGTTTCTGGGAGAAACTTCTATCGTAAAATAATTTGAAGTTTTGGAATTAAGATGAAGACTGAAATAGAAAAGTTTATGTCGAGCAAGGTTCTCCTCCACCATCAACTATTTCTGTATAATAACAGGCTGTGACTGTACAGTGTCCAGATTTTCCTCTTTTATGTGTTTTTTCTTGTCATCATCGGCACCCTCTAAACAGTATGAGAAATATTTTCTTTTCAGAACTATCTCAACAAGTGGATATCAAGTGAATGTCTCTGTATTCAGTAGCCTATACAGTACATGTCCTCTGTGCTCCTCTATATACAGTACCTAATACTTTATATGTATTAATGTCCTTTATGTCTCTCTTTAAGAATCTGGCAGTTTCATTTTTTTTCTCTGTCAGAATCTGTTGCATATCCGTTTACTTCTGCCTCCCACAGAAAGCTAAACGCTATTTCATGCTGGTTGCTTCCTTTAGGCAGACAAGCTACAACCAAACAAAGACACTGTGTTCTTCAGGGACGGAGTGCGCAGAATAGACTTCGTGTTGTCTTACGTAGATGATAAAGATGGAGAAAAAAAGCAGGTGAGTGGAACAGAAAAGTTGTTGTCACTTGACTACTCAGCAGTTTAAAATGTGTCCTGTGACCAACTGCAACATCATTACACAATTTATACCCAGAAACAGGAACGTGTGGTTCTGCAAAGACGAAGCGAGATACAGCATAATTAATAAAACGCTTACTGAAATGAACAGATTTAAAATTATTTGTTGTGTTTAATGGTGATGACTTTAAAAAAAAATTTAAAATTTAAAAAAAAGAAGTTTCCTGACAGAGAAATATTCACATAACAAGAATCCATAAATGTATACATTTTATGTCAATTGACAAAATATATATGAGATATAAATCACATGAGTATCAGTCACGTCAGAAAGGACTGAAAGAAGCTGAGTTCAGCTCTATAACAGACTGTAGTTTACTGAGTGGTCAGCTGCAAGCTGAGAATTTGAACTCTTGCTTATAAATTACCATTCTGTGTCATGGGAAGTGGAAGGTTTTTATTATTGTATTATAAATGTGGCCAGTGGAGCTGCAATTATTTGCGAATTAATCTATGGGTTTACCAATAAAAACTTGAAAGAAATGTTAAAATCCTCTGATTCCAGCCTCTTAAATGTGAATATTTTCTGATTCCTTTAGTCTTACTTTATAATAACTGAATATCTTTAGGTTGTGGGATGTTGGTCGGGATAAATTAAGACATTTTATGCTGCACCTTCATCTTAAGGAAACACTCGTCGCCATCTTTCACCATTCCCTGACATTTAAAGACAAAACAGCTCATCGATTGATCGAGAAAACAATTGACAGATTCATCAATGATTGAAATAGTTGTTATTTTCAGCCCTAGTGACCACTCATCATGAGATTTGTCCATGGTTACCTTTGTACCACTCTATTAGACTTTTGGAATGTGCTCCCCAGAAACTACGTGTCCATGTGACTGGGTCAGATAAGGGTTGGCTGTGTCTGTGTCTACTGATACTTCTGCCTCTAATATTAGAAATTTGAATTACAGTTTTTGTCAGGAGCCCCACCCATTATTACACCCACTTCATGCCCCTGTCTGGCCAGTCTCTACACCTCACTTGGAGTGAATCTATTTTGAAGAGTTTGAAAAGTAACTCAAAAAACTGCAAAATTCCTCAGACAGGGGTTTTGTTTATTTTCTTTAACATGAGTCGGTAAAGGAGAACACTAGACTGGGTGGGTCAGTGTGGCTCCAATGATTTTTGGCTTGTGTGTTAATTTACAGGAAAGGAGGAGGGCGTTTGAGGCCAACCTGGAGAAAGTGGGACTGGAGCTCGAGACAGAGGACAAATCAGTAAGAATTTTAACTACAGAGCACCGGCACCACCTAGTGGACAGTCTGCAGAGGCACCACAAGTTAGAGGAAAATGTCTAAAAGGGATGGCTCAGTGTCCCATATCATACTGCTTTAAAGTAGATGAAGCAAACTGTGTAAAACTCTTTACTTATAGTTACAATAAAGCTTCTAGTTCATGTTTCCTTTTCATTTATTGTTCCATCAGGACTCTAAAGACCAAAAGACATATTTCTTGAAGATCCATGCTCCGTGGGATGTACTGGCCAAATACGCTGATGTCTTGAAGGTTAAAGTTCCCTTCAATGAGAATGATATTCCTCACAGGCGGGACGTCCCGCTAGAGTGGCTCTCTCACCCTTTTCGACTACCAGAACACATCATGCACCCACAACCGGACTATTTCACCTACCCCTTCGACAAGGCCAAGACCGACTTCTTCCTCATCAACGACAAAGATACATTCTTCCCACCATCCACAAGAAACAGGATTGTAAGTGTTTGAGAGACAATTCATTTGTTATACTGTTAGTGTGTCTCTACGATGTTGGTGTCTACGAATGAAGATGCATCTATAAGCGAACCCAGTTGATCCCAGAGGAGTTCATAGAGATGGTTGACTGTTTTAAGGTTCCCTCTAGAGAGTTAGAAAATGCTCGTGCAACAATGAAGCAAAATGTGAAATGCATTTGGCTAAAAAGGTAAATCCAAATCCTTTAATCTCTGGTTAAATCCCTTCTTTGTTATCAGGTGTTTTACATTCTGGCTCGCTGTCCGTACTACAAAGAGGGGCGGAAAGATAAAGATAAAACAGGAATCAAGCGACTGCTCAGCAACGGGACCTACACTGCGGCCTTCCCACTGCATGATGTAAGACACATTTACTCCAGTAAACAGCAGCTTTTAGATACTGGAAGTCAATTTTGTGAGACTTTTATCTTCACTTCCTTGCAGATTGAGATTCAATATGAATGTTTTAGGATGTGATGCATAGAATTTGATTAACCCAATTCTATATTAAGTACATAGAATTAATGCTTTCTAGACCACAAAAAACATTACAATTCTGCTTATATTTTAAGAAATAACAAATTAAACACACTGACAGAAACAGGTCTGTAAAATTAGTACATTTTACTGTTAATGCCACTTGTACTACTGCTACTAAGACGTTTATTTTGAAAAATAAGTGGTTTTGTAAGTAGTAAATTGGCTGGAAATGTTAAATTTAGGACTTAATGACAAGTATAAATACATTTGTTTTTACATTTACAAGTTCCAGAGCCATAATAATTTAAGTGGTATAATGAAGTTTTTAAAAAAATTAAGATTGGATTAATTTAATAGTTTGAAAATAGAATATTGTCCTGAATATCCAAAAATATTTTCCTCAACAGCCAATATTATACTATTTCTTTTGCTTTTAGTGTAGATACTGGAAAAAGGCAAGAAATGCTGAGTGTGAGAGTGAGCGCTTCAACTTGTACAAGCACTGGGCCAGGTTTCTCTGCTTTTACAAAGAGCAACCTCTGAACCTCATCAGGTAAATGAACATCCCCTGCTTGCAGACATTTATCACTGATTCTGACATCGAAATCTAACATTTCAGAGTTCAGAATTCATTGTGACATTAAAGTGGTTCTTTGGTTGCAGGAAGTACTACGGAGAAAAGATTGGGATCTACTTTGCCTGGCTGGGCTTCTACACTGAGATGCTGTTCTTCGCAGCGGTCATGGGCCTTATATGTTTCACCTACGGAGTGCTCAGTTATGATGACAACATATCAAGGTTAGTACCGTGTTCCTCACTACCGTGTACCTCACTATCGTGTACCTCACTACCGTGTTCCTCACTACCGTCTACTACCATGTACCTCACTACCGTGTTCCTCACTACCGTGTACTACCGTGTACCACTACCGTGTACTACCGTGTACCTCACTACCGTGTACTACCGTGTACCTCACTACCGTGTTCCTCACTACCGTGTACTACCGTGTACCTCACTACTGTGTACTACTGTGTACCTCACTACCGTGTTCCTCACTACCGTCTACTACCGTGTACCTCACTACCGTGTACCTCACTACTGTGTACCCAAAACATTATGGGCATCGAAATACATTATTCTTATACACTCTGTTGTCAGTTTATGAGGTTCACCTGGCTGAAATTAATGCAGTCTAATTCAACAGTCCTGCAATAAATCCCTTTATGAAACCTGTAATATTCAGTTAAAGTTGATACTGTTTCCGACACTATGGTCACATTAGAGGATCTAGTTTACTCAATCAACGAGTGTACGCTAAATGAGAGAAACAGCTCTGTGCATGATGTAATCATTTCTATGGACAGAAAACCCTGCTCCATGCATGGGGTCATTGTCATGTTGGCCTTTCATAGACGGTGATACTAGAGAGCTCCAGTTATTGGAAGTGACGGACAGAAACTACGAAAAACACACCACCAGATCAAAAATGTAAAAGTGTGTCTTTGTCTGCATCATGTATTTTGGTAGGATGTATTCATTACTCTTCCTTCTTCTTACCACAAATCTTTAACCTGACTAAAAACATACATTCCTATCAAACATCGGTGCTGAAAAGTCTAACTCTGACATGCTCTGTTAAGAAGAACTTGATTATATAAACAGTATTTCATTTTAATCTACAGTTCATGTTGAATAACTGTGGCTGTTTACCTTTAATTGTTTGTATGTTCATGTATTTTTTTTCTCTTTCTAGCAAAGAAATATGTGATGCTGATATAGGGGGCAGTATTTTGATGTGTCCTCTTTGTGATAAAAAGTGCCCTTTCTGGCAGCTCAACTCCACTTGTCTCTCCTCCTGGGTAATTATTTCATTTGATATGTTACCAGGACACAAATTATTTTAAAGTCAGAGATAACATGTACTTGATGAGGTTATTACAAACTTGAAATTGAATTAAGTGTGTTGGAAAACAGTTCAAAAATGTGAAATACCTTGCGTCCTGCGGAGCAAACAGTATGTCATCCTGTTTAAGCCCAGCATGTCACTTCCTCTGCTGCTCTAAGGAACTTATCCATTTCCATATTCTCTCTTCCAGCAATCCCATCTGTTTGATAATGAGGGAACGGTTTTCTTTGCCATATTTATGGGGATTTGGGGTAAGTGTCAATCTGTCCTGCTTGTCCTGTGTTTAACTTGTGTAGGAGATCCAATGATACCCCCCTCCTGTAGGACAGATTTTCACAGTCAAAACCTTTTCACACCAAAGTGTCCTCCTTTATCCAAACTGCTTCAGCGGAGAACAACATGCCAGCCTGAATATGGCGTCATGTACAAGCAGTAGGACAGTTTGCTAGCACGCGGTAGGCCATCAGTGCCCTATAAACTGGCAACAAGCACAGCAGTTAACCCAAGAAATGATGAGAGTCATGGCACGGCTGAAACATCTTACACTCCAAAAGGCAACACAGACAATTTGTTATAAGTCGGCGAGGAAGTCACAGCATGCAAAGATCAGCCCAAAAAATGGATGGACACAAAAATACCTGCACAAAGACAAAGCCAAGTTCTTACTGTACAACAAAATCTATTAGGTTTTACAAATATACCTGTCCTCTCTCTGTCTGACAGTAACTCTGTTTTTGGAGTTCTGGAAGCGGCGTCAGGCCCGGCTGGAGTACGAGTGGGACTTGGTGGACTTTGAAGAGGAACAGCAACAGCTTCAAATTCGGCCTGAGTTTGAGATCAGATGCAACAACAGGAGGCTCAACAAGATCACACAGGTGCTCCAGAGCCTTCTTTCAAACATGACAATCATTATGTTTGTTGTACTTTGCAAATGAAAACATGGTAACTTATTTTAAAACAATAAAATGATCCAAATTAATCTGTCAGGAAATGGAGCCGTTTCTCCCTGCCACCAGCAAGTGCGCTCGCTTCTGCCTCTCTGGAGCGACTGTTTTATTCTGGGTAAGAAATTATTCATCAAAGCTGTGTTTGTGATTTATAGGATACGCAGCAGGTAATTCAATGCCTCGTCACATATCATCAACGTCTTTATACTCTGTGTACTCCCTCCACAGATTTCTCTGATCGTGGCCTGTATTATCGGGGTCATAGCATACAGGCTGGCTGTGTACGCAGCATTTGCAAGTATCATTAAAGATCCTTTGAGGAAGATCCAGCTGGTGGGAAGATTCATCACTCCACAACTAGCCACCTCAGTCACCGCTTCCTGCATCAACTTTGTCATCATCATGATCCTCAACTTCTTCTATGAGAAGGTGGCCATCTGGATCACTGATATGGGTGAGGAGATTTCATCCAGTGACAGATGTTTTACACTGATCGACTGACCGTTGTTGATTGTAACATGAGGCTATCTGCACTGTCCACTTCCTGCAGAAATCCCCAAAACCCACCTGGAGTATGAGAACAGGCTGACCATGAAGATGTTTCTCTTCCAGTTTGTAAACTACTACTCCTCCTGCTTCTACATGGCCTTCTTCAAAGGCAAATTTGTGGGGTATCCTGGTAAATACTCCTACATGTTTGGCAAATTGAGGAATGAGGAGGTGAGTTTTTGTGGTCTCCAATTGAACAAAAATAAAACACCTCTTAAAATACAATATTTAATCATGTTTCTGTTGAACTGAGATGTATTTCTATAAGTAAACATCCCCATTGAAAAAGTTCAACTTTTTATTTGTGTCAGGGCAACGTTAGAATCGGGTGCGCCAAATATAATTGTATTGTATACAATAAAAAGCTTCTTTCTGTCCTAGTGTGACCCTGGAGGCTGTCTGATCGAGCTGACCACCCAGCTGGTGATCGTCATGGCTGGTAAACAGTTGTGGGGGAACATTCAGGAAGCCCTGCTGCCGTGAGTCCAGTAAATCTGTGTCCTCCACTCAGACTGTCAGACTATTCATCTCATTCATTTACGCAGTGTAAAAGGAGCAAAAAGACACAACATAACAAACAAAATTCTACATTAATTATGTCACAAAATAAAGTCCCTGGAACATCCAGATGTGGTAATTTGTTTAAGCAGCTTGCCCCCGTTTTATTATATGTACACACCCTCCACAAAATGTCAAAAAGATCTACCCAACTGACGGTCTCCACAGATTTCCTATGTCATTGACTTGAAACTGCCAAGAAAATGCTATAAAGTGTGAATGAAAGAATCGATTGTGAGCTGAATCCTGAGCACTTGGTGCAACGACTTCAAAGAAAATTATATTTGTAAATGAGTGTCGTGATGACATTAGAAGGAAAATCATTCACCCTGTAGAACAAGTAGTGTCCTGGAAGTTGTTGGGAACTGTTTAGTAGAAGTGCTGAAACACTTTAGTGCACAGTTTTAAATAACCTGGACCTGATAAAGATGTCTATGCAGAACATACGGTGCTTGATAAATGATTATTTGTTAGTTGGTCTGATTTGGCCAATCACAACAGAGAACCATAACTATTCATTTTTCTTTTCTGATCATTGTCACTCTGGAAATTTCTTTGTGCAAAACCAAAAGTCTGCTCTTACCTTCATTTCAGCATTGCCAGCTCAACATATAATTATTCTTCTGTGACAGGTTGATGCGTAACTGGTGGAGCAGCAGAAAGGGACGGCACAATCCTGAGAACCATTACAGCCGCTGGGAGCAGGATCACGTGCTTCTGAACTTTACCCAGCTGGGCTTGTTCTACGAGTACCTGGAGATGGGTGAGACACTTCACTGGTCTGACTGTATTATATATATTATGAATTACAAGTACCATATCTTTACAGACTTATCAGGGAATGTTCACTAATAATCTTCAGCTTACCTGTGTTTGACTTTCTGCCCTTTCTTTCCCATTACTCCCTCTCTGTCATTTCAGTGATCCAGTTTGGCTTCATCACTCTGTTTGTGGCCTCCTTCCCCTTGGCGCCCCTCCTGGCCCTGTTCAACAACATCCTGGAAATCAGAGTGGACGCCTGGAAGTTCACCACCCAGTTCAGACGACCTATGGCCTCGAAAGCCCGGAACATCGGAGCGTGGCAGGAGATCCTCAATGCAGTGGCCATTTTGTCTGTTGTTACCAATGTAAGTTTTTTTTAATATCAGTAACAGTTTTTTTCTCTAGTTTCAAACATCAAACTAAGGGTTTTAACAGCAATTTACCTCAATAATAAACGTGTTACTGACAGCCTTTTGTGCTTGCCTTTGTCCCAGGCTTTCATTATGGCGTTCACCTCAGACATGATCCCCCGTATGGTGTACCTGTATGCATACGGTGAAAACACCAGCATGATGGGATACATCGACAACAGCCTGTCAAGATACAACATCTCACAGATTCATCGGGACAACATGCCAGAGGACAACTGGTTTAATAACTCCACCACCACCTGCAGGTATCAGAGAACTGGCTGCGCTTCTGACTCTAGTTTGATTTGACATTTTTAAGCAGCACTGATCAATATTTTTTGATAAACAACTGATCAAATGACTGCTTGTAATGTGACAGGAATCCCTCAGAATGACAAACACACAGAAACTTGTCACATCGATGGCGTGTTTCAGCATCTTTCAGCTCATTGCTTTGGTTTAATCACCTACAGCACTATTGTTTGGATTCAGGCATGGCTTTGAGCTGCAGTGAAAAAGCTTTCATGAAACCAAACCACTGAACTAAAAGGAGAGTGAATAGTAGGCTAAAATTTCAAAGCTGGCCTAAAACATGACTACATAAGCACTTGTGTTGCTCTTTATTCTGAATGCGTAAACAAGCAACTATTTACTAAGATGTAAACCTTGTACGAGTCAGTGTTGAGTTTACTGTTTGTTGTGCCTTCCCTGAAATGATTAAAAATCATTTCTGCAGATTTGAGGCATTTCGTTAAAGTTGTGTGAGTCAGTTTGTTAGAAATTGTTGGCCATTAAGGTGCGACTGACATCTAATTGACTTTTTCTTTTCGAAGTACAACTCTTTGTTACATTACATTTAGCTGACGCTTTTATCCAAAGCGACTTACAATAAGTGCATTTCAACCATGAGGGTACAAAACCCAGAACAACAAGAATCAAGAAAATACATTTTCTTCAAGAAAGCCAAACTACAAAGTGCTATCAGTAAGTGTCATTTTAAGTGCTACTAAAGTTCTACTGTTCAAGGTAAAGTCTGAAGAGGTGTGTTTTTAGTTTGCGGTGGAAGATGTACAGAGTTTCTGCTGTCCTGATGTCGTTGGGGAGCTCATTCCACCATTAAGGAGCCAAGACAGCAAACAGTCGTGATTTAGTAGAGTGTTTAGCTCAGTGAGGGAGCGACAAGCCAATTTTTATATCTGTTGTTGGAGCTGTTGAGAAGTTATCTTCTGTGTAGTGGTAGCAGCGCTCGTGTTAAATGATTGTATTACACATTATTGATTGTACAACGCCCCTCTGCTTGTTTTTGTTCAGATACCGTGACTACCGGTACCCTCCCGGCCACCAGAGGGAGTACAATCACACCATGCAGTTCTGGCACATCCTTGCTGCCAAAATGGCCTTCATCATCATCATGGAAGTAAGACAACATTACTTTTCCCCACTCCTCACTCAAAGAATAAATACTCAGAATTAAAGTACAAAATAGATGTGATAATTCTTTGTCTGCAGCATTTGGTGTTTGTGGTGAAATTCTTTGTGGCGTGGATGATCCCGGACGTCCCGTCAGACGTGAAGGCACGGATTAAACGAGAGCGCTACCTGATCCAAGAGTACCTGCATAACTACGAGGTGAAGAGGCTCAAACTCCAGATTAGTGCCAGTTTCATCACAGAACCACCGTCGGAAATGTCCTTGATGTCAGACAAGCATGAAGTGCTGTCTGAGTGCCTGTAGCTCCTGCTTCACACCTCCAACTGACCAAACCGAGAGTGGACATGTCCGAGGGTTTTGTCCTCACTGACAACATCCATTTACAAGGGCTCTGTCTTTCAAATTAAAACGTTATTTCTTTATTTTTTAATGAATATTAACACTTGCCAAGACGTACTCCTATATTAGGATCTGTATAGAGGCAGCGGGAAAAAAAATCCAATGCAACATTACATTTTGTTTTCCTTAAAAACAGCTTCTTTAGTGGATGAAATATTTCTGTGCCATTCTGTGTGTGGAAGCTGTCAGGAGGGAAATCAACGAGGAGCAGAACCATCATAATCACAGCTTCTTCTACCCTTCTCTGTGTAACATCTTCAAACTCTCCATTTGTCATGAAAAAAATAACTTCTGTATGTGCTGATAGACTCAAAGTTTGTGATGTTGGACATGTGACATTAGGTGTAACTAACCCTTAAAGAGATGATTATGATATTATTAATTGTATTTTCTGCATGTTATTCTTCTACGAGAATACAAGATGAAGGACTGAGCTATTTAGAAAAGGAAATTATGTGTCAGTTGTAAAAATGTTGTTGGAAATTCATTTAACTATGAATGTAGAAAACACTCAGACTAACAAATGTTGAAATATACGAGAGGAAACGCAAAACTTAATAGCTGCTGCTTAATCCTCAGACAGCTTCTTTTTTTTATTGGTAGCTACATAATGTTTCATTCCACTGATCTATAGCTGGGCTATGAGATTGTCCGTTTTGTTATGTGAGCGTATCATGTTTAGGGAAGAGCTCTTAAAAAATGTGCATTAGAAAACCAAGTACCTCCATCATCCTGCAGTGATACTGTAACAATCAGAAGTGAGTGGTTATTCCATTCAGTCCACCCTGAGTTATAGACTCCCACATTAATATAGTGAGACAGCAGCTGCAGGCTCGTATCTCATCTTGTATTACCAACTTGCTGCGGTATCAGTTATAAGATTTCTACCAAAAAAAAAAACGACTTCAGATTATTGGTGTCTCCACATACTGCAGGGATTAACCTTCAATTCAGAGAAACACAGAGAGGAGAACTTCTATCCTGCTGGCACAGAAGCGAGTGAGCATTTCAGTGGGAAAAAAGACTACAGTGTTGCATATAATACTTCAAATTGGCTATAGTGCAATTAATGTATTGATCTGTTTCTGCTTTGAAGGATTTGTGTCTTTCTTAGCAGTTTACATGCAACACCCGATTTATTATTTCTTCATCACCTCATAAAAACCTACCAAGCAGTGTTAGTCCAGTCAAATATTCAAGTACATCTTATGATGTAAATTATCACTTTGTCAAATCATGCAAAAAAATAAAAACTCCTTCAACACATTGTGTAAAAGACAGACATCTTTTTGTATTTCTTTAGATTGGTTATTTAGCAGATATACTACATTTTTTTGTATCTATTTATGCTCAATATTCATCTAGATTTCTGTGTTTATATTGAAACATCTTTGTGATTTAAAATATAAACGATGCCGTCGTTATTCCAGCTCTCGGCAGGATATATGTCAGTCCCAAACAAAGCCTGACTCACACCAATCTCAGGATGAAACATCGTCTAATGTTTGTTGAACATCGGTTGCTGCAGATATGGTTGGAATCCTTCAAGGTGCATGATGTGTTTCCTAACAAACAAATGCCTTAAACATGTGTTCAGTTATTTTTGTAGGATTTTGTAATGACAAATGTTTCCTCAATGAATCGTTTTCATATCTTTTGTGGCTGCAGCTAGTTATTTGCATTGTAGCTGTTTTGTGGATGTTGGTGTTGTGTAAATATTGTGTTCACTGTAGACTATTAAAAAGGAGCATAAAAACGCTGTCAACATTCAAAATAAATATATTTTAAAAAGGAACTTTAGTTTGAGTTTTATTTGCAAGAAGATTTGATTTCTTTTTTAAACAGTAAGCCTGTACGGTGGACATTCCCCCAACATGCTGCCATATGTTCTTTAACACATAGTCTACTACGGTATAAAACACACTCTGCTTCAAATAATAATTTGTGTTGAACATAGTTTTTCTCCACAATGAAGAATTAAACTTCTTACAAACTCTTGAAATCACATACTCATTCTCCCTCAGTGAAAAGTCTGCTGATGAGACAAAGTTCATTTTAAAAACTGATAGACACTAGATGTCTCCTACTTCATTAAAACTCTGTTCTCAATGTGTGTTTGTACTGAATATTCCCCCATCACACTTGTGTAAATTGTACCAGGATTGACTTCCAAACTAGTTGTGATGCTCATTGATGTTGTCTTAAAGTCAGATTTTAGAGTGGGCACAGAGCAACTTTGCCCCTTCAACAGGTGAATGTGAAAACTCTCCAGAGACTATTCAGCACAGTGGAGCTCACACGTCCAGGGGAAGTCACAAGAAGACATTTTAAATTAGAGAAGGACTTTATAAAAAAAAAATGAAAACAAATATTTAAAACACGGTCTAGCAAACTACATTAAACTACAAAGTAGGCCTAAATAACCATAAGAGGCACAAAATAGCGAAAGTAAATCATCCCTAATCATCTACAAAATTATATTTTATCACAAAAAGAAAAAAACACAATTAAGTATGTTGAAGGCTTTCATTTACAACCACCAGGTGGCACCCAATACCCACAAATAACAAGATGACGAGGAAGACACTGATCGCTTTCCCTCCATCTCTTTTGTTCTTTACAAGATCTTTATCTTAAGAGTACATTATCGTCATTATTATTATTATTATTATAAGCTCATTATTATTATTATTATTATTAGTGTGTACAATGACTGTTGCGACATGATATATCTTTAAAATCTCAAATAATGAGGGAAACAAAAAATAATTCTTCCAAAATGTTGCTCGTGCTTCGGTGGGAAGATGTGGTTGTCGTGGGGATGAAAATTGGGGAGACGCTTAAATTATTGATGAATTCCTACGTTGGAGAGAAGAGCTTGTTGGGAGGTGGGCGGGGGGGGGGGGGGGGGCGTGTGGGGCGGGGATTCACCCCTGCTCGTTTGGTTTCCATAGCACCGCCCTCGGGAGAGCTGCAGTTTTCATATCAGAATACTCTCTTTGTTTTATTAAAAAAATATATATTTCCAGAATAAATAAAAACACAAAATGAAAAATATAGAATCGAAATAATTTTATTCTATGTCCTATCATTTAGACTGTGAATTAAAGCGACGTGTCTCACCCTAAAACATGTCCTCCTCTTCCCCTCAGTTATTACGAAATTGCCAATAGAAACAGACTCATATATTTATGTATTTGCATGCTGGTTTTTAAATCTGGCCTTCATTCGTGCTGAGCAGCTGGCCAGATGTTGGACGCGGAGCTGCTGTCGCTGACCTCGGTGCTGAACACGACGTCAGATGAACCTGCTCTCACCACAGGAGACACGATACAGCCTCACTCCCTCTTTGATTTATTGAAGCCACTCCAAACACCCACCTCTGCTTCCTGAACTTTGACTTTTTGTAATTTTTCTGATTCATTAGCTCTCCTTTTCTTCTTGTTGTGAACATAGATACGTATCGCTCTACGACGCTGGCTGTCAATTTCGCTCGTCTTCGTCGTGATGGCACTTGGCGCGGCTACTGTACGCAAGGCAGGAGATGAAGTGGTGGTGGGTGAAGGCGCGCAGCTCGTTTGATTGCCCGTCTTTACGCGAAGGGGCTTTCACATCAGCGCTGAAAATTTAGACTCGTCTGTTGGATGGTCGCCTCCCTGGGCTCAGATTTCTGATAACTTCGTTTGTTGTTTTCCTTGTAGCCGCTGCAGTCGGCCATCCTGCGCTGTAACATGACGCGTAAGCAGTAAAATAGTATAGAGAAAACAGGCCTACACACAGAAACTGGATATGGAGTCCGTGAAAACGAAAGCCACGGCGGGGGTGAAGGAATTTGCGGGCAAGACCCTGGGTCATATGCACAGGTAAGGGCACGCATTTTTATTTATTTTTTTTCCATGTGAACTGGCGCGCGTGAATTACCACGCTCATATGTGATTATTTACATGCTGCATTTTGGCAAGACACGAGCCACGGAGATGTGTGGGTCCACGGGCCACCTAAAAACAGTTCCACAACTTGCAGAGGTCTCTAGTCACGCCTCTAGATGTGAGAAGAAAATTATGCAATCAAATGTGTGTGTGTGTGTGTGTGTGTGTGTGTGTGTGTGTGTGTGTGTGTGTGTGTGTGTGTGTGTGTGTGTGTGTGTGTGTGTGTGCGCGCGCGCGCGTGTAGAGGTTTGGATGCCACTGGATCCTGATGCAGGGGCCTGAACATGAATCTCATTGGCAGATAAGTTATCCAGAACGTGCAGACCACGCGCGAAATTTTGTGGGGATCCATTCATAATTTGCGATACATTTCATGTCACGTTTGAGAGCAGTGACGCACACACAATGAGAAGCCAGCAGCCCGTGTTTCATTCCAAATCACCATCTTCACTTTGGCCATTTCAACCTAGACATTTTGTATGGCTTTTCTTTAGTGTGTATTTATAGTTTTTGCACGTGCAGGTGAATAAATACATTTTTAGACTTCCAGTTATGTTTAGATTGGGGCCTGTTCCCTTGCGAATTCATCGTCCGTGTCATACACACATTCGTGAGAGCACTGGCTGCTATTATTCCTCTAAAATATGCATGAGAATTAAAATAAAACTGATTCTCGTTCAGGATCAGGCGACGACACCTCTGTGTTTTGAGGCGCAGCCAACATACCAGGCCTGCAATTAAGACCAACTTGCATTTTATTCGATTCTTTTTATGTCCATTTTGAATTATTCTTTAAGTTTTTCATTCGTTTGCAGAAAAACGAATTTCAATGCTTGGATTTGTATCATTTTGCATCCTGATTTTGGACAAACACGTACTATGTAACGAATAGTCTATGTGATTTTCCTGGAAAGAAAAAAAAAAAAAGAGGAGCTTGAGGAAAGCCCACAGACAGACGTGTGTCTTTTCAGGCTGGAGCTGCTGCTCAGTCCCTGAATGCTAATGAGTGTGAAAGTGAGTGGGCTGCTGCAATGCGGTACAGTCAGGGACCTCTCCGCCTCTTTTCAGCTCCACAGGCTCAACTTTGTTTGTTTTATCGTTTTCTTTTCTTAAGGTCAAACACAGATGAACAAAGTTGGTTTGTAATCGTCGCCCATGTCTTTTTGAGTCATGTTGAACCTCACAGATTTGAGTCTCCTCAGTGCGTCAGAAGAAAATATTTTCCATTAAAGACAATTCAGTGCAGAGGCCTCCTTATCCAAACAGCTCTTTGATTATGATGATTCTTCAATTTCCGTCTCCTACATCTTTTTGAATGTGTGACAAGAAATCTCAGATAGGCACAAGATCCATCTGAGCTCCAAAGCACTCATCCCAGAATTAAATATTGATGCTAAAAGCAAATTAAAATGGGCCTCCATTAGGGCGGAAGTATAACTTTTTTTTTCCTGAGCATCTTCCTCATGTAATGTGACGTTGTTTTATTGGCGAACTCGGTAGAAGTGTCATCATCACCTGGTTGTTGCAGGTTGATGGAGAGGAGGCAGAAAACCGGGGAGGTGATCGAGCTGACGGAGGATGGTCGGCCACGGGAGGCCGCGCAGAAGAAACCCCCGCTGTGCGACTGCTACTGCTTCGGTCTGCCCCGCCGCTACATCATCGCCATGATGAGCGGCCTGGGCTTCTGCATCTCCTTCGGTATCCGATGCAACCTGGGCGTGGCCATAGTGGGCATGGTCAACAACAGCACCATCCACCAGGACGGCAAGATCATCATCAAAGAGGTGTGGCAAAGGCAGCGAGCACCTAAAAACATGGCAGACAAACAACACGTGCCTCAAGACACCGAACACCCGATTATGATTTTTACCAAGAGAAAAAGGGAAAATGTATTTATCCACACATGAGAAAGAGCTTTCCAGGCCTTCTACTGCCATATTACATCTAATAAATCATAAATCAATCCCAATAATCACGATCAGCTTTTTCAAAATTTAATTAAAAATTTGTGCGTAAAAATGTGTAATATGACTGTGTATTTTAAAACATACACCCAGATCCTAATGTACAATAGAGATGAAGCTGTTTAGTAATGTCAGCACGCCTATATTATAGCCATAGGCTATTCTTTGGATGTAATAGCACATCTTGCAATTTAAAAAAAAAAAAAAAAGACAACGTGAAATGGATGTCTGTGTCCTGTATTTATTGCCGAAATGCAAAAATACATCGAGTCATTCTAAAGCTCACATTTCCTTGGAAGCACATTCGTAAAAACCAAACACGTGCAAAAGGTAAATACTGTACATCTAAAACTACGTCTCTATACTTACATTAGAAGAAGAATATTTGGGTTAAATGGATAAATTTTGTATATATTTGTGCTAATTAAGGCCAAATGTTAACCAAATGCTCGTCTTCATCCATCAAGACAGCTACATATTTTTCACGGAGCAATAGTTTAATTATTAATAGCATATTAATAGGCAGGAAAGACTGATGCTTTACTGATTACATCGATGTAATCTAAACGAAATAAACCATTGTGAGCCTTTAGTAAACAGGCCTCCCTTTTCATCAATCCAATTCCACTGACTAAAGCCGTTTATTTCCTGATTGATTGAGAAGAAATGTTAACACAGGTAAATTCCTAAACATCTCTGCTTTGGTCATTTTATTTTATTTTTTACTATTTTTCTTTTCCATATCATATGCCTCCAGAAAGCCAAGTTCAACTGGGATCCAGAGACGGTGGGGATGATTCACGGATCTTTTTTCTGGGGCTACATCGTGACACAAATCCCCGGAGGGTACATATGCTCCAGACTGGCAGCGAACAGGTAGGCGGCCCTCCCAGTCAATTACCATAAATATGGCTTTGAACAAAAGGTGCGTGGAGGCAGATGTAGATTTTTAGGATTGTTGTCATATTTAACGAAATTACTGGAAAGTAAATGCCCCTATTCCTTTGTTCTCATGCTATTTTTTTCCCCCCTTTACTGGTTATTTTTTTTTTTAAATAGATAGAAAACGAAAATGTGCACGTTGAGACTGGAATAAATCCAATTAAAAAAATTTTAAAAAAAAAAAATCTTTAAAAAAAAAAAAAGCCAAAGCGAGGTCTCAAAATACGGCGTCATTCTTGTGTGAACAGTGGAATGGCTGCAGGTCACAGGTACATAAAGACGGAGTGTGACTGCATGAAGGC
Organism: Brachyistius frenatus; assembly: GCF_029030835.1. Lineage (NCBI taxonomy): Eukaryota > Metazoa > Chordata > Actinopteri > Embiotocidae > Brachyistius > Brachyistius frenatus. The sequence continues at coordinate 1,374,785 of NW_027210623.1, forward strand.
AGCAGACAGTGTGGAGCTGCGGGGAGGGCAGCGGGCTGGCAGGCCTGCAGCTCCTGGTGTCAGGGCTTTCTGCCACCTGTTAATGAGCTCCCTGGGGGGAGCCGAGTCTAATCTGTCGCTCTCTCAGGGCGGGGAGACCAGACTCGCTCTTGTCGCCAAAGGCTTTAATTCACACGAGCACTGCCAATGCCTCAGTCATACAATTAGCCCACGTTATATCACAGACACTGTAGGATGTAATATTAATATGGGGGGGGGGGGGGGTGCACATTTAAGGGGTTGACTCTTGAGATACATGATTATAAGCTACATTTCATATTTAATTGTCAAAATTGGTTACTTAATATACAGGAAATAAATTCAGTGTATCTTAAACCAGAGGACTAAACCTTCATTGCACAATTGCAACGAACGTTTAGGCCTATAGCCAAATTTAAAAATAAAAAATAAAAAAAAAGAAGGCGAACAGCAGCATAATCAATAAATCTTTAAAAAAAAAAAAAAAAAAGTTATAAAACTACGACGGCCTACGACAGGCTGCCCCATCTTTAATGTGGGCCCTTCTCATTCATTTCATTTAGGCTACGTTTTATTTCCCTGCCCTCCGTCTGTGTGGGTTCCCTCGTCCCGTTGATTGACACGAGGATGTAATCGAATCAATCGGTCTCGTGCCCGACAGGAGTCTCCGCCGGATTAGGGTTTGCCCCCCCCCCACGTGCACAGGAGAGGGCCGGTAGGTCGTGACAGAAATGAGAAGCAGCTCGGTGTTGATGGACGGCCTTGCTTCACCTGCTCAGCTGCTCCTTTGCGAAAAAAAAAAAAAAAAAAAAAGATGACAAAATAAATATGCGTATTCCTGTTTTTAAAAACCTCTTCCCGTTTCCCGCGTACGCCGTAATAAGCAGTGGTAGCTATTTTTAACAACCGGTGACAGACGAGTACATGGATAATTTAGTTTTTTTTTTCGATAAGTAGTTTATATAAATTATTGAGTCATAACACGCATATGATTAAAAAAAAAATTTTTTTTTTTTTTTTTTTTTTTTAAATAAATAAATAACATAGAGACCAATAAATTATTTTCGGTTCTGCCGGTCAATGTCAAAGAAGAACTAAATGTCCTTCTTCGCAGAAAACACATTTCTTGGGGCATTGTCAAAGTGAAAACGGTTGCTAAGCAACACATATGACTGTTAATGGGGCGTTGCTGCCTAAAATATTTATTTCCGTGACGCCAATGAGCGCGTGCGGGGCAGGGCCAATCAGATCCGATGACACGCCACAGGACCCGCGTCGTAGCCTGCGTGCAGAGATGATTTTATTCGGAAGGGGTTTTAAATGTGACGGATTTGTGTCCTTACAACAACACGAGATAAAAACAAGAAGACTTGGAATGGCTTTTTGTGTTAAATATGAAATATGTTTTAATGGATATTTTTTTTCCATGGAAAGAGTATTCACACCCTCAACGCAAATAATTTAGCAGAAACCAATCCACAACCACAACAAGAAAGCTATCAAAATAAAAGGGAGGTCTGATCTAATGTGGTATTTCAGTGCACGGTTCCTAGTCATCAACAGCAGAGCTAAATCTGTCCAGTTCTTTATGAGGGGAGTTTCTAGGTATAAAATGCTTCATCTAAAATGCATTTTATAATATTTTCAGGGTATTTGGTGCAGCCATTATCCTCACCTCGATTCTCAACATGTTCATCCCCTCGGCTGCCCGAGTCCATTACGGGTGTGTCATTTTTGTCAGGATATTGCAAGGACTGGTGGAGGTAAGACAATGTCAGCATCTAACAGTGTTTTGAATCTTTCTTTGCTTTAATAAAAATCCGTGTGTGTAATGGTTTAACATATTCACGAGTAAAAATTAGCAATGAATTTATATCCACAATTAATAGAACATAAAGGTTGAATATGTCATGTACATTTTTGTTATTGTGGGTATAAATAGCTGAGGATTTGCAATAATTCTGTGTTCAAAAAGAGATTCCTGTAAAATGTCCTCCAAGAGAAAACAAAGAAAAGACTGTAACACGCACTTGATATTCAGCTAGTGGAAATTTAAGACGAGCTGTATTGATCCAGTCCACTACAGTTGGTTTTTGTGGGATAGTCCGGCTTTTTTTTTTTTTTTTCTGTCTCCCTCTATATCCTTGATACACAGCAGCAGAGTGCGCTTGTACAGATAGATGAGGAAGAAAATGCTGATATGCAAAGGCTCATCAATCCTTCGTAGTGAAATGCAACACCCAGAAATCTGCCTGCTGTGGAGTAAATCTTGACATGTCCATTCAGTTTATTGTAGTGAAAATACAGAAAGCTGATCCAACAGTTCTTAGATATGAAAACATCTTTCTGTCTGACAGTTTTCCATTTGTTCAAAGTTTTTGGATGAATGGTATCAAACATTTCAGTCATGATTGTAAACAATTCTTCCACCAGTAGACCAGCATCATATATCATGCTGCAGCTCACATTTTTGGAAGGATGATTTATAGTTTTGATCAATTGCGTTTAAAATAACTAAAAACAACATATACTTAAATATGTAATGTCTTAAAGACCAGGTGGCACTGCACTGCTTTACTACATCCCATGCAAGATGTATTTTCCATCAGCTCAGTTTGTTCAAATTAGTGGCTGATGAAGATTTAATATCTGCAGGCCTGCTTTGCTCCATGAACAGCTCATCAGGCCCTCTTTGCTCCGGGCACCATGCAGTTTGTTCATGGTAATCACAAGGGTCAAAATGTTAATTTGTGTTAGTTCTTGTATCAGATATCTATTGATTCAGACTCTTATCTAAAAGGGGTATTTCGGATAGATTGTTTGCACGGTTTACACCTCCAAGCTTGCTGCAAATACTGTTATAATGTTTGAAATGGATGTTTAAAATCGGACTAGATATATATAGACTATTATTTAGTGTTCATACAATACAACTGAATGTCCCAAACAAACCGTTTGCGTTCCACCGTTTCTTCATGATACATTGACACAGACTGCTGCTGTGTGGTGTGTTTAGGGAGTGACCTACCCTGCCTGTCATGGCATCTGGAGTAAGTGGGCTCCGCCACTGGAGAGAAGTCGTCTGGCCACCATCTCATTCTGTGGTAAACACATAGAAACAGCTCAGTTTATTTTATCACGGTGATTAAGATGCCCGAGCTTCCGAGCGTTGACTCTCTTGTCTTGCTGTGCGTCAGGTTCTTATGCTGGTGCTGTGATTGCGATGCCTCTGGCAGGGATCCTGGTTCAGTATTCAGGCTGGTCTTCAGTGTTCTACATCTACGGTAAGATCGATGAGGGCTTGGGGTGACACACGTGTGTATTACTGCACAAAGGAGTAGGAGATGAAATACGCATATACTTAAGTGTTTCTAAGCTTGGCTGAAACTTTAAGAGTTTGACAGTTAGAGAGTCCAGTGAAAGTCAAATGGATTTATCCAGGCAGACTGTGCATTGATTTCCTTCCCCTGATGTTTTGTTATGTCAATAAATAACCTCCCATCTTTCTCACTGGACTGGATACAGTTAGCTTTCCTGTCTGACTTTTATTCTCTGAGGCATTTTGGAAAGATCCGGCTGCCAAATACTCTGCATGTGCTTACTGCTGAGGTCAAAAATAGCAGCAGGACTTCATCTGTAATTATTTGAAGTTCTGACATGTAATCTGCCTGTAATACGCAGGATGCTTTGGCATCTTCTGGTATATGTTCTGGATCCTGGTGTCTTACGAGAGCCCTGCTGAACATCCTACCATCACGGATGAGGAACGCTGCTACATAGAGGAGAGCATTGGAGAGAGTGCCAAGCTAATGGGTCCTTCAGAGGTGAGGGGACACCCTCCATACAGTACTTTTGTTTTCAATCCTTTGTCTTGTAAACAGCGTTACAAGTGCAGACACACTATCAAGTTACAACTTCATCAGCCATGTCCACCACCTTGTATGTTTTGTCAGGTAATGTGCTGAATATTTATGCATATAATTCAATTGCTTGTCATAATGTATTGCAGAAATTCAAGACCCCCTGGAAGAAGTTCTTCACCTCTATGCCCGTCTATGCAATCATTGTGGCCAACTTCTGCAGGAGCTGGACGTTCTACCTGCTGCTGATTAGCCAGCCTGCATATTTTGAGGAAGTGTTTGGCTTTGAGATAAGCAAGGTGAGCCAACACTATCGCTGCACAAACATGGAGCATGAATTGTGTGATCAATAAATTATAGATTCAAATGCAATGGGAAAAACTCAACTGTCAGCGGGATGTTATCAAGTTGAGCATGTGATACTTTGCTCTAAGCCAGATGCAGCGATTCATTATCTAAATCAATGACAGTGTAACCAGTGGCCTCCGGTTCTTTGTGATGATTGGATATATTGCATAACAAGGTTAAATCAGTTCACAACACAGAGAAAAGTTTATCTGTGTTTCAGGGAAAATCACCAGTTTTTCCAATTGCGTTGACGCATAAACCAGTGCTCATGCTGTCTGGGACATTAGGATTAACATGCATGGCCTTTAGTCTGATAAATCTACATATGCTGGTAGCACTCAACCTCTTGTCACATCCTCTCAAATAAAGTATAAAACCAGCATCCCAGAAAGAAGCTGATCAAAAAGAGATTTGCTACCGATGTTGAAATTAAAGACAATACAAACAATAAAATAGTATTTAAGGAGAACATCTGTAGTTGAACAATCATTGCGTGCCGTATTCCCTCATACAGGCATAATAAACGTATTGTGGTGTCATATCACACTGCAGATGATTTGGATTATTTCTGTGTGGTTGCAGGTCGGCATGCTTTCTGCCCTCCCCCACTTGGTGATGACTATCATTGTGCCCATTGGTGGCCAGCTGGCCGACTACCTGCGCAGCAATAACATCCTGACCACTACCACTGTCAGGAAAATCATGAACTGTGGAGGTGAGAACTCTGAACTGAGGATGAAATAAAAAAATAAAAAAAATGTCCACACCTCTCTGCACAGCCACAGGGTGTTACTTTCATGGTGTTGGATCCATACTGTTGTTGTTTTTTTGGTTGCTCTTCGCCGCCAAACGAGTTTGAGAGATGGTTTTGTTTATATTTTGTAAAAATCTATCTGTTCAATGCTTCAGTACACAAGTTGACTCACTGATTGTGACTGTGCATTGATTTCATATCTGTCACTTACGTAATTGAGTGCAGACCGTGTATCACGCTTAATTCAATTGGCACCACAATGACCAACAGCCTGTGGGCTTTGTGTGTGTTAGTGTGTTAGTGTGTGTGTGTGACCTGCTGTCTCTCTCTGCTAGGATTTGGCATGGAGGCCACATTGCTGCTGGTGGTCGGATATTCCCACAGCAAAGGGATGGCGATCTCCTTCCTCGTGCTGGCAGTGGGCTTCAGTGGATTTGCTATATCAGGTCAGTGCACGTAACCACTCCTTCAGTTCAACCAGGATTTAATTCATGTACAAATTCAAACTTAAATGTACTGTAGTTGTGATGCCGGAATCACTGTTAGCATGAAGTTTTACTGGATATAAAGTTTAGATTTGGGGCGTCAAAGAAAAGGTGAAAAGGCCAGATTTCAAGGGGAAAAATGTGAATATATTTTCTTTTTGTAGCTGTTGGTGTTAGTGTGCGGTTTTGTGGCATAATTTTGAAAATGTGCATTGTATTTGTAAGAAAGTGAGAAATGATATTCAAAAGTCTTAGTTTAAGGAATAGTTTGACAATAATGGGAAAAACACCAATTTATGTTTGCTAAATTTGAATCTACAGCCAGTAGATGGTTGCTGTCACTTAGCATGAGGAACAGAAACAGGGCAGACAGCAAGCCTGGCTGTGTGTAGAGGTTAAAAAAAAAAGTTATAAAGTTAGGTGTGAAGAGGATTTCCTGTCCAGGAGTTGTAACTTCTAAGAGGACATTTGGAAAGATCCAGCCTATCTGCATCCCTCCGCTGCCCGTCTTGAGCTGTCAGAGCTGATCTGTGCGGCTTTCCTCTGCCATTCATTCAACAGATCTTGTCATGTTTATGCTTACCTACAGAGGATGCAGATGTCTGCGACTGTCTGCAATTCAGCTTCTTGCCCGTTGTTCTCAAGCTTTCTCTCTGAGTGTTTAATAATTCAGTGCTAGCTGTCTCGGGGGATTTGCCAGGCGGACAGTGTGCAGCAGCAAGACACTTACTCATTCAGCCAGTCAGAGTGTGAGTGTGAGTGTGGTGGGGAGGAGGGAGCAGGGGGAGGGGGGAGGGGAACGTGTGGCGAGTTGATGCCTATTTCTGCAACAAGATGGTCACCATTTGTGCTGCTTTTTAACTACAACCGTGTCCTGCTTCTGTTGCTTTTTTTACTCGTTACATAGAGTCACACTGACGACCTCAGTTGGGCTTATAAATCTGGTTAACTGGCCTTACTATGATTCACAAAGGTCAAAAATCTATCAGCAATATTTTCACTTTTGTGTTGTATTTCTTCCCTCAGGCTTTAACGTTAATCACCTGGACATTGCTCCACGTTATGCCAGTATCCTAATGGGCATCTCTAATGGTGTGGGTACCCTGTCTGGGATGGTGTGTCCGCTGATTGTTGGTGCTATGACAAAGAACAAGGTAAGGGCTTTTCCCTTAAACATTAAAATAATAAAGATACTCTAATTTTATGTGCAAACATTCCTGATGGAGGCCTAAATAAATCAGAGCACTTTACTTTAAGAACCCCTAATTAGCTTTTATAAGCAGTAAATACAGTAAACATTAAAAGAATGGTTTATAATACCCTGTAATGTAGCTGTAAGCAGATTTAAGTATTTATCGATGCATCTGACAATAATTATAATTCCTCCTGTGGACAGCAATAAGTGTGTATAAACAGATAATGAATGAGAGTGCAGTAAAGCACTGTTTTAATAGTGTAAAATTTGTCAGCACAAGAAGTTATAACAGCATTAATAAACACGTGCATTGAACTTATAACTGCATACAATGACTTTAAGAGTGTGTAATAAATTAGTTAATAAATGTTTATATGCTACTTAGAAGGACTAAATAGAGGGACTTAAATTATATTAGAGGTCTAATCAAGAAATGCATTGTTTGTTTTTATCAACACTTATCTCTGTAGTCACTGCTTCTACATTAAAAATAACTAGAATAGGTTATTAAGGCATTTACAAGAGTTTATAACAGGTAACGTGGGCATAGTGATTTTAGGACACTGTGTACTAGTATTATACAAAAAACATTACAAATTTCTGTTTGTGTAACCGAGAAGATTTATAAATATCCCCAGCGGTTAACTTCTTTTAGCTCTCTAGACAGTAATCTTACATTAGTGGTAGTTGGACAGTAAACTTATGAAAGTATATCTGCAGTATTCTTTTTAGCTAATTAATTAAAGATGAATTCAATCCCTTAAGGTTCACATTTCCTCCTGTGGCAGCTGAATTATGTATCTTATTCCACTTATTATATTTGAATTCAACCAGTATATTCTGTTTTAACTTGTTCCAAAGCTTCACCAAGATGTTTATCTTCAGTCAGATATTCAAACCTAAGGCTCCAAGTTTTCTATGACCGCCTCACTCGATTAAATGTAAATGTTAAAAAACTGAAAATGACTTTAAAGTAGGCGACTAAAGGTTCAGCAAACATCACTCAAACAGGAGTAAAATGTGTATTTGTCGGGGACTATTTTCTGCTGCTTTTTGAGACACATTATTGGTGTAACTGGTGAGTTCTGGTGGCAGCAGGATGGTGAAGGAACAGTTTACACTGGGAACAGGTGCACTGGCTCATTGTGTTTTTAGACCAAAGTGTCCACAGGCAGTATTTGTTGGAGGGATGACTTCACAAAAAGACACTCACATTTCTCCTGTTCCTCTTCAGACTCGGGAGGAGTGGCAGTATGTGTTCCTGATAGCCTCCATGGTGCATTATGGAGGTGTGATCTTCTACGGGCTCTTTGCATCGGGAGAAAAACAGCCGTGGGCCGACCCGGAGCTGACCAGCGAGGAGAAGTGTGGCTTCATTGAGGAGGACGAGCTGGCAGAAGAAACGGGCGACATCACGCAGAGTTACGGTGCTTTCGGGGGTCAGGCCAAGATGTACGGTGCGACCACGCAGGTGAACGGAGGCTGGGCCGCCGGCTGGGAGAAGACGGAGGAGTATGTCCAGGAAGAAGCACAGGGAGGAGGCTACGGCTACAGGCAGGATGAGGGATACTCCTAGACCCAACACACATTCACCGACACACGAGTAGACTTATTTTCCTGAGTGTGCATCAGTTTTAGTCATGAAAATATCAACAAACAAGAAAAGCTTCAATCCAATGTTGTATTGTTTGCACAAATTCGAAAAATAAAAAAATAATCTAGAAAATTATCAATTTAATGAAAAAATGACTAAAGTATTTAAAAAAAAAATTAAGATATTTAATTAATAGAGGTGTAACATATCAAATTGGCAGTCTGTAAATGTATTATTATGCATATTGATAGATATATTTATTTGGAGTGCAATTGTGTGTAAATGTAAACATTTTCATCCCATCAGCCGAGGCTTCCCGACCACACTGAAGCCGGTTGGATTAAATAGAAGCTGCCCATCAGAAGTGACCCCTTATCTATCAAATCAAACAGTTATGGTACAACTTCCTACAGCCAGCCATTTCAGTGTATAAATATGTCCCTGCACAGCATTGTAAACAGAAAGTAGACACTCTGTTAAGATAGATTGTACTGTATCTGTTCTGAATGCACTCAGACTACTGTGTCCTTTTAATGCACAGGCATTTGTGTTTTCTTATCACCGGCTTCTCTGCGTGCGTAAAGTCCTGAACATGCGAGTGAGCTGGTGTCGAGGTTTGACGAGGGCCGTAATGACTCGTGTTGACCGGTTGGTTACACATGCATAAAAGGTGACAATGTCTTTTAAATGTTTGCTGCCTGTGATCCCTTTTGTATCTCTGTACCCTCTGCAGTCAGGCATTGGATTTTTGGATTTGCAACCCGTCAGATCTCAACAGTGTAGTGCAGGAGTAAAGCCATTCTCATTATTATACTCAACATCAAAGCCACTAAACGTCTAGTTTTACCAATGCATTACTAGAACATTTTTTTTTATTAAATAAAAACCTGTATGGCAGAGATTTAGAGTTTATAGATTAAATTTAGACATAATAGATGATGATATTCATGGTTATACATGACCTTATGAAGGGTTTGTGCAATGCAAAGACTTTGGGGACTAACCAAAATCAGTATGAGTCTTACTATTATAGAGCAGCAAACCTTATAACGTTTAATGAGAAGAAAAGAAAGACTATTTAGTGAAACTGATATTTATGTGTTTAAAAGGCATAAGTGAGTAAATACTAATGTATAAAGTTAATGCCTCTGAAAACTAAACATTTCTTTAATACATCAATTTTAACACTTGGCTCAAGACTGTGTGGCTTGATTGGATTTGAATAATGGTGCCAAAAATCCTCCCCCAATTGTCACCTGATTCAAATGTTTCTGATAGGTTCCCATAAATGTATAATATGGCTTTTGTCCAGCTGAGCCCCGCCCACCTCAAACTAATGAGAGCCGTACAGAAAAAAAAATAAAAAAATCTGTCATGCTGTTTAAATTGAGAAAAGACTGAGTAAATGTGTTTTCTGGGCATTTAAAACTAAAGGGAGATGATTTTAAAATGTCAAATATCATTTTGAAGTTGTGAACATTCCCAAACATGTATTTACATAATATGTTTACATATGTCTATACTTTACATAAAGTTCACCAAAATAAAAGATTTTTATTTGCAGTTACAGAGAAGCAGCAGTCGGAGGGGCAATCACTAATGTGTACAATCGGTTTGTCCTTTTCCATCACAGAGTGGAAGTGAGATGAAACATTTGATGAACTCCTATATAATGTAAACACCTGACTTTATCTGTGGAGGTCTGGTGATACAAGTGTTTTAGGCTTCTGAAACAAGCAACACACAACAGAACCATGCATTTTGTCCTCAGTCTGCACTTACACTGAGAAGATCTGAGGGGGGCCAATTTTGTTTGTTTTGTCACATGTGTGGCGACGTCAAGTCGACACCGCACCAAGTAGATGTGCGTGGATGTGTATTTATGCATGGATCAAAGTGAAATTTGTAGTGCGTCCTATTTTTATGTTTCTGTTGAACTCGTTTGTCTTTGTCTCAGAAACTGTTACTGATGCTTCAATTTCTTTGCACAATTAACCAAAGGTGAAAAGAAGAGCTGGGTTTTAGCTAGAAGTCAAATATTTTTAAGGTAGTACAGACCATCAGCAGCGAGGTTCCAGCGTCTTGGACCCCCAGTGTGCAGGTGGCACCAAACATTACTCAGTGTACAAAGCAATAAATCCATAGTAACAGTTCTGGTCAAACATCATGAACACTCCTTCTGTAACTATTTTTTATGCATTTGTTTCAAAGTCGTGTTTTTTGTGATAACAAATATAGAAAATAAACACTTGTAAAGAAATATATGTATAAAAATATAGTAATAGAGTCCAACGCAAACATCTTTGACGACAAAAAAGTGCAAAGAGTTTGTGATGGGGCTGCTCACCAGATGAGAATGATAAAACGAGCTCCGTCTGAGAGGCGGACGCTCTTCATCTTCATGTTTCTGTTTTTGTTTTGGTGTGGTCCACACTGGCTGTGTGCTGTTGTTCCTCTCTTTCTCTTCCTGTCTCTCTCTTTCCTCCGTCTTTGGTTGGATTAATGTATTTCATTCAGTGGCTGGACCCCCGTCGCCCTACTTAAACACATGTACCTCCTCCTCCCCTCGTACAACCCTGATATCATTGTCATAATATTCATTGACATAAAGAATGAAACCTAAAACGTGCTATTTTGAAAAATGACAAATGTGCAACCTGAAGTAGTGAGAAGTTTCCTGTTTTTGTGCCTCTGAAGTTACGGTGTGATTCTATGGCTTCTGTTGCTGTGTAAATCGAGAGGTTTGTTGATGTCAAAATCAAATACTCTGTTTTCTGTTTTGATAAAAAAAAAAAAGAAAAAAAAGAAAAAAAGGAAACAAACCTGCGTGTCCTGAGTATTTGTGCTGACAACAAAGGAGAACAACTAATGCAAAAAGTCAGACAATATTAACACATATGTAATAAACATAATTTCACGCTATACACTCAAGAGTTACTTATATTTACCTCCTGCAGTCATGGAACAACATCATAAATGCATTTCTTGCCACCTCACGCCTCCAATATTCATTCTCTCTGAGCATTTTTGGATCTCTACTCTCGAAGGATGTCTGTCTCTTCAGCTGCTAAATGTTTCACCAATAGTGGAGTCACTGAATACTTTACAATCATTTTTAATGATCGAAAACAGCCACAGTAAGACGGGGAAGTAACATCAGGAGAAATTTGAAGGAGCTGCTTTAAGATGGGAAAAAAAAACAAAAAAAAACACCCACACGCCACTGTTAAAAAATATAGCACAAAATGAAAATGTATTTGTATTTAATTTGTATTTGATTGCCTGGTTTTTAAGTCTCAAACTACATTGAAACTACTGATTGAGCACCTGATTATACATGAATTATGTACGCATACATGATTTATGTGTGTTGATAATGTTGTTTGTTTCAAAATACATGTTTATAGTCTACATTGGATATTGGCCAAATATGCATTTATCTGCAGTTTGATTTTTTGAGTTGCGATCAAAATGTTCAGACTTTCAGGTTCAGGTTTGTGAGTCAGTGCTCCAAGTTACGTCTCCAGATCAACATCAGCACCAGAGTTACACCCGTTTTTGTTGCCACTGGTACGTGAACATTTGCAAGATTAATGTGGACCTGAAACTTGAGCAGATTCACACATCAAATTTTGTGTCACACTCTGGAAACCTACAACCGAGATCCATGAAACGCTTCAGAAAGCTTACGGCAATGGAGCAATGAGCCTGGAGAGATGTCTGGAGAGACATTCTTGTTTGAAGAGGGACAGAACATCACCGTCCAAGTCACTGAAATGGATGCATCGGATAAGGAGTGCAACCAGGTGGGTTTTCCGTGAACTGGTCCCGAAGGGTCGGACTGTCCAGTTTTAATGTGACGTTCAGAGCCGTCTGAAGGAAAACATTCAGCGCAAATGACTTGAACTGCGGCCCGATGGCACTTAGGAGAACCCGTGTGACTCAGGTGCTGATGTTGATCAAGCAATGTAACTTACTCAGAAAAGTTCCTGCTTTCCTCTGCTTCATGCACATCACTGTTCGGGTGCAATAAGAGCAGTCTGAGCACTTTTTGATGGCACTTGATAAAAGCATTGTTTCTCATATTAAAGGGTTGGCAAAGTTCAGATCAATGACGCATTTTGTGGTAAACATAGCAGATTTAATATGATACTCAAATGCAAGATTTAACAGTATCATTGAAGAGACCTGCTTGACAAGGCATGTCATTATGTGACATCTGCGTGGCTTTATGTGATTGGTTATGATTCTAGTCTGCAGCTGCATTTAAGGTATATTCACTTCATCAGTTTCTCTGCAGAATATTCCTTTGTGCCAATCAAGACACGCTGCTATAAACAAAATGAAATAGAAAAATGAAGAGAAAAAAACTTCTTTTTAAAAAAAATCTATAATGTCATTACAATAAGGTTTGGAGCAGAGTGAGTTTTAGCAGTTCCACCGAGGCCACAGGAAGTGCACAGTTAATGGCTGCCCTCCTTCCCCCTTGGTGAAATCAATAGTCTCAGTCCCCAGTGTTCTGCTGGACCTATTGACTGTTCTAACCTCTTAATGGAGATGAGAGGGAGGAGGAGCACTTATTGAGCTGTTTGGAGGTGTGATTTCGATTTAAGAGCCGACTCCTACCCCCACCCGCAAATCCTCAGCACAGGGTTGTCGCAGATGATCGTCAGAGGGGATACAATAAAACAAAATGGTACAGTGAGTACAGATGAACCATCTTTAGCTTTTCCAGGTGAATGTCTCATTCAGGTCAAAGGTCCCACTCAAAAAACAAGCAGGGATGTATTTTTTCAAATTATGAGACAAAACGGTAAAGATGTCAGAATACAATATGGGCAAACTAATCAATCATTTTTCTCCAGTGACATGAGAGACATTTTTCATGTGAACGTCTTTTTATAAACAATGGTGATACGCGAGGCTGGAGAAATAAAATATTTAATGAATAACAAGCACAACGCATTTTAAAGATGAATAAATCGAATAAGAATAGTCATATAACAAACAAAAAAAAAACCTGCTGTCATTCAGACTCGCCCATCTGTGTTGGACTTTTCTATTTTCTATTGTAGTTTGTTGCTACAAGCCGTCATCCATCTTCTAAACACTTCAGACTTTAGGCAGGAGTTCAGGACCCGCACTGATCAGCATTATGAGGTTTTTAAATTTCCAAAAATGCTACTGCAATTAAACATGGCTTTTTAACATTATCATAATCCAATCAACTCATATTGTGACAGTAGTGCTCGACAGGAAGCCAATCTAAGATCAATTAGCAGCTTACACAAGCGTGATGTAGAAACAATAATCATCCAGCTCACACACATTAATTAAGAAGAATCTTTACATTGAGACATCTTCTGTTCAGCAAAAGTATGGTTAAAAATACTAAATATTCTGGATTTAATGAGGTCAGTTCAGACCAGAGTTTCGTGACGAGACAAAGCTGCTTTAGAATGTTGTCGGAAAAGAACCGGGCCGCTGTAGAACATAACGAGTGATCGATTTCTTTCTGGTTATTAGAGGAGACACTAACTACTGTAAATGACGGAACTGCTCCCGAAAAAGACGGGAGGAATTGACAAAAGAGGGAAGACCTGTCTCAAATTCACAGCATAAATTTGCATAAGCCCATCAACCCTTTAGTTTTTTTATGTTTTCGCCGATTCATCACAATTAAAACCATCTTTTCCCCATTCATGTTCCAAGACGTTAAAAATGACATCCAGCTCCAAAAAAGCCTGAAGGGACAGCAATTTAAACGGAAGTACGGTAAGTCGGTGCTCTGGACATGTTGCACTGTCTTGTCTAGTTGCTTTGTTTTGAACTGCCAGTTGCAAGTTTCAAATTGCCACTGCAAGATTTTAAGTCTGCAGCGGTCATTTAACAACATGGTGTTGCACTCTTCTCACACAGGGGGAGGGTCTCTGTTGTTTACAACATATGTGATGGGGTGGTCAACGCCGATTGGTTAAAGGACCGTACCCAGTAGAATGCAAGGACTGGAAACAATACTCCCTATCTACTCAGTGACTTTGGGTCGGGTAGTTGCTAACAAGCCAGAGACAAATTGGTATCCAAAGAAGAGTGTCTTTATATTGCTTAAAAGGTCAGAAGTTTATTTTCAAATTCAAAAACAGATTCAATATATCCTTCATATAAACTGAGGCAGACCATGACGGTTATCAGTCCAACATGTAAAGAAGATTAATTCCAAAAAGATCTCCCTTCCAAACTGTATTCAGCGTGCATGTCTGGTTTCTGTATTTAAACCACGATGTGCGTCTTTGACTCCCGTTCGTACGGACTCCTGCACGCTGGATTACTGAAATTCAGACCACATCCTCTTTCGTAACAACGCTGACGTCAAACAACTCTGCAGGAGCTCTGAAAAGCCCAAGGTGACTCAGAGATCAGCGTTTGATTGATGTACAACTTCTGGATCAGGTGATGTTAAAAACACACTCACCCTCCCTCCCCCCATGTGTGTATTTGTGTGTGTTATTGTGACTCTTGTTCCAACACAGCTCATTGCTTTCGTTAATTTGACAGGCTCAATAAATGTGTCACCAGTCAACCTTAAATGGAGTTTTCTCACAGTCAACCAGCCTGAACCGTCATGCTGTCGCAGCACAAGTGAGGGAGGTGACCCATAACCCTCCGTGACCAGCAATCCACTAATGACATAAACCTCGCTGCTGCTTCTCCCCACTGAAACGGGGAAAAAACAGAAAACTCCAGGTAACAGCAGCCAGCTTTCTGCCTGCGTACTGATGCAACTTTTCTGCAGAAACACGTCATCCAGCCTCTCTTTAAATGTTCTTTTTATGTTTTCATTTGCATTATGCGCGTCTGACAGCACGGATGCTAAACTGAGAGAATGAGCGTACATATGTTCCGCATCTTAAATGGCTGTTGCAATGTGGGTGGGGGTGGGGGTGGGGGGGCAGGTGCAGCTCCAGCCTCAAGGGAGCAGAGGAGGGGTGTGAGAGGAGTGAAAGTGGATGCCAAAAATCACTCTTTAATGACTCGGGGGGGGCTGCGCGCATGTCGTGCTCGGGCCCCTGGGAGCCTGTGTGGCTCATAAATAAGCTCCTGATTTGCACAATGTGCCTCCAGCACCTCACAGGATGATGAGAAAGTATTTCTTTAGATAGGATGTTGATTTAAGACGGAGAGGGACACACCACTCCAAATCCATGATTGGAGTTACCGTCCCAAAACTTAAGACAAACTAAGCAGTTACACTGCGTTGCGCAGAATCTCACGAGTTGCTTCTCTAAATATCATTTCAAACACAGAAATATCTTTGTTCTGATGTATAGAAATACTTTGTAAGTAATCGCAGCCCCTCCTGTTTTCTGTAGTCACATACATCCACATGTGAGCTGTCCATGGTGCTCAATGAAGGATCACTGCGTAACACGACCACGGGCGTGATCACCGAGCTGCACATAGATATGCAGAATGCAGATAAAACGCTGCATCACATGACGGCATTCAAAACCTGGAACGATCCCGTTCTATAAGTCGCACATCTACACGAATACTGGGCACCGATCCCCCCGCCCCACGACAGACTCTGGATCAGCGCCGATTGGTTCGGAAAACAGCGGCAGGATCCTCCTTCTGCACGAGTCAGGAAGCATGATTGGACGCACATGCCGGCCTCCAGCACTATCACCACAGCTGGTATATATTTAGCTGGCCACACCCCTTACCTCCCCTCCCCACACACCGCCTCCTCCTACCACCTTGTCAGGAAGTGCGTCATCAGCTTGTCAAGGGGGAGCCTCTGGGGCGAGGCACACTAATATTAGGAAGTCAGAAACTCTCCTTCATCAGGCCTCCTTCAAGATCACACACACACAGACACACACATGCAAAGAAAGATGTTTCAAACGCAACAGTATGATGCAGGATTTGTGTGCAAGGAGTCGAGAGATCTGCAGATGCGTATCTGTGCAGGGAACAGCATGTTTTTTCTTTGTCCTCTCAGTTTCCACTTCGAAGGCTGAAACAATTTGAAAACAAAGCCGTTTAGTTTTCTTTCAGGAGGATAAATCGTTGCCACACGCTGATCTTAAATGGAGTTCAAGCACAAATTCCTCCATTAATCAGAGTAAAACAAGCATTTGATGTGTGGCGGGACGCAGAGAAAATCTAACCTCTGGGACAAACAGATTTTCATAGGAGGTTAAAGAAAACGGTGATTCTCATGCTTTTTAAATTTCAGTTTAATACTACAATTTATTGTTGCATAATAATACATAAAAATACTTGTTGCATTATTTTCTTTCCTGCTGCTTTTCATTTTCCTCCCTGTTGTGCTGCAATGGTTTGATATTTGGACAGCAATAAAAATCAATATATTTGCAGAACAAATTGATGCTGAATAGAGGATAGAAATAAATGGAGAGGAAGAGGAGGACATTTTTTGCCAATTAATGCAGCTAAGGCACCTGGATTGAAGTGTGTGCATGTGTATGTGTGTATTTGCACAGAAATGCAGGCATGTGTGTGCCAGTACTTCCTTATTCAGGCTTGCCTCTTAGTGACCTACCACCAGATGGGAGCTAGCAATAGAAGTGTGTGTGTGTGTGTGTGTGTGTGTGTGTGTGTGTGTGTGTGTGTGTGTGTGTGTGTGTGTGTGTGTGTGTGTGTGTGTGTGTGTGTGTGTGTGTGTGTGTGTGTGTGTGTGTGTGTGTGTGTGTGTGTGCGCGTGTGTGTGGTTAGGAGGGGGGTATTTCCCAAAACCCAAGCATCAGGCCTCCTTTTGTCCTCTTGCCTGTCACCGATGGCTTCACAGTGGGGTGACAAACACACTCCAAATCTCATTAAAAAGTGAGAGAAGGAGGGGGGTGGGGATGGGGGTGAGGGGGAGAGCTTTCATGTCTAATGGACCTGCAGGAAACAGAACAGAAACTTGGTTCAAGCCATGTTGAGTTTTAGAGAGGCATTTTTTAGGATTCATTTTGTGTGATGTAGCTGCTTTATTAAAAAGACATTTCTACATAGACTCAGACTACAGAACTAAATCTCTCACAGCCAATGGTGCTTTATGGATTTCATGCTGTCACCAAATCTTGTCCATCTGAATTCATTAGTGACAGTGATGTGACATATCTGATAGAGAGGTCTCGCGGCGGAGGGATAATACAAGGACGACACTATCGCCGTCTGCCCTTTTGTTCCGTATTTAGAGAGTCGGCTCGGTACACACTCCTCACTGCGAGAGCTGACCTCGACCAATCTGTTTTCTATGACCGTCTCTTGTGTTGAATAATAACAACCCTGACAAAATCGCACGGTAAACAATCTTAATCTTAAACACAGGCCTTTTATTGTCTCATGTTAAACCGTTTGTCGGAATTGCCGGTATGAATGGCCCAACACCAAGCCCCCTTTGTGTGTCCTGCAATTTACCCATTAGGGTTAGAAATTGCTTTAAAATTGCAGGCAATTACTTCTCATCTTCAGCAGCAACCACACGCTGAACAACAACAAAAAAATACTGCCAGGACCAAAAACAGTCGCTCATTTCACTCGTTGTTATCAACTTCCTGCAGCCACTTTTAATGAGAACTTAACGGCGCACATTTGCATTTGTCTAACAGATTTCGCTTTGTGTCACCGCGGTGGTAAAATATTGAGGCCCGGCACCTTTAAGAGTTGAGCCTGCGAGAGCAGACACGAGTGTGCGGGAGAAAAGGGACAGACAATAAACAAATAGGACAAAACACACAGGAAACACTGCCTCTGATATTTGCTTCGGAAAGATCACGGAAAAAATGCTCAGCTTGATATTTCACATGAAAACAGAGAGTTAAAGCTACAAGTCCCATTAGTGATTTGTCACAATTAGGACATTTACGCAAAGACTGGGGAAATGTTTATGTTCTTGTGGGTTGCATTTCTATTCAGCGATTGAGTTATGAGAGAAGATTACTAGAAATGTACTAAAAGAAATCATATAAGCTTGTGAAAAAGAAAAAGAAACTACTGGTTTTCCTGCATTAATGGCATCCCTGCAGGAATATTTAACAGTCCAACACATCTCCTACATCAGGAAATAGTTCTAATGCTACAGAAATCAGATATTATTGACTCAAAGAGAACTGTAAAGCATTATTTAAGATAGATGTCCTGTTAAAATCCACTGTAGCTTTATCTCCTCGGCGCTCTAGATAGACACAATATCACTTGCACCCTTCAGACTAAAGTAAGCTGAGTGAATGCAGCAGAAAAGAGTCAGATGAGAAGGATAAGATAATGTCATGATCCTTCTTTCATCATATCAGCCCTCTTTGTTATCTGCCGTCTTCCTCTGGCTCTCTCTCCCTCCCTCGTGCTCTTCCTCACTCTGTCACTGCTGCATGGTGACTCAGACACTGCAGAGATGCTACATCTGAATGATACACCGGATGAGTCACACACACACACACACACTGAGTGGACACTGTCCATCTCTGAAAAGTTGTTTCTACACTTACAACAGCAGCACAAACACGCGTTAGCGGATAACAACGGTACAAACTCAGAGCAGATCCGCTCAGACTCGAGCAGATCTGGTTTTGGCTCATCTGACAGTGAGATGTCATCTTGGAGAGACACTTGTTTTCTGGCTCTCCTCTGCACCTATACACTCTGCACTAAATAAACAAGCTGATTTTAATGGTGCTCCCTTCACACCGCCCTGACCGCTGCTGCACAACAAGCATGTACACACACAGTAGACCTGTCAATCCACTGCTCCACAGAGGGGCAAGATTTGTGTTCATCCCCATCAATCTCTCCGTCCATCTGTCAGTCTTCCTCCCTTCTGCCGGCACACTCGGTATTTGAGATTTTGAACCTCTTACAGAGCTTCTTTTTTTTTTGGCCTAACACACACAAACAAAGGAAAGCACATGCAAAGTCTTTGGATCAGGAGCTTCAACAAGTCAGTCAAGCTCAACAACTGCAAGCAGGGTTGGAAAATACCCAAGAACATTTACTCAAGTACTGTACAAATCTAAGGCTCTGAGGTGTTTTCATCAGAACATCAAACTTAATTCTCAACTGAATTTTCTATACCATTGCACAGTGGAATATTTCTATATTTGCTCTATACTCCACTGATTTTACACATTTAAGTCTGTTTTAAGGCCTTCAGGACCTCTAATGCATTTGAAAAAAAAAAAAAATCAAACAGCTGAGGGATGTTCCCTAAAATGCCTCAAGTGATGTCACCTTAATCAGCATTGGCTGAAACTGAGAAACAGAGTGTGGAGAAGAAAGAGCATTTGCCAGACCGCTGTGGCCTCGTCTCTGCTTCAGGCTACATTAGCAGCTACTGGTATAATCTTTAACTGAACTGTTGGCGGTCCAGTTGGATTGTGGGTAATGGAGGCTACACTACGCTAAAAGATGATTGCGTGTACTAACACAAAGGTTGTATTGCATTGATTTTTTTTTTCAAACCATGTAATGTCTAATAACAGTACAATGCTAAATCAGTGGAGTAAATGAAGGAATGAACAATTAAATAACTGAAGGCAAACACTCAAAATAAAAGCGATCTTGCAGGTTCATATTTGGTTCGTGTACAGGACTGGAGATCACAGATTTGGGCCCCAAATGGCACCATGACATCACAAATAATGTGAAAGAGTGAAGTTTAAGGGAAAAGGAAGCAAAGAAGTGAGTTGTTAAAAGTCCTTCATTAGAGATTCAGCTTAGGGGCATTTAAATAAATTAGCAGAGAGAGTTGAACAAGTGACATGACGCAGTCTTTGTTTGAAAGCCAATAGAAGCATCTTTATCCAGGCGCTTTCAGGCTGGAGTGATGTCATTATGACGAACAAATGTCTCAGTGACGCTGATATTACATCCCTCTGTGCCTCAACAAATAAAATTAATTAAATGACAATGTGCTCTGAATCCCTATTTGTCAATATCCCAGAATAGTCACAGTATTTTGGTGTCAGCCTTTTCAAAACCAAACAATAAATCCTGTGTTTTTGTTCTTTCTTTCTTGATGGTAAAAGGTGTGACTGATATTTGTGTGTCTCTGCTTGTGTGTGTGTGTGTGTGTGTGTGTGTGTGTGTGTGTGTGTGTGCGCGTGCGAGTGTGCGTGTGCATGCTGCATTGATTAATGTGAGGCTACATGTATTATTTCTGTATGTCCTTGCCTGTTTCTCCATTTTTTTTCCCCAGTGTCTTTTGTCCGTGTTTCTAAAACTGAGATGAGTTGCTATGGAAACCGGGATACATGTGTAAAAAGGAAGTGCCAAAAGAGAGAAATGTGGTTGTCAGGAGACATTTGAAGACCATGAAGTCGAGTGAGCTTACAGAGTATTTTTCATACCTAATTCTACCAAGACTCATTATGTCACAAAGACAAAGGCAGACTCTATTCTTTGATTTTGTTTACAAATGATAATAAAGTCCTTGTTTATGCTCATATACGTCTGTCTGGTGATAAACCTTTGTTCACCGTCACACAGAGTGAGTGAAGGTGTGATCTTTCACGTGTTGACAGGGGTTAAGCGACTCTCCGGTGATAATACAGCCGTTTCAGGCACTCCATCACTTGATAATTACATTACACTGGTACTCCATTGCTTCCACTCGCTCCTGGTAATCTTGTTAAAATCCCAGTGATTGGAATCACAGCGACAGAGACAAATGACAGTCGGTCGGTCGCCTGTGGAGCCGAGCCCTCTCCATGTCTGAGTAAAGGTTTTGAAGTGAATGAAGCCTTTGTCAGGTAACCATGGAGCTGCATCGGCATACAGGTACTGAAAAGCAGAGGTAGTTCCTTCTAGTTTCCATGAAGGAGCTGTCCATTTGCTATTTTATAAAGAAATAAAGGGCCCTCCTCAGTTTTGTGGAATATTTGTGTACTTTTTTCTATTTTGTTTTTGTTTTTACTCAAATAAGGATCCATTAAATCACTACACAAAGGCTGCCAGCCACTCCATTATAAGTAAACATAGCTCCCCTTTTCCCTTTTGTAGTCTAGCATAAAGGGTTTGTGATTAAGCTGCTATGCTGCCCTCTGGTGTCCATTAGTTGACACTCCACAGAAACCGTTTTAATATATCAAGATACAGCATATTGGTTAGTTTGAAATAGAGGAGCGCAAAAATGTGAAAAACATTTGTGTAAATAAATCTGGGTTTCTTTTTGTTCTGCTGCAGAATCAGAGTAGTAACTTCCTCGCCCTGGTCCCAAACCAGCTTCACATTAAGAAGCTCAGTGTGACAGGTAGTTTAATTAAGTAAAGGTCTGCCCCGCAGCTACTGACCGCCTGGCCTGCCAGCCTGAGCCGAGGTAACCAGCATTCATTTGTCATGTGCACGACTGGCTGACACATTATTTATTAGTCATTTATATGAACGTCTCACAGGCACACACCCACCGACAGGCTGTGACAGTGAGACAGGGTTCATACTTTGGAATGATCACCGTTAAGACAACGCTAGGACATGGTTTAACATTAATGCACAATACATGATAATGTTGGATTCATTTGAAAGAACTCCATTTGCTTCTTTTAAATTAACTTTGTGCACATTTTACACTGAATTTTAGTCAAGTATCAAAGTCTTGTATGCAAGTCAGAGAGTCTTGAAGGACTGCTGGAGGGGTCAGGTGTGAAAGCCAACGTGGTCTCAGGAATTTTTGAAGTTTTAGGAGACAGACTTCTAAATCGCCCCCCCACGTCTCTAATTTTCTCAGCAATCTGGTTGATTATGATCAGGCTGATTCAAAAATAGCTATTGCTTTAAATTTTGCGTTGCACTTCCATAAAGCTGGAAAGCTCAAAAGACACACATTTGAAAAAGGAAATGTTTAAAAATGATGCAGCAATAAATGTTAGTACGATTATGAGTCAAGCTCAAAAAATAAACTAGATCCTAAATATCCAATAATGCAGTATAGTATCTTTTGATTACAGCCTCCCTGCCTGATAAATGCCCAAATATAATTCTATGCTTCTTGGACTTTTATAAATCCCTTTGTTGTCTCCAGGTCCAGCTTTCTCCCTGATGACATAACTCATCATTGTACAACAGTTTTCACAGGCCGAGTAGTTCAACATGACGAGCAACCTGAACCTTCACAAGAAACACTGATGGAAATCCTCTTCAATATAACTATACATCAAGAGAAAGCAGGTGAAACCATATGAAAAAGAAAAAAGACGAATCAGCTTAATGTTCACACCTGACAACAACACCTAAACAACAACTCCTCCACCGACCACGACCGCATACGTCATTTGTTCCTACCCTCACATACAACCCACAGCAGTGTTTCCTGAAATAGCTCCCCGTGTAGGTTCAGGTACAAAAACAACCTGCTTCCAGTACGACAAAGATAATTGTTTGGGTTAAAATGATGACTTGAACCCAGTTGGGCATTAAAAGTTGCTGCTTTCTTAACCTTAGTTGTCATGGCAACAGTAAACAAGCTTTTAAAAAAACAACAACAACAACAAAAGAAAACCTCTGCTGTTGTATCTCATCTTCCAACCAACCTGCCTCCTCCTAACAAGGAAAAACCCACATTAAATAGACGTCATCTGAACTGCGTCACTTCCCCAGGACACCAGATTGTCGTTATTCCTACGACCGCTAGAGGTCGCTCGGCTTTAAAACGTAAGCCGCTGACACAAAACATCGACAGTGTGGGCTTGGGTTTTTTGGACAGTTGGACAAAGTCAACATGAAGAAATGCTAATATACTGTGTAAAAATAAAAATAGAAAAATACTAGCTATCAGCAGCACACACAAAAAATATTCAATTACATGAAGGGTACCTCGTTCCACCTCAATACGAGATCTGCTTTAATCTGACAATGATAAAACACTTGTGAGTCTCTAATAAGTGTGTCCCCATCTGATGGGCCTCAGGTCCTCCTGACCCAGGGGACCAATTTGAGTGGTACACAGCACATGGCGCTGTGCTGAATTATCCCCCCCCACGATTGCAGTGGGGATAAGAGGGGGAAGGATTAGGGTTCAGTTGTCTTGGCAACCTAAGATGCCATCTGTCATGTGTGTGTGTGCTGATCCACATCGTGTATCTGAGACATTGTTTTAATTCAATCATTTTCTCGGCGCCAGACAGAGCTCCGTATTCAGTGATAAGATGGATACCACCCTACAGCCAGCAGCTGAGTAGCTTAACTCCCAAAAAACATTCTTTGTTCCACCTGGAATCAGCTGCCAGCCAAGAAATAGTTCCCTGACGATGAATGATATAAAATAACACCAGCCTTATCCTTAATGTTAGGTGTCCTGGGTAATAAAGCACTGTGTTGTCTGGCTTCATTTTAAAATGCAGGCTGCGTTCCAGATGCTGAGGGACTATTTATTAACTCAGTGGGTGCTTCTGAGGCATTCTTAAATTGGTTTAACAGGTCTTTAAGGCGTCGTCAGTACTTCCTCTATACCATACCTGCTCTGAGGCTCATTCAGCCTCAACGACAGGAACAGGACATGATTCACTCTGTCTCAGGAACCTCTCAACCATCAACAGCTCACTCAAACTGCTACTGGTTTCTATCTTTCTTTAACAAATTATTTTTCATTAGTAAAGCACCAACACATACACTCATTACTATTCACAATAGTACAGACGAACGGTAACCAGTGCACATGAGCAGGAGGGCATCAGGGAAGAAGAGGGGAGCGTCTGATAGACGTAGCGACACCAGGGACTCGTCCCGCGGGAGAGACTGCAAATGAACCAGCAGCTACACCTGAGACTACAGCACACGCCCAGCTTAGAGCTGCCTCCAACACCAACCTGATTGATTGAGGCCCTGAAGCTTCTTTCTTCAATTAAAAAACACACACCATAACCTATTTCAGGAGGTGTAATTCATGCCAACACCACCCTGGTAGCAGTAATTAAAGTATATAAATGGTAGAATAGATATTTGCTTCATTTCAGTCTGAGAAGAGGTCTGACAGGCGGAGGAGGGTGTTGGTGGTTAAACGGATAAAGCAGATGAGATGTGGTCCTGAGCTGCTACATAAAAGAGCCTTTCTGTATTTATCTGGTGAACCAGATCAAAAGGTTCACCACAACAGTTATTATCAGAGAGCTCAGTCACAAGGTGAACTTCAGATTTTCTAGCAGCTCCTTTAAAAAGGTGTGTAGATGTGCACAAACCAGAACAATAAAGGCAACCAACTACGCACGAATCGTACATTACAACCAGCCGTCTACATCTGAACCATCTAACTCTAACTTCCAGATATCAAAGCAGGGATGCTCCATGATATCGAAACATCATCAGACAACGTAGTAAAACCTACATTAAATATCAGCCTGAAATGAACATCTATGGCAGGTCAATACAATGATGCTTTAATTATGCCTAAATGCTCAATGATTGACAGATACTCAAACAATAGTGTGTGTCATAGTTTACAGATCAAAAATGAAATAAGAATTGCAAATATTTTAACTACCGTCTTAAAATACTTTAACTTTATTACATTTGATTACATGTGATTATTGTTCTAACAAATGTTTAGAAGTAGGCAACCAAGCCTAAAATTAAGAGTACGACTACAGGCCGTGTAAACCTCCCACCAAAATATAACTTGAATTAGGATTAAAATGTTTTGATTTTAAAACACAACTACCAAAACTAATCACAAGTGTGTAAATCACAGCTGACTGCAGTGAATATTAAATGTTCTCATAACGTCAAACCGAGTGTACATTCAGGTGGGCTCTATGCTGATTGATGATAGACAGGGCTCGGGGCTGTCCACGGTTTTTCACACTAGTTCCTGAATCACTCTTTTTAAATACCTCTGAATTATGTCTGATGACAATTACTGATAGTGAAAATCTAAGTTTTTCACAAAAGTTTTTAAACTTAATTCTTTTCTCTTTTTTTTTTTTTTGCTGCTTTTTATTACTTACACAAGCTTCACCTATTTTTTGACAGATTTACACAGATATAGTTATAATAGCCTGAAAATGATGTCAAACTGCATATTTGTAATTGTAGAGCGTACAAATATAGACACCCCGCTTTCTTTACGGATGTACCCCCTTTTAAAATCACAAACATTTTGAATAGTAGGCCAACTGTACATTAATTCGGCCTGACTGTAAGCTTTAGTATATTTTGTAATCTAATTATGTAACATCTTACTAGAAACGCTTCCTCGTGTGTAGAGGTGTTTGGTCTGTGATGCTTTCATACCTTGCAGTGTCTGATTTATGCTGATAAAACCATCTGCAGGCTCTTCCTCCGGGTGCAGAGTGATAATCCTCCTGTTGATATTTCCACGGTGTTGTGTGTTCAGCTTCCAGCGATACACCGACACAAAAAAAAAAAAAAAAAAAAAAACTCACAGCACGACAAACTAATGTCAGCGCCACGGCGCTCAAACCCTCTTTGCTCTTCCGGTTAAACACCTGACAGGAGTGACCTTCCATCTAAATAACCTGAGCTCTGGATATCAGTACAGCGACACCTAGTGCTCACACGGTGCATAACAAGTACATCCTGGTTATTCCACGACGGGGTTTTTTTGGGGGGGGGGCTCCTACAAGTCACCAAAAGTCTTATAAAAGTTCCTCTTTATTGAAATTTCAAAACAAATCAAACACAGACAGTTTTTTTTTTTTTTTTTTTTAAAACAGAAGTCATTACAATATTATAAACAGACAATACGCAATACAGCAAAGTACATTGTTTTTAGGGTAGAAACGTTATTTTAATACAGCCGGACGTACAGGACTTCGTTATGTGTTGCTATGAAGACCAAATTGTCTTCCCGTTAGATGTCGACAAAGGCAGCAAACAGAATTGAACTTCTGCAGCCAAATGTGAATGAGTTTATTCGAATCGGACTGGCTGAGAAGTTTTCCAAAACTTTCTGTCTTTCTGAAAAAAAAATGAAAAAAAAAAAAAAAAAAAAGTGTGAAAATACTTGACAAGTGTTTGATTTTTTTTTTTTCCTTATTTTTTTTTCCAATATAGCCTAACTTGTCCTCAATGGTTGTAAGTTGACACCACAAACTTTGCAGGCGTGTACAGCGCAGTTGGTTTTACAAGTGACGGCCCCCATCACCATGTTGTGCACTCACATGTGGCGGCGCTGAGGGCGGTGAACATCTGGTTGAGAGCGATGAGTGCATGTGTGCGGACTAATACGGCCGAGACGCTGTGAGGGAAGTTTTATGACAGAGGACAGAAGAAACCTGCAGCTACTGTTACAGTTTTGTACGTAAGTTATATTTTACGTTTTAACATTTATTGAATAGGAAAAGCGTAATTGCTGATGTTTGAGGGGGTTATGATGATCATGATGATGGCAATTTTTTTTTTTTAATAAATAATCATTTCACCGTTAAAGTTTTGTTTTGTAAAACCTTTGTCATGTGAAATATGATCCTTCTGCTTAATGACAGGGATAACACAAGAGTTTCAGCATTGAAAATAATTGACTTCAAGTTAATTAGAAAACTGATTAACATAAAGTTTTCCAATGAATTTTACTGGGATTAAAATTGATCTACTAAAATTGATCTCTAACTTACAAATGTTTCCCTCTTGTTCATTCTTTTTGCCTTACCGTGATGAGTAAATTATCAAAAACAAAACAAAAGGTAATTGTGTAATGTAATCAGAGGAAAATATGTGTTTAGTGTGATTTTTTTTTTTTAAATGAGTAATGACATACTCATGTAATGAGTAATGACATCCATGGTGTCATGGAGTCAGATGTCACTCAATGAACACACTGTTCTGAGGTGGTTTATTTGATTTACCTCCAGTCAATCAATGGAAGATTCTTTTAAATCTTGGTGCCACAGTTGTATTTTTATTGGGTTTTATTGAAGCTGGAATACAGTAGGTCTCCACTGTTCACGGTGCCTATATAGCAGCAGGCGATAGACCTTGCCATCCTGTGTTGATATGAAGTTTATTTAGTCTAGCAGCTGAAGGGAGGCCAGGGGGTGAGAGCACAGCTATAGCTGAAACCTATACCACAACTATGCAGTTTTATCCATTCAGTACCTGTTATTCATTCACTAGCTTTACACGACCTCTTTTAAGATGTTACAATCCAACAACTGACACCTGAGACAGACTCAAAGCCGATGGAGAGAGCGACGGCTACCAGCAGCGCTGCCGGACATCCACTTGAAGTTATTAATCTTGATATTTTGTGAATAGCTCTTCCTAACAGTTGATGCAGAGAGTGGACGTTGAACAGCCTACAGGTTACAACAACAGCAAAATCAATCTGTGCTGAAATTAGTTTGGAGGAACAATGACACACTCAGTGTGTAGCTGAAGAGATGAGTCTTTTGGGGACAGATTTCCTGCTTCTACCTTTTTACAAAGTAAACACGAGAGCTGTGTCGACCATCGAAGAGACTGAATTTTGTTAACTAGTTGTGAAGTTAGTTGTTTACCAGACACAAGCTTTGGTTTCATGCTCTGGAGACACCCATGTTCGAGCTGTGCTGAAGGGCACATGCACCCAAAATCATCAATCACTCTGTCATCTTACATACAGCACACGTTCAGGTATTTAAGGCACAGCTTCAGCTCAGATCCATAATTTTACTCACGTCTTTTAGACAGGCTGGTATTTAATTTGAGCTGTTTCCCCCTAATAGAAGGTTAGACGGTGAAGATGCTTGCTATTATAGCAAAAACACAATTAAAGGCTGTGACATACCACTGAAGAAAATCTTGCTTTGGAAGCATTACAGGTTGTGCAAGGTGTATGTGGTGGGATAGAAGCTATGATACATGCATAGGCCTGTGAGTGTGTGCGTTCCAGTGTGTGTGTGTCTATAGACATGGACGCTCTGCAGGAATATAAAGGCTGCTAGTGTCTGAGAGCTGGGCCACTGGGTGACCTTTGCTTTCCCTTCCCAGCAGAGCCATCCCGTAGCAGAGGTGTGAATATTGCACCTGGATGTTTTGTTAGAGACAGAGGCTCTCATGCCTGCTGGTCAACCTGTAAACCAGCCTCAAACTCGGCAGGCTGTACCCTCCACATACACCTCGTCTCTGTCCCACGTCTGCATGACATGTTTACAAAAGACTCTTTTCACTATGTCCCTTCAGAACCTTTTTTCTACAACATCCTCACACTTATCTCACACAACCTGAGGTCAGAATTCCCTGACATACATACTGTATGTGGCCCTTCGCACTACCTCCTCTGTAATCCTGGTGCAAGGGAACTTTTTGCTGATGTAAGGCAACCTAACGACAAAATTATCTAGTTATTAATCTGCAAAACTGAGCTGCAGGTACACGTGAGCTCAAAATGCCAGTGATGCCAGTCAGGGTCGCAAACATCTGTCCTCCAGATGTGCATTTACGCCTTCTCAAGATAAAGTCTGTGTTAGAGATGAGATTTATATCAGTCATGTTAGCAGGATGACAATGTTTTGTCTCCCAGTAAGTCTATTGGTTTACCAATTTGGTTCAGGTTATATGTCGACATCTTTTGGATGGGTGGCTATGACATTTTGTACAGATATGAATCCTAATGACTTTGATATCCCCTGGATTTAATGGTAGAGAGTCTGCACCCACAGTACGTAGTACTTTATCACCTTAGAAGTCTCCAAGTGCTTTACACTGTTTCCCACTCACACACCAATGGCGGCAGAGCTGCCATGCGAGGTGCTCGCCTGCCATCAAGAGCAACTTGGGGTTCATGTCTTGCCCTAAGACACTTTGCATGTGAACAGTAGCAACTGAAGATCAAACCATAAACCATTTGGTTAGGTGGCAACCGTCCCACAATTATCTGGGCCACAGCCGCCCTTGAACGAATAATGTGCAGTACCTGCTAAAGATGAACATGTTAGCACTGGTTCTTAAGTTAACATTTAGGTCAAACTATAACTGTGCCAAAGTACAGCCTCACAGAGGCTAGCAGGGCTGGAGAGAAGGCCACATTCAGACCAACAGTAGCCCTACGTGAAACCAAGGCAGCCCTCTCATACGTGTGTGTGTGTGTGTGTGTGTGTGTGTGTGTGTGTGTGTGTGTGTGTGTGTGTGTGTGTGTGTGTGTGTGTGTGTGTGTGTGTGTGTGTGTGTGTGTGTGTGTGTGTGTGTGTGTGTGTGTGTGTGTGTGTGTGTGTGTGTGGCAGTTTGGCGATGCAGTGGAAGCAGGCTGCAGGGTCGCACGGCAAAAAGTTGAACAACTTGTACCGCAGGGCAACATCATGGGGCCAGGCATTACGTTGGCTTGTCTAATGCATTCAGGCTCATATTCTCGATGGCTTAATTTGTAATAGGAACTCTTTACTTCATTAAAGATATGATTCTTGCCACCACGTTCCTCCCTGTGCAGTGTTTTGGTATCTGAGAAGCATTAAGATGAATTGTTTTTGGTACTCAAACTTGACTTCACAGAAATCAGACATCAGCCCCCATTATCACTGCCCGTTGCAAGATGTAAGACTGTCTTCAGTCTAAATGTTTGCTTAGTCCTTAGTTTAAAGTCAGTCGTCTGGTGCAGACGGAGCCTCTGTCTCTACTGTATGTTACTAAGTAGACCCAGTGACCCACTGCGTATGTTGTCGTCTTTATTCCAGTTGATTAGCAGCGAGCATTACTGGCAGTCAGAGCATGTCTCTGCATGGGACTGAGCTTTACGATGCTGGCTGCTCTGGGAACAGGACAAATGAGCCATGCAGCAGCACCAGGAGACCGGCTCAGGGCTGCAGCTGTACATCTTATTAAACACAAGCTGCCTGCTCTCAGTCAGTTTAATCCCTTTGATTAATGATTGTGTGTATTGTTTGGTCGGGAATAACATGCGTGAAAGCCGGTGTTGCAGCCAAGTGCAAAAGGTTTCAACATGTATTGTTGTTTTTGCACAGTCACTCTAAATAATCCTTTAATACCCGAAAAAAAATTGAGTTTTACTTATTTTCTGTTTCCTTAAAGGACAGATTCACCTTTTTCAAGTCTGTGTCACTCATTCTTCCTTTTGTTCATATTGTATGGCTGAGGTGTCATCTTAGTTACAGCTCAACTTAAGTGCAATTTTGCATGAAAAGAAGAGTGTACATCTCGTTTCTCATTTCTTCCATGGGGGGAAGGGATCTCTTTAACAAAAGGATGAACATGAAGAATGATTAAAGGGGCTTTTTCAAATATGGGCATGTGAGTTATGTCTTGAAAAAACATGAACCTATCCTTTATAGTCATATGGCTTACTATCTCCATAAATGTTTGCAGCATCATGACATTTAAAAAAGAAATCATTGCAATGCTGTTAGGATTTAATGTACAAAATGTTACTCCTGTTGCTAATTTATTGTTATTCCATTTTAATTTCCTGTATTTTATTTTATTTGTCCTTTGCTTTCACTTGTATTAATTCAGTGGTTTACACATCAATTACCTTCCTGTGCTGTGTTAATAGTCAAATGAATGACACAGTGCAGCTGAGTCAAGTTGGCTTGGCTTTTAGTTTTAAACCTGCTTATTGAAGCAAGATATTCAGTTTTATATGTTTTATATATATATCAAAGTAGTAACATTGGCAAATATAAGTATAACAACCTGGTGAACAGAGCTGACCTTTTCCCTTTTTCCAAATCTTTCTAAACCTACAGAAAAAACAACTGTTTGATTAATACAAACAAACATTTATTTTTGGCCCACCGAGGTCCGTTAAAGACCAACCAGAGCTGAAGTATGGACGGTGAAGGGGGAGCCATGGACACCAGCCTTGATAGTCCTCTGAGCCCGAGACACCTGACCGGGTTGGGGATGACCTGTCTCCTCTCCCCGAAATACAAAACCTCTGGGCCGGGGCTCGCCAGTCCGCAGGAGTACAGCCAGTGGCTGCCTTACCGCCATGACGCCAGCCTACTGCCCATGAAAGAAGACCTGGCCTTCTGGTTGAACACCATGATGGGTGAGGCACTTTCCCTGTAGTTCAAAAACTTGGTGGACTTAATTGCCAAAATCTGTAAACTGAAAACTAGACTCTTTCCTTTTTGTTTTTTACAAAATAGAGATTTTTGGTTGGATTATAAGAGAGGATGTCAATTCAAAACTTTAGTTCAACCTATTTAAATGATGTTAATACCATCCAAGAGTCTCCTCAAGTTGTCGTTTGTCACAGTCATCCACCAATGAACAGGACTGGACAACTCTGAGTTCGGGATTGGGGCTTTTAATTTGAAGGAAAGGTTAAAAAAGCTACAGTCATGTTTAAAACAACGGCACATTAACCTACTTATTATCCCAAATCCCTAAAATGCCTCTCCATGGAGAGAACTGTGTCTGTGTCTGTTTTGTCCCACTTTCCTGCATTGTCAGAGAAAACATAAAGGGTCGGCACATGACACAACCTGTTGGAAGATGTCTGGTTAGTGACTCAAAAGAGCTGACTGATACAACACAATACACGTCTGGTGGGCCAGCGAGTGTGATTTGTTTAGGGAAAAGTAATATCATTAGCACTAATTACAATGTGTTAAAACTAACTGTCATTCCTTGACAAGTCAAAGCTTTTCTCAGAGGGAGAATGTGGCTGTGTTTGGTGTTTTGTAAACCTATAAATCAAGAGATTTAAGAACAGAGTTTTTCTTTCCTCCTCAGTGATTGCAGCTGTAATAGACACAATGAATCAGGCTACATAAATATTCAGCTAAGCCACATGTTTGCAAAACTTTACCTTCCCATTTTTGACTTATCATCAACTACATATATTTATTGATATTTAAAGGAAGCTGACAGATGAATTTAAGAATTAATTCAGGAAAATTTGGAAAATAAAAAAGTGTTTTCACGAGATCAAACATTTACTGTAGTTTCACCTTTGGTCCTTTCTGCTGAGCTGCAGTTTAGTTAAGAGCCATTTTGTTTTCACCTATTTGATCAGATAATTTTAAGTTCATCTCATCTTTGGAGGCTTCTGCTTACTAAAAACTAGTGACACTGTTCCTCTTGGAACAACAATTAGAACAACTTTGTGATAATCAGTAACATAAAATCTAATTGATCTCTGTATCTTTTCATAAAAAAAATGTCAAAAGGCAAATTGGACAATCTTGAGTAATAGCTCTACGTTACCATGTGTAATTCATGGTGTGTGTGTGTGTGTGTGTGTGTGTGTGTGTGTGTGTGTGTGTGTGTGTGTGTGTGTGTGTGTGTGTGTGTGTGTGTGTGTGTGTGTGTGTGTGTGTGTGTGTGTGTGTGTGTGTGTGTGTGTGTGTGTGTGTGTGTGTGTGTGTGTGTGTGTGTGTGTGTGTGTGTGTGTGTGTGTGTGTGTGTGTGTGTGTGTGTGTGTGTGTGTTCTCCTCAGGTGTGACGCTCACAGCAGACAATCTGATGGAGAGGTTGGATAACGGCGTTCTCCTCTGTCAGCTGGCACAGCTGCTCCAGGAGAAGATGATTTACACCAACAACAGCAAGGTGCTGCAACAACACACAGTCACGCACACACACACACACACACACACACACACACACACACACACACACACACACACACACACACACACACACACACACACACACACACACACACACACACATGCATTAAGAGAGGATTAATGCTAATGTTACAAAAACACAAACTAACTTAACTTAAATCCACCAAAGGAAAAAACTAAAACTCTGTTGTCCCATTATATATGTCATAATAAAGCTGAAATATTGAAAATAGTTGATTCAAGTTTTGTCGTAATCGGTTTATAAGAGTTTATTAAAAAAAAAATACCTGTTTCCACCTAGTTGTCAAGAATAATTGAATTATAGGATAGTGGTGTCATTGAAATATTAGAGGTAAAAGCCAGGTCAGGTCTGAGGTTGGCAGTTATCAGGTGGTGCATTCAGTAGTTGTCTTTGCCTGTTCATGTTTTCTTTTACTAAGCCTCACCTCACTCCAGTTGTGTTTTGAAAAGATCATGTTGCTGATATGTCCTCTGTGCACACAAAAAAAACAACATTGAAGAGGATGTCAGTTTGTTTATATTTAAACAGTGCTGTAATTTGAATCTGTATTGTTTCTCTTTACACGGAGGCTCCTGCCCTGAAACATCGACCAACACATGAACCAGCATTCATCCATTAATGTGGTACTGCAGAAATAAGAGAGCATCTTTCCACTGCAGTCTCACCACCTGTGTGTGTGTGTGTGTGTGTGTGTGTGTGTGTGTGTGTGTGTGTGTGTGTGTGTGTGTGTGTGTGTGTGTGTGTGTGTGTGTGTGTGTGTGTGTGTGTGTGTGTGTGTGTGTGTTGAAAACAATCACAGCCCTTCATAAGAAGAGTGATCCAATGGCGAGCTGATGCAACTTCTGGATCATTTTTCGCCCGAGACAACACCGCCAACTTCCTCTACTGGTGTCGAAAGATTGGCGTTGATGAGGCTTACCTTTTTGAATCGGAGGATTTGGGTGAGTTCAGACCGGAGATTGTGTCTTACATTATTGAGTCAAGAAGCTCTGACTGTCTATGACTTTTACCACTGAAGACTTTATAGTCTATGAATGATGTCATGCAGCACTAGCAGACGGATTAAACTACGGTCCATGAACTTTAACTTTAGAACTGTTTCAAGCTATTTATGTATTTGACTGTAGTCCATGTAGTGTGAGAACATGATGTCTCTTGTAGTTCCTCTTTAATCTTTCCATTGCTTCTCAATCTTTTCACCCTATTTTATATTTTTTTCCCTCTGGTTAAGTCTGCATACATGTTATAGACGCAACATAATGCATCTTATTTGTCAAAAATACTACTTACTTGCATCGTATTTGTTACCTGTTCCTGCTGTTAGGCATAACTGGAGGCGTCATGTTTACGGTTTGCCCGTCCGTCCGTCCGTCCATCTTATGACCCGTGACATCATTTTTCTGTGACATCACTTTTCCGGCCATTATTAAACAATTCTAGTTAATTCTAGTAATTATTTTTACTACTGGGCACATAACACTTTAACACAACTTTTTTCATGTTACATTTCTTACACAACATTTTTAATCCTGCATTTAAGATTAAACAAGAGGACAGATCTGTTGTCAGTGGGCGGCTCTTGTCTTCCCACTTCTTCTGGATGGAAGAGAGAATCTACTTCTGATGAGGCAGAAAGTCTTCGTCCTGCAGAGTCTTGTTTTTTGTTGTTCTATTTTCTTTTGAAGATCCTCCACGTTCTTCACGGCCTCCGTTTCATAGTCCTCCGCCTGGATCCTCAACTCTTTTTCTTTGTGGAGGATCTTGGTGAGCTCCTCCATGTCTCCAACCAGACCGTCATGCTTCTCTTTCACCACCTTCAGTTTGTCAGCGAGTGTCTTGCTTTCAGCTGACAGCTTCTCTGTGATTGTTCGGGCCTCCTCCGATCTTTGGAAGAGAGCCTCGTTGATTTCATCGGCCTCTGGTTTCTTCCTCTCTGCCTCTGCTCTCAGCTCCTTCTCTTTCTGGATCTGCTGGTCCAACTCTTCCTGACGTCCTCTATTATAGTGAAGTGCAGGAGGTTTTCAGCCTCAGCCTCGTCCCTCCGGTTCCGTTCTTCCTGCAGCATTCGCTGTAGTTCCTGGATCTCGAAACAAAGTTCCTCCTCTTTAGTATTTTGAAATGTGGGCTCATCTGAAGGCTCACCTGAGACCTTCGGCAGGTCTTCCAGTTTCTTGAAAAGAGCCTCTGCAATCTCCACAGCCTCCTGTTTCTCAGCCTCAGTCTGGACCCTCATTGTTCTCTCTCTAGTGCTCCGTTGAGGTCCTCCAGGTCACGTTATATGACACTCAGCTCGGCGGTGAACACCTCCTTTTCATCCAGGTGCCGTCTTTTTACCTCCTCAAGTTCTGAGTTGACTGAAAGCTTAATTTGTGAGTCATGACAGCCACACTGAATGGGAGTGAGACATTGATTATATATTTTTTTCTGCTTTCAGACTCCCCGTGTTGTTTCTCATTCACCTTCTGTATGTACGATGCTTTGTGTGTCTGAGGAGAAAACAACTTGCAGTTAAAATGCTAACATGTATCATTAAAACCACTCTTCTTTATGCACTTATTACTTGGGCATGTCTCTGCAAGGCAGCAGATGTGTGAGACTGATAAAGTGCAGGTTAATCCCCACCAACAACAAATCCCAGCTGCAGGCAAGGTAACCTACTTCACTTGACTAATTGACTGATGGGGAGAGTACACTTACTGTACCATACCATACTATACTGTACCATACTACACGGTACTGTACTATACTGTACTGTACCATACCATACTACACGGTACTGTACTATACTGTTCTGTACTGTATTGTGCTGTACTGTAGTGTACTGTACTGTACTATAGTGTACTGTGCTGTACTGTGACAGGCAGTTTACTGTCTCAGTGACACGAAAGGACAGATGATATTCTGTTTCTTTACTGTGGTCTGATGGATATCAAATACAGATGAATGAAGAGAATCTGCTTAATCATAAATGATGTGGGCTATTGTACATGTTTTCATGTTCAACCAAATGTCCTCTTAACATATTAGACCTAACTTTTTCTGACCCAAACCCTTTTTGATGAAAAGATAGTGGAGCGGAAGCAGGAGCTGCTGACTTGTTGATGAAGCTTTCATGCCCTCATGTCCTCAGCTGCACATTCAGAGCCCACAGGAATTCCTGCTCAGCTTCAAAGATAGAGATGCACAATAGACAGAGTACCCCCCTGAAATGTCCTCCCTCTCTAGCAGCTCTGACAGAAGTTTATCTCCGGAAACATCTTTCCTTAAAGATGAGTAACTTTTTTCATTTCTGCCCCTGTGTCCTTTTTGTTTGTACGTCATGCTCGCGCTGTGTGAAGTCCTCCACAAACAGCCGCGGGAGGTGTGCCTGTGCCTGATGGAGCTGGGACGGATTGCAGCCAGGTAACTACAGATTAACAACGAGTACAGCTCCTTAACGTTTAATGTTTAATTAAATTAAATTGCAGTGAGGGGAAAACTGCTGTGCTATATTTTGTGGATTGAATTTTTTCAACATGCTAAAGCATTGGAATATACGAAATATGAAACAGGAAAGCAAGAGTTTGTTCTCCAGTGGTTTCAAACCGTTACTACCTATTCTGAAGTACCACTTCCCGACACCATCCATTACAGATGTATTCATTAAAAATGATTTTGAAATGGATGTTATTTAACACTGTTAAACATATAAGGGTTTACAATGTTTTTTCATACAATTGATCCATCAATGCTGAGGTCAGTTAGGTTATGCTTTTTTTGCTTTTTATTTTGACTGGTGATCAATTACTTTTATCTATATTAATTTTAGCCACCCGTTACAATAATTATGTCTGCACTGATGATAACTATGGCCAGATTAAGTTTTCGAGTTGTCTGTCTGTCCCTCCAAGTCTCAGGGACGCAATTAAAAACGCCTTGAGGGAATTTCTTTAAACTTGGCACAAATGGTCACTTGGCCTCAAGGATTAACTGACTAGATTTTGGTGGTGAAAGATCATGATCACTGTGACCTCACATCACTCCCATCCGTCTTTACTATTCTCATGACCACGCTATCTTAGGAACACCTTGAGGGAATTTCTTCAAATTTGGCACAATCGTTCACTTGGACCCAAGAGTGAACTGATTTGATTTTGGCGGTCAAAGGTAACCGCCACCTTACAGAACACGTTTCTGGCCATAACTCAAGAATTCATGTGGTAAATATATAAAATTTCAGTCAAAAATATTATCCTTCATCCATTAGGTTTAGCTGCAGAAGTCTGTCCTGGGGTCCAAGAACCCTTGGCTGGGAATCACTATTTTGTACAACCTGGTATCAGAGTCAGTGTCGGTGTTAGTGACAGTGTCACGGCTTTGCCAAGCAAGACATGAAAAAACAAATGTTTTAGGACAACAAAAATGTAGAAATGGACGTGAATTAGAGAAACACACACAACATGCAAAAACACAAAACGTGTGATTGCTGATATGTTTTTGTTAAACCTCACTTTCAGGTACGGAGTGGAGCCACCAGGGCTAGTGAAGTTGGAGAGAGAGATAGAGAGGGAGGAGGGTGGGTGCTTATCTCCATCCTCCCCTCTCTCCTTTTTTCCTCCTACATCCGTGTATTCACCATCACAATCATCCCTGTCTCCTCCTCCTCCTCCTCCACCTGCTCCCCTCACTCCGAGCACAACCTGTCTGTCTGAACCCCTCGCTGCCTGCCTTGCCTCTGATCTTCCATCAGTCACAACAAGCCGTATGCCCACATGTTTATCTCCTCCTCAGTCTTCCCTCTCGGCCTCTAACCCTTGTACAACCACAGTCTCAACACAAACACCTTTGTTCTCTTCATCCTGCACCACTAACACATCTGCTTCAACGCCGCTGACAACGCCTTCCCTGGGCCAAACCCTGGTATCCACTGCCAAAGTCTGCCCTACCACAATAAACAACCACACTCCCCCAGCCACACCGACCATCACCTCGCCACCTGCAGCCCCGACTCCCTGTTCATCCACCAAATCCACGAGCCGGAGGAGCACTGGCACCAACAACATTCTAGATGACATTGTATGTATTTAATTTCCAGTGAAAATGAATCTTATTTGAGCTCACACGTGTTAAAGGAGGGAGCATCTTTGTCTTTTCTGCCTCCGTTTCAGGTGAGAAACATTATTGAAAATCCACCCTGCAGCTGTCCCACCAGATTCCTTGTTGAGAAGCAACCTAAAGGCTGCTACCGTGTTGGGGATAAAGTTCTCTATATACGGGTAAGTATGCTCCTGCTAGCTGTGCCTTCTGGAACATGAATTTGATGCCCTACAAATAAACCACACACCACATGTGAAACACAATCTCCTGTCAAAGTCCTGCACTTTGTACAGCCACCATCCACCCTTACCTCCTCCACTGCCGACATCATACAGGCAGTGATTACGTTTCACATCAAACATAATAAACAGATGAGGAAAAAAATTAATGTTTTCTGGAAGACAAGCTTAGTTTGTATGCCACTAGTTGGATGATAATACTTCTGATTTGTTGTTTTACATGGTATTAAAGTAGCAAAATAAACCAATTAAAGCTACTCTCATGTAAACTAAGACAAATGAAAGAGAATTGAGGATGTGTGGTACCATAACATGTAAATTATAAACCAAGCCTATTGGCTCATCAAATGAAGATGCATCATAGATGCTACAACACCTTAAGACGTGAGGCGTGACGGCCGCTCAGGTTATTAATCAACAGTTGAGTCAGCAACAAGTGCAGTGTGTCAGTGACTGTTTTGCAACCACTTGGGATGGAAGCGTTGGTGCCTTTCAGCCACCCTGAGTCATGCTTCACCCGTGTGCCTCTGTATGAAGGCTCAAGGAAGGGGAGGCATGGTTGCTTGGCAACCAATGGTCGGGATAAGACTGGCCTGACAATGATTGTATTCAGTACATAGACCTTCAGCGAAGAGTTCAAACCTGGAGGAAAAACAAACACGTCTCTTTGAGGATGATTCTACGAAGATATGACCCTGGTGAGCGCTTTAAATGGCAGCCCACTCGGGAGTCCATGTATGTGGGGAGGATGTTGAATACGAGAATTGGATTTTACTTCACCAGCTTTATACATACATCCGTCTATACAAAGAGAGAATATAACAGCTTCAGTGTGCACACTGTATTGAATATAAGCAAAGTACCTCTAATCTCTATATATAAAATAATCTATTTCTTAAATACTATACCATTGGAAAAAGAAAAACCAATAGAGCTAAAAATGGTTGTGAAATCCTCTTAAAACCGATCAACAGCATGTGATTGATGCTGATCATCGATAGTGTCAGATGTGTATCAGCGCTGGTCTCTAGACTCTCTCTAAACTGGGAATCATTGCTGTCAACAGTAATTTGTTACAATGCAGCTATATTTTGACTGGTTGACAGACGACATCATTTTACTGCCCTTTTAGAAAGTAATGCTCCGCCTGGAGTCACAGAACAGCTGTTTCTGCACAGCAGACCTGCCGGCAACACGTCAAAGAAACCTACCGTGATAACAAAAGCATTGTTTGTTTATGGTCAGATTACAAATGCATACGTGTCCAAATATGTAAATGTAGACCACATAAAAGATATCTTAATTTCAATATTTGAAAGATTTGTGTTTCTGGAGACCGTCGACCTTCTGTGCTCACCGTCTGAGCAGCCGTGCAGATACGAGGTTTTAACCATAACTCTGCATCCAGCTGTCAAGTTTTAGCAATAATAACTGGCTTGCAGACACTAACAAGCAAACACACCTCAGCTGTTTGAATAGAGCGACGCAACCCATCGACCCCAACGGCATCCATTACCACACGTGTGTGCAGGGAAACACGCCATAAGCCTCAATTACCATATACCATGATAGCCTGTGTGCTGCTCCTCGGAGAGCGCTGCATTCACCCTGTACAGACCTTTTTAAAGAGCAGATACTATTGATTACGGAGACAGAGTCATTAGCGAGGGGTTTAATCAGACAGCTTGTTAATGAGCGGCTGAGCATGACCGCCCCTCCTCACATGTAAACCTTCTAGCCCCCCCCCCCACCACCACCCTATTCCCCCAGGAGACTATTCAATCATGCTGGCCCTGGAGTGCTTTGCCATTCTCTGGTGTTGAAAAAGACGAAGGCTTTTCTTTCTTCTCCGAGCCCAATTAGGCTCTCCTTCTCCTTTGTAGCGGGGACACGGTCTGACTGTGATGGGAGAAGGAAAAATACATTAAAACACCTCCTAATATACATATGAGTTCTGTGTTTATCTAAATAAAAGATAAACCTGAAAAGTAATCACGTTATGAAGACTGGCTGAGCAAAACCACCATGATAAAAAAATAAATTGTTTTCTCACCTTCAGGCTGACATTTTAACAGAAAACCTCTTCATCATATTCCTTTCTCAAGAGTCCTTGAGCCTGAATTTGACTCAATAGAAGCTCTGTGGTCTTTGTTCTGCAGCTGACCGTGACCTCTGACCTTACAGTGGAGGGGGAAGCAAAGAAATAATTCACCAAAAGCAGGACTAAAAAGACTTTCTCTCAATATCTGTCATTTCTAAAATGATTCATCTCAGCTGACTTTTTTTTTTTTTTTATTTCAATGACGTAATCAGTTTGATAAATAAAACAAAGAAGCTGCACGTGTGCAGCAGCTCTACTCAGGCACAGCTGTAGCCGAGCTTAGCTTAGCACGCTAAAATGCCAGTAATGTCCGTGTTACTAACGAGCTGGAGCAACGTTAACCCTTGCTGCGTTCAAATACAACGGGTGGTTGCAGCCGAGGGTGCTCACCGTGTGCGTCTCTCAGGATGTTCAGTTGTGAGACCGCCGCTGCTCAGCATGGAGGCTAACGAGTTAGCACACTAGCAGGCGGGTAGCGGCGCACGACATATACCTGAGACACATTATTTAAGTTATGAACAAAAAAAACCTCTACATTACTAAAATAATAATAATAATAATAAAAAAAATACAAGATATCAGCTTAACATCCAACGAAAATATAATTTCTACAGCCTCTGCCATTTCTGTAAACGTCAACAAACACGTGACGTGTGAACACCTCGTTTTTAATCCGGAAGTCTCATCGGGGTAAAGGTCGCTCGTGCACGTGGGACCTGAGTGCAGCAGCAACAAGTTGCCCACGTGTTGAACCCTGTAACGCTCCTCAGTTAAGTCTCTTCACTATAACGTTAAAGTACTGAGTGTCACTGCACAGGAGCGTCAGAGAGCAGCGGATGTGGCTGAAGCCTGCCTCCTACTGGCAGGTGGTGGGATGACTCCTCTTTCCCTGAGTACACTCATGCATCTTTCAGCAGGAGAGGGGAGAGGGAATCAATGGAGCTGCCAGGGGGGGACACAAGGGAATCCAGACGGTAGTTTATGGGCTGCAGACGTAGCACACTTTGGACGCAGACCTGGAGGGAGGGAGAGGGGGGGTTGTGGAGACGGAAATAAAGGAGTCTGCCTCACAAAGAGCACTAGTGTGGAGTATTTCACGACAGGGAAAGACGCTGACTCTGGTTTTTTTTCTCAGATTAATAGTATGTATGATCGGCACGTGCTCTAACAGTGCTCAGGTCTACGACATACAGTCAAATGTATCTCTAGAAAAGCGTATATCACAAAGACTTTTGCCAATTAATATTATGAATTCATTTAAGGAAGTCAGAAAAACATTAGTCATGCAATCAGACAACTCTAGTTTTAATAACTGTTGTAATAGTTAAGCATCTTAATTTAAACATTACAGAACAGCGAGGAGGGAAGACGAGAGTAAATATGCCTACCGGGAAAAACATATATTGCATTTGAATAATTTAGTAAAATATGTAATTCTTTGGACGACGACTGCATTTTTGTATCAGATTGATGTTCCCTCCATGTCTGACAGGAAAGTGGTGCATTCAGGATGTCAGACTTGACCCCTGTCAACCTCAACATTTTAATCTGCAGGATGACAGCTGAGATTGACCACGTCTGGACTTTCCTCCATAGCTGCCCGTGTCGCCTGCCTACCATTGATTTTTTTTTTTTCCCTTCTATCCTACACATGTGACACACACCTCCCCTCACGAGAAGAGTAGATCTGCTTGTATTATCACATTGATAATGGCTCCATAATGAAGGGTTTATTGGCGATAAAGTGAGAGGGGGGGGGGGGGGGGCGCTGACAGAAGAACGGATAGCTTTGCAAAGCCTCCTGGGAATGTTAATGTCTCCTGGGAGTTGAGGGTCTGTGTTGAACTCATCTCAATTTCTCCTTCCATTTTTTTCAAGGCTTTATATTGTGGATGTAGTTGCCATGGCAGCAGTTGGTTTTCAGCTGTAAGGATGGCTGTCTGTAAACGTGTTCATTCAGAGCTCACTGAAACTACTATTAACAGACAGAGCGACTATGCTGCCATCATTGTATTTAAAATAGTGCTTATTAGGTAGATTGTGTTGCAGGTCTGCCCGGATGTGTCTTGGTGTGTCACCGCGTGTGCGCATGCATGCTCATGTGTGCATTAGTACTGCATGTGTGCTCAGCTGGTGCCATGAGGTGGTTTCATTTGGTTTAATGAGATTTTGAAAAAGCTATTCGAGAGATCATTTGCCTTTCATGGGCAGAGTTAGACATGCACAAGAAGGTTGTAAATATTAGAGTGGTGTGCATGTGTGTGTGTGTGTGTGTGTGTGTGTGTGTGTGTGTGTGTGTGTGTGTGTGTGTGTGTGCGTGCGTGTGCGTGTGTGTGTGCGTGTGTGTGTGCGTGTGTGTGTGTGTGTGCAGTGAGGGAGGCTCTGCTTTTTATATAATTGAGAATTCATAAACATCCTGGCCATAAATCAGCCAGACAATATATGCATCCTTTATTTCCCAGCATTCCCTCCCTGACGGTACAGTGTCGTGTCACCTTTGCAGATGCTGAATGAGCGCCATGTGATGGTGCGCGTGGGCGGAGGATGGGAGACCTTTCTGAGTTACCTGCAGAAACACGACCCCTGCAGAGGAGGAGGGCTGGTGTGCAGATCTGAGGTCAGGGTGTGCAGGGACAAAGCAAAGCCACCCAGCTTGAACATATCAGCCGACAGTTACATGGTGGTCGGCGCCCATTACCGCGGCAAGAAGTAAACTCTCAGACTGCTTCTGGCTCCCGGCAGCAGTGTGAACACTCACTTCATCAGACCAATGATTCATCACACAGTTCAAATCCCTTTTACTTAAAGTTTAACAGGAAATTCCTCTTTTTTCTTGTCAGAAGTGTGCATGAGATATCCAACCCACGGGGACGACTGGCAGTAAAGTTACATGACTGTACGTGTGCAACAAATAACTGGCAAAGATTTTAACAATCAATCAGTTCTCATGCAACATTTCCTGCTTCCAGCTGCTTTATAGTGAGAATCTGCTGCTTTATTTGGTGCATACGACAGCATCTTCTTTGGGTTTTGGACTTTTGGTTGACTAAAATCTGAATATATCGTCTTAAGAAATTATAATAGATATAATCATTAGTTGGCACACCAGTTGTAAGTGTAGCCTCTATCATTACTTTCATATAATCCTCATCCTGATCAAAACAAGTTGTATGGAATACTTTAGGCA
Organism: Brachyistius frenatus; assembly: GCF_029030835.1. Taxonomy (NCBI): domain Eukaryota; kingdom Metazoa; phylum Chordata; class Actinopteri; family Embiotocidae; genus Brachyistius; species Brachyistius frenatus. Next base: position 1,418,125 of record NW_027210623.1, read on the forward strand.
ATAATGTCATCTCAGTCTATTTGTAGCTACTTTTGTTGAGCAGGTATTAAACCTACACATTTGTGTTTATGTATCATGGTACTGTAGTTTGAATTTGATATGATGAAGCTATGATCGAGGTTTTTGTATTTTGGATGCCAAGTGCCTTAACAGCAGCAGTCCTAAAGATCTGGTGATGTTTATGTATGGACATTTTTACTGGTTTCTGTTTAAAATAAACTGTTTAAAAATATAGATATTTGAATGCTGTTGTAAACATTAGTTAACAGAGAGATTTAAGGGACAAAATCTTGCACAGTTACAGTTTATAACACTTGTGTTATTGTTGTGTCATACTTTTATTTAATATTGTGACGGATGCATAGACCACCTGTATAGTTGTCCCTCATGAACATCATGGGCCTGTAGTAGAGATTTGATCACTTCAAAAAGCAAAGACACCAGACATCAAGTCCTCCCTCTAGATGGCACCATGTCCTAAGTGACAAAAGGCCAGGCCATGCCTCCCACTAGTTTGGAGGAGGGTGCAACACTGCTGCTATGACCGTGTCATACCTCTTGTGTACGTTCATCTCTTAGTTGGACTGGAAATCTATTTTCAGTTTCAACTCCTCAATCTATCTCATCCTTGCAGATTCGAGAAACATTCAGCTGCCTCATCGGCCAGATAAGGACAGTCACAGTCACAAAATTTTTCAAGATGAAAGTTCATTAAAAAAAGAAAAAGAAAAAAAAAAGAGCATTAGTTGAACATGATTCACAGACAAGTGTGCAACTTCGAGCAAAACTGCAGAATCCAGCCACACATACACAGACAGCAAGTCACAACATATTAATAATTACATGTTTTATTTCAGTAAAATAAATCAATTAAAAATGGACACAAGTTTTTAATATATTGAAAGAAACTAACTGTAATGAGATCATGCAAGACTGTAATGTCTTTTTTTTAATTTTTTTTTTTATCCCCACATAACATCTGCAGTGGATGGACCCAGTATAAATGACTTGTAGAAAATAATAGCTGTGCTACTGAAACATGTGCCACTCTAAATGGCGGCGTTTTTCACAGGGCTTCTCTCATTGCACAGAGTACATTTCTAAGTTCCTCATGAAACACAGGAAGTTGCCACTTGAGAGGGATTTTACAACAATTTTTAAATACAATGTTACACTGTGCTGACCTCATTCGTTCTTGAGAGTTCAGTATTTTGTAATGTTTTGTCAATCTTGCTACTGTGTGCTACTGTTCTTCTGTTTTGAGTCAATGACAAACCTTTAGGTTCAAAATACAGACACTGGTAGGTGTTGGTGTTCTTGAAATTTACTATTGAGATAGAGGGGTGTAAATATGTGCTTCAAAGTTTTAGATTGTAATACTTTTTGACTGCACGTGTGCAGCGGTGGAATATCAGTACTGGAAAAGTCAAGATTTTCCCAACACGAAAAGAGTTGTGTGCAGTTGTGCTTCAGTCCTAACAACACATTATACTTGCACCATGTACTTATACATTACAGTTTACTGCTTACAGTAATACTTTAATTACTGTGGATCACTTTGGGTGTGAACTCAAAACTTAATAAAACCATAACACCAGTTGCCAGTTTAAAGACCATAAATATTTTCATATTTATAGTGTGTCCTAGTTTCTTAATATTTTCACAATAAGAGCCTGGACCCACTGACCCTGAACAAACAACACGGTATTATAAACCCAAACTCTTTGTAAAAGACACAACATGGTGCTTATTACATGCTCTGATCATCTTTTGCTCCCATGTGACCTTGCAAACACATAATGTACTGTATAACACCACCTGCTTCAGACCTCAGGTTCATCGACTGTTATGAGATGCAGCAAAGTGCAAAGATTCAACAAGACACTGAAGATACAGTTTTCAATCATGCCGCAGTTAATTTTCCTCATTAATGGTGATGGTGAAAGGACTGAACATCACACACAGTGTTGTTAACACACTATAACACGTTTTTTTTTTTTTTCTAAGAAAGTTCATTGACATAGCTGATAGAATATCTCATAATTCATCTCAGGCAATCAACACTTATAAAAACTTCATCACACATGGCTGTAATATTTTTGTATCATGAATTTGTGGTGAGTTTCATGACTTCAAAATAAATTCTGTCTACTTACTGGGGGATCAAAACAAAATATCACAAAACAAAAAACTGGCTGCTGTAAGTTATTATCACCCAAAATGTGTCACCAGGAGAATCATTTCTTTTTTACCATTGAACAACTTCCAAGTCCGACCGCCTACAGTCCATTTTCTAAACCTTTTACCTCTTTCAATCCGATACTATATACACATCGTTGTAACTTAGTTCACAAAAACGGGTGTTGACATCAGTCAAACTTTCCATTTGAAATAGCACCTCCAATTTAAAAGGATTTATTACTTTGTTTTTAATCATTTGTTGATTTCAAAAACGTAAAAAATAAGACAGCAAAAAATGCATAAACCTCAATAAGTGTTGGACATTAGCATCTGTTAAGATGTCACTTGAAAATCAAGTCACTGAATACTTGTCATTTTAAGTATATTCATTTTGTTGTTTTGTCATCTGTGAATTAAATCAGTTAAAATACAAAATAAGTATAAAGTGTGTATATGTAATACAGCTTTAACATTACATTGCTGTAGATACTATAAAGTTCCTATTTGTGCTTTTATGGACACCAGATTTGAAAGTATTATTAAATTCAAAGATTAAACCACTAAAGTCAGAAAATAAAAAAGATGAAATTATCGCCATGTTCCTTTCAAGACCTACATAATGTACAGGTTGTAAACTAGGACACAATAAATGTCTGTTTTACTGATACAAAATTTGTACTGATCCAGAAATGATCAAACTGTGAACTCAGAATACCACAATCTTAAACATGTTTCATGGATTTATTACTTCATTTACACCTGTTTCATTTTTGGTTTTGTTTTCTAAGATGCCACTTCACCAACTTACATATTAAATAAAGAATAATAATCAGAGTGAACAGCTTTTCCATTTACAATATGCATTCGATTGTGGGACCATGATGTCCTTCCCATAAATGATCTTTCATTTTCTGCTTATTTCCTTGTTTCCAGTTACACATTTTTACTTTGCTCCTCTACATGTTATTGTACTTGTTGCAGACGAGGATTTTGAGCGCCGCTTGTGCTTTTGTTTTTAGTGGAATCACTAAAATTTCACTTTTTTATTCTAAAATTCCTTAACTTGCTAATATTCAGAGTATTAGACAAAAACGGTCGACCAATATTAAAGGTAAACAACGGAGCGATCAAACACTTCCTTCACAGTTTGGTTTTATGTTTAGCTCTGGTCGGGTTATGATTCAGCTGTCAGCAAACAACCGTCTCCATCAGAGCGGTGACAGCAGCTGCGATATGTTTTAATGCTTTCCTTAGTTCTATTTATTTGGTGCCGCAGAAATGCCTTCACACGGCCGAATGCAGTGATGGATTGGACTTTTTGTCCACTCTGTACTGTCACCATCATCCCCTCTGAACAAACAGAAAACAAACATTCAGATTCTACTTTACACAAACGATGATCTGGATCGACGTAGAAATGCATTTGTACATTTAGAATCTTCAAAGAAGCTTAAAAAAAATTCGCTTTTCAGGCAATTTTACTTCCGTGTATTTTATCCTTCTCACCACACTGCTAGATCCATTAGAGGCTGTAGACGTCTATCCCCGGGGCTCATGTTTGATATCACTTAGTGTGCTACACTAAAGATAAGCGATGGGCAGTCAGCGCCAGAATATATATATATTTTTTTCATTACGAACAAAAACACAGCACACATCACTCGACTGAAAGAGGAATGCTGACAGGATGCTCTCGCCTGATGTTTGTGCTCCTTCTGGAGGATCTCTCTCATGATTCATCCAGAGTAATTAAGCATGTGTGGAAAAGCTGGTGTGTGTGTGCATGTGTGTCTTTCCTGTGTGGGAGTGTGTGTGTGTGTGTGTGTGTGTGTGTGTGTGTGTGTGTGTGTGTGTGTGTGTGTGTGTGTGTGTGTGTGTGTGTATTGTATGTATTTCAGAGAGCACCATTTTAAGACAAATTCTCTTCAGAGAAAACAGTCACCTTTAGATCACCATAAAGTCAGCACATCAAAAATCAAAACCCCAAAAAACTAAAAAGGCTTGTTTGTGCTATGAGAGCCATGCTCCAGTCATACGTCACTGTAGGTGTCACTCTTGGTGTTCCTGGAGGACCCTCAGGGATTTTCAAAATTAGGTGTGTGAAGTTTGTCGTTGCTTTGCTCCTTCTGTCACAAGTCAGGCACACTGAACACTGAAGGGAGATGGCGATGTTGAAGGTGTTGTGAGATGGTGATCAGACAAAAACTGTTTCAGAGTTAAACATCAAGGTTGGAAGGGTGTGGTTTGTGCGTTCGGTGGGTCGACCGCGTCACGACGCCTCTGTCACACGGTTCCATTCTCCTGCCTCGGCTTGTGGGTCGTCGTGCGAGCAGGCGTGCTCAGGGAGGGGGCCAAGGTGCAGAGGAAGCCAGCCAGCAATGTGAGACCGAGGCCCCCCCAGGCACAAAACATGGACCAGCCATAGCCATGGCTAATGTCTTCAGGGAGGCCGTACATGTAGCGAGGGTAGCGGGATAACTCAAAGTTGATTCCTGCCACACATGTGCACAAGGAGATGATGCAGCATGTTCCTGTGTGAGCAGAAGAAACCAGCGGTGATTTAAAATGGCTCGTGATCGATCATTAAAATCCTACAAGAGTCATGTTACTGCACGACATTGATCTGCTATCTCATGTTAAACCGAAGGCGCTCTCAGCTGTCACCAAACAAGTATAGAAATTGAATAAAATTGGATTTTGTCTGCATGCTTGTGTGTGGATGTGGGCATGTGTGCTCTCACAGTACCTCCCATGAGAAAGAGTAGCCCAGCTACATATTGCATGAGGTCATGCTGCTGGCAGCATCCCAGCACTCCAATGATCCAGCCAAAAAGAATGATGGACACAGCCATGCCCACAAAGCCAGCCGTCATTCTTCTTAGATCTGCAAGCAGAGATTAAATCATCACCAGGTGAATTTACTGGTACTCAACAAGACTTGTTGTATAAACTGGGATAAATGGTAAAGATGTATTTCCACCTTAGCAGCCTTAAAGATTTACAGTTTGCCTCCCATTCACACCAACAGTGACAGAGCTGCCATACAAGGTGCTCGCCCACCATCAGGAGCAACTTGTTGTTCAACGTCTTGCCCAAAGACACTTTGGCATGCGGACAGGATGGTGCCGGGGATTGAACTGTCAATCTTACTATTCCTGGGCACTTGTGAATGAATGAACTATTATTTTAATGGTATTGTTAGTCAGAAAAGGTGTGAAAGAACAACCCAACCAACACTATTGATCTAACATGCTTTATCATCCTTACTTACATCAAAGAATTAACATTAAGCCTGTGAGTTAGCACTTATTTTAATGCGTAAAATGTTATTGATGTATTTACTGTATTTTTTTATATATTATGACAAAAACAGGGATGTCTTTGAAAGAACCCCACCGACTCAACCCAAGAAAACATTACTTTAATATGTTAATAATGTTATTGGAAACTGTGTTTGTTCTTTATGTTTGACTGTATGTTTGCCTGCAGACAAATTTCAAATTTGTTCCTATTCAGTCCACCTGATGTGGGCTGGCTCCACCCGATGTGATTACGCAACACTGTGGTCAGTGTAGATTTGTTAAGGCTGCTCCAGTAGTTTTGAAATTAACTAATTAATTATGGTCTACGCCCAGTAGGCTGCGGGAGCGTAGACGGACCCAGATATTCATAGTGGATTTGGGTCTGGTAATACAAGGCTAAACCTGCTGTGCATGAATTGAAGGAAAAGGAAGCGCACAAATTTGTACAAATAGTTTTTCCTAGAAAACGTTTTGTGATTTAAGAAATTATTGTTAAATTATGACATTGGGCAAACACTAGTGAACTTAAAAAAAAAAGGATCAATGTGTAACGAACGGTAATGATAGTGGTGATGATAGGCGTTGCCAACATTGGGCTTTAGCCGGGAACGTTTTCATGACGAGCCCTGAGAAGAAAAAGTCTATAATCATCAGGAAACGTAATCAATTTAATTCCCGACTGCCTCCGAGCTTTGCTGCTGCCTGTGTGTAGAACAGACTGAGGGGCTGAGTAACATCCACTTGTACACAAGCTCAGTCCATCTGCAGCCCTCTCTCTCCCATGTCCTCACCTGCACTATCGTATGGACACATGGCATCCGAGGATGCTTCGGCTCCATGCTGTGTGTTGGCTGTCGGCTTCACACAGCAGTTACAACACCGCACCAGAAAAGTACATTTTCCACTAGTTTATTGACTAGTGTGAACTGCTGAACTACCAACTTACAGTGTTTTATTCTACACGTCCAGATCATTTGTGGACATGTTTTAATCTTCACTAGACTCATGTAAAACAGCTGTAGATAGTGAACGCCAAAAATGACAACATGAACTTACCTACGAGCCTAAAGGAAATTTTTATTTTGTCAAAATTGGTTTGGTAAATTATGAAAATAACTGTTTGTGCTTTTATTCATTTTGTGGTTGTTGAAACCGATGAGACAGAAAAAACACCAACACTGGTTAAAAAACAAAAAACAAAGGTATGCATCCTATATCTCGGAAATATCCCCAAAAATCTTATACACAGCAACATTTATAAGATTTACTGTTTGTGAATGCGAAAATCAGGTAGCACTACATTATTTTGTCATGCCTGCGTAGACATGAGTTAAAGGATACACAATACTTAAAGAGTTAGTAACACAATTTGGAGAAAAGTGAGATGTTAAAACACCAGATATTCCCTCAATGGTTGTACAAAGAAACCAGTGTTTCAATTCAGTCTCCTGCTGGTTTATTTTATTTGTACAACACAAAGTGTGAAACAAGACAGCAGGCAAAGAAAAATATAAAACAGAATAAAAATGTAAAAGAATAATTAAACAGTAACGCTGTAGGTTTGTGAATTCTCAGCTTCCCTGCACATTTTGTCCAGGAAAATTGTCTTAACATTACTAAAACAAGCTTAATTTCAAATGAAAGGCATTGTTTGTAATAAAACGAGGCAGTCATGTTCCAAGCAGAGCAGCGAGGACCAACCAAGAAAATCTGCCATCAGCAGACACCCTGACAGCAGCTGCAGTTGGTCTGAGCTTATCCTCAGACCTGGTCAACTCTTGGAAACGCCTCTGACAGTAAAACCTACAAAGATATCCTCACTAAGTAGTGTAGGTGTGTATGAGTGTAACGCATGAGAACAAGAAAGCCTAGATAATGGTTGAGTATAACAAGTTTAAAGCATCACACCTGTACTGAATACAAAACAACACACGGAGGCAACAAGATAAAAGTCCTCGAACATCACACTGAAAATCACTTTTGCTGCAAACCAAGGTCAAGATCTCACTGCCTCCATCTCTCTGAACAAAGATATCAAGTAAGAAGTACAAACCTACCATGACTTATTATTTCATGAGAGAAGTTGAATAGAAGTCAATGGAGCCAGAGGCTCTTTGGGCTCTTTGTTTTAAGGTGAGATTTAAAAGAAGATACTGATGTGTTTGACCTACCGTCCCCAGATAAGCCATTATAAAAGCACAGCGGCTCCCTAACAGCAATAACCTCTGGTCATGAGTGTAGACATGGGAGAGAAGGGCTCAGAAAGCCCCTGATATATTCAGCCGTGAGGGGAAGGCTGTGCCTTCAAAGTGATTTGGCAGTTCAGCAGGTAACCTGTGTGAAGAGGCTGGCAGTGTGGTGATATACTTTACTCATAGTTTAAGTTACAAATCTCAATGGTGCAACTGTACATAAAAGACTAGTTTATAAAGGACTGAAGAGAAGGACGGCTAGTTTAAACTACTGGTACTACTCTGAACCACAACACATATTTTATTGCTTTTCTATTATTCTATTATTATCTTATTGCTTCTGTATGCTGCTGTAGCGAAACAATTTCCCCTCGGGGATTAATAAAGTAACTACCTACCTACCTATAGTTCATAAATGTTGTTGAATGCTAAAAGCAGGACAAAACAGGGTTTCATTCTTAAAGTTTCCTAAATATCTCGTAATGCCCAAACTGCAGACTAAAAGAACAGAAGGCTTATTTGATGTTGGTGTTACATTTGGTTATAAATAATATTGTACCTCTCTACTGGGTTTTTAGCAGCAATAATAATGTGTTATCAACAGCAGAGTCTACTTATCCATCAAAACTGACTGAGGGTCAATCCAGTTTGACCAGCAGAACTCATGACACAGAAAAACGTGTTTGTGTCAACCTGCTGAACTTAAGCACAATATTCACTCATATTACTCCGGAGGGAAACATGTGGCTCTGAAGCAGCTAAATGTTCCATTATGTTCATTAGCTAGTCGCTGATTGTGTGTTTCTGCTGTTTGCTGACAGATTGAATCAGACGGTAAAGGTGCCATAAATCAAATAACAGACTAATAATTTCAAACAGGTGAGTTTGAATTTCGATAGAGCTGAAACAGGAAAGTAAAAGTAGACTTTTCATTTTCAGTTTCAATATTTTTAAAAATGTTCAGTTTCAGTTCACGGATTAATGTGCATTTAAAGAAATATGTACAATGAAAATAAGATGGGACCCACAATCATGCTTTGAGGAACACCAGTTTCACGTCACCACTGTTTTTCTCTCTTTCTAAAGTCGTCTGTTAACTTAGTGCAGCAGAAAAGTAAATGTGAATCAATTGTAAAGACCAGACGACCAGTGACATTAAAACAGCAAGTCAAAGCAGCTCCATACAGACAAACTCTTTCAGACTTACGGAGTGCGTGCCACTCATCCTGGCGTATCGTCTTTGTGATGTTGATGGGTAGATTTCGTGGCAGGATGGATGAGGAGTAGTGATACTTGACCGGGGTACATCTTTGAATTATTCCTGGCAAAACAGAGATAGAGACAATTACAAATGGAGCACAATTACTCTTAATTCAAGTCGAGGTTTACAAAGAGGAAAATCAAGGCAGAATTGCACTTTGCGTCACTCCTGGGATCAGAAGATAATGTGAACAAACATGGTAGAAAAGCTTCTTATTTCTTCGCCACCCTCACTAAGTTATCATTTTCTGAGTTGGCCTTATTAACTTGATTTACCAGCCAATCCTACAATATGAAGGAGGGATTAAGAAACAATATGGAATATGGATCATTCCACCGAAGGCCACATACAGACCTTTTTATCGTGAATATCTTCATATTTTTGCTTTTGGTTTATGGAGCTAAAATCTTTTTACATCAGTTTCCACTGCTTTCCTAAATTTAGGGACAGACTGGGGGATTTCTCTAAACTACTCAACTCTACAACCATGACAAACACTTTTATTTCTATAACGAAATATCATAAAATCAATTATAGAAAATTCTCACCACTACTGTGTCAAAGCTTTAACCTCCACTACATTTTGGGGGATTTAGAATCTCTTTGTTTGTGTTTGTGATCTTCAAAGCTTTGATACAACCGTTCTTTGTTAATGACAACCAAGACTACAACTGAAGAGAGTTGTTTTTACATCAGGGTGTTTTTTTCAGTTCATGTTCTCCCAGCAGGCTGTGATTTTACAAAGCCAAGAAGTGACGCAAAACTGCAGCTAGCTGGCTCCTATTAGGAGGACTTCAGCTTCTTAAACCGACATGCTGTGAATGCAGCTACAATCTCACAACTCATGTTCAGAAACATTTAACTTCAGGAAAAATGGTGGCTACACGGAAAAACCTGATATGCAGTTTTCGAGCATGATTAGAGCTGTTATCAGGATGTTGTGGGAATCTACAGACTTTGTGATTGACATCTCCCCGACTCTCCTCATAACTGCGTTGCTGTGTACAGAAGTAGACCTTTGTCATTACTATTGGTATAATGATTCTGGTGATATCATCTAAGCATATTGCCGCCAACTTTTTGTCTTATCAGCTGAAAACATTTCAAATGGAGTTCCACACAGTGATGCTAAATGATGTTGTACTGAACTGTAGGGACAAGCATATACAGAGAGTTTTTCATCCAATAATTAAACTTAGTGCATTAGTGACCTTTAATAATCATAACATCCAAGTTTGATAAACATGAATTCCTAGTGAGTGAGTGTGTCTGAGCAGAAGCCGGTCCAGCTGCCTCTAAGAGAGATAAGTGATATGGTTTTGGTACAAGTTGCACGGAAATTCTGGGAAAAGTGTTTATTCTCCACTTCTCAAGAAGTGGTCCAGTAACACACGTCCTTCTTGTGAAATCTGAGGGGATGTTTGGAAAAATAAGTCTAGTGTTGGGAAAGAGTTCGAAATTGGAGCATAGTGGATCCTACAGACAGATCCTGAGCTGCCTGGTTTCAGCTGCAGGTTTTAGTCAGGCTGAGCCAAACGCTGAGTTTGTGAAAGAAGCGTATACGAATGCTGAGTGTGCAAACTATGTTGTCCATTCTTCTGATAATGTAAGAGATTTATTTAAGATCTCAACAAATCTTGATCATCATTAACTTGGAAAATCATCTCACTCCTGTGTCTTGATTTCTGTGTATTGTGTACTTCAACATCAACAAGTTCAAGTGTTGAACAAGAAGAATCACCAAAAGTACACTTGCTCAAAACATGTTTGAACACTTTTGAACACGTGACGTGTCACTTATAAGTCTGCATAGATCTGAAAAATTAAGCTTTCATTTAACACCAGTGAGCATAAGTCTCAACCAGCAGAATGCACACAGAAAGCTATTTTCCTGACATCCCTGCTGTCACGAATGCAATCACATTAAGACAAACAGCAGACAGTTTTGCACCAATCAAGTTCACAGTTTGCATTACTTTCCGAAGAAAACATCTTCGCCTCCATGAGACACATTTAATAGTTAAAACATTTTTGCAGCTTGTATCTTTCATTCTGTCTGATTGTCAACACAGTTTTGTAAATTATATCCCTTGAGAGTTGTGCATTCACTGCTGCACTGATGGAGGTTAATTAAGGTAACTTTAAAAAGTCGGGCTGACTGTTGACGTCTGATCTCACTGTGTGTTAAAACTCGATTTCAGACTGGTCAGCATAAACGTTGCTTGCAATGAAACTAGCCATGTCAGAGCAGTTATGATGTTAAATTAGGTACATTTGTGCGATTTATCAATTTCATATAATGTTTCTTGTGTAAACTTATCTTTAGTGTAGCGAACATGGCAGCGACAAATTAGCAGCATCTGGTGCAGAAAATAAACCTGTATTCTGTCTGTTTTTAACTGTTATTAGTCACTGTACAGTAATGTTACTGGCTCCCCAATTAATCTGTGAAAACGTATTAATATATGACATGAAAATGCTCATTTATTAGTGCCAATATTTAAACTAAACATAATTATTGAAATAGAACTGAAATATGACATTAAAAGAATTAGACAAAGCTGTTTAATTGAGTAATATCATGTGTATCAGATTGCATGTATTTACTATCGGGCCACTAAAACTAACAGTCAACAGATTTTATTATTCTTGAAAATGAGCCAAGTCCTGATCTGCACCTCCGTTCTGGCTGCTGAGCTCAGTATGTTAAATAACCCAGAGGCAGAGGAGCTGCTAGCAGCCAGACCTTTAAATAGCAGTTAAATACGTTGTAGTCAAGGTGTTTGGATGGTTTATAGCACAAAGTGTGGACAACATGCACATTTGTATATATTTAACTGCAAAAAATGCAGATGCTAAAGTATTTTATGTTGACACTTCGTCTAAAAGTCAAATGTGCTTAGAGTGAATGCAGTTCATTAAATAGCAGTTCAGAAGTACAGCTTCAAGGACTGAATCAACACATTCCTGACACAATGACAAGCTTTAATGTGGTGATTTTTGAAAAGCAAATCTGAGTCTTACATGATTTCACTCCAGAACCTGAAATGATGTTACTGATTTTATATATTTTTTTTAAAATGTAATGTTACATAAGTTGCACATTTTACTGGTTAAACTAACAAAAAGGAGCATTAACCATCAATTCTCTGTAGATAAAGGGGCGTTCTTGGAAGAGAAAACTGTCATTGATGTGCCATTTGGCCTGTTTTACAGGGATCTATGACAACTCATTTACTTCTACTTTGACAGCTGTAATGACAACAACTTGTAACACACATGTTTGAAGCCCCTCTTGGTTTACATGCTCAGTTTTAGGACCTTGGTCGGGACCAGGTAGGGTCTCGGTGTGGTCTGGTTTCTCTGCTGTTAACTGGCTCTACATTGTGTTGTCTCTGCTGCAGCCCCAAAATTCAAAACAGATTTATCAACAATAGGTTTGCACTATGAAATTACTTATTTTTTAAACTATTACATGGTGTTGTTTAGTCTCTTAGACCAGACTATTGTTATAAATACCAACTGAGACCGGCCATTATCTCAGACTGAGCAAGAGGAGGTGCACTCAGCACCATGGACAGCGAAATTCACCAATAAATCAAAGATACAAGCTTCTAAAAAAGACATCCTTATCAAGTTGTATCACCTTAAAATGTAATTCAGAGAGATGAGTTAATGTGAGAGGCCTCTGGATGATCCATTGTTTGTGTCAGGCTAGGTGTGAGCTCATCGCTGAGCATCACGGCCTGGTGCACACTAGAAAAGCAAGGCTTCACGCCACGGCTCCCGTTTACCTTTGTAAATAAGGTCCTCGGTCTCCAGGTCGAATCCCTCCCGGTGACACTTCCTCCACAGCCCGGAGATGGTCGAGTTGAACTGCCGGCTGCAATGGGACTCCATGGCAGACGCTGCGGCCAGAAAGTGCCGCTTACCCCTGACGAGGGGAGCAGCATCTGGGCCGTTACCTTTCCTCTCCAGGCTCTTTGGAGGCATCTGGAGGGGGAGGTTGTGGTTTGAAATGTAGATGTAACCCGGGTCGTTTCGCTTGTTGGCATAGTTTTTACACCTCTCTCGATGTCTCCTCGCGTCGGTCTCGTACCAATAATCGGTGCAGATCGCCATGGCGAGCAGCCCCAGCGCACAGAAAGCCAAGAAGAGCCCCGTGCTGGTTAATATTTTCATAGCGGCCATCTTCCCCACTCGATGGAGAGCCCAAACAGTCGCAAGAAGGTTCCTCCGTGGCCGTGGTGGTGGTGGTACCGCGTGAAATAAATCACGACGGCACTCACAGCCTCGAGCAGTCCTGCACTGGGAGCATGATGGTGCGAGGCCAGCGTTGTCTGGACGGGATGCTGCGGTCTATTGTTGTGGTACCCGGTGGATGCAATGTTGTTCCCACCATCTGTTATGGTACAGGAGGAGGAGGAGAGGGGATGGATGGCGACCAACGCTGTGAGGAGGAGGCAGGGGCAGTGATGTAGTTGCGCTCTCTCGCCTCCAGGTTGTTGCGGGATGGAGAGCAGACAGAAATGTGCTGTTAACGGGGTTGTGGTCATTTGTAATGCTTCAATGGTCCCCTTTGCCATTTTGTAAACATGTGAAACACAGGTAGGACAGAGGGAGAGTTTCATCACGTGCAAATAAATCTTTCAGATTCATTTCTATAGAAATAGCCTTCTGTATTATCAGCAAATCAAAGTGACTGAATTATAGACTCCAATACAAATGCTTTTTTATTTTACAGTGGACTTCATGAATCGTCCAATAATAACTGAGATTAGTTCCAGCTTATTGCCTTTTGCGTGTTTGTGCTCCAAAAGTCCATTTTTATTTGAGTATTAAGCCAAATAAAATGTCCTAAATTCAAACATGACTAAGGTTGTGCTAATTTATCCCCCCGTGTATGAGGTTCACATATAAACTTACATAAACATGTTCATCTCTATGGTTCCCATGACTACAGTTCATATTTTATTCAGTCGTTTAACCTGTATTTCCACACGGTGGTCTAATGAGAGCAGCTCACGCTGTGCACAGTTGGGCAGATTAACCGTCTACATATGTTCAATACTTGTAGGTGTTTAGAGCAAATTAATCTTAGATCCGATAACAGGTTCGGTTTAAAGGAGCCACTTGGACAAACTGAGACTGGAAAGGAGTTATTACTTAGAATGACCTGCAAGCTAAACTAAATCTAGACACTCATCTTTCTTAAACCAGAGGTGCCCAAATTCTTTCCTATAAAGGGTCAAACATGTATTTGGATGGAGGGCCGAGTGCCAAAAATAAATGTTGATGTTCTGTGAAATTACATTTCATGAAAATGTGATATATTACAGAAAATTCTTCTAAATCTGAAATTAAATTTCAGAAAATTGAAAATACTCTTTCATCTTGTTTAACAGTATTTTAATTTTTTTTGCTGAAATAATTGTCAAAAACAGTCATCTTGCCAATATATTCTACATTTTCTCTCGGCAATGTACCATTACATCGATCTGTCAACTTGACTAGCAGCCCAACGTCAGTGAGGCAGGACACACTAACAGCACATGAGCCTCAGCAGGAGAGAGAACACCATCATTGTTCCTACGTAACGCGTAGATCACTGTAATTAATGAGAAGCTGAACAGCAGCAGGCTGTTGATGGTTGCGAAACTCTTGCCTACCTTTTAGCAGCACAAAAATTACAGTTCAAAGTCATTAGTTAGGATTTTACAGTGGTGGTCAAAACAAAGAAGCCTCTCAACTGTTTTAAATAAAACAGAACTGCAATTTTAGCACAAAAAGTTTTTATTAAAGTTGTCCAATGTTTTTTATATGACTGTAACCTCCTGTGTGATGTGCAAACATTAGTTATTGCTTGGTTTCTCTTTGTAACGTCTTTTTTTTGGTAAATTCTTCTAAATATGTAGTTGATGTGCACTTCACACGTAACTCTGCTGCCTTCGTGGCCGGGTCACCACCGGAACATAAATTTGATCTCAACTGTTTGAATGGTTGAACCTGGTTGAATAAAAATATCATAACACAAGCAAGGCAAATATGCCACAGAAAGTAAAAAAAAAATACATTTAAGACAAACATATGAAAAAAATATGAGAGCAGTAAACAAGAAGATAAGAACACAACCAGTATGGGATAAATGTATCGTAAAGTCTTGGATCTGTTGCAGGCACATGTGGTCAATAGTGAAGACATGACATGATCCAGTTTGAGGTCCTGCTGCTGTCGGTTACACCTTCAGAACAAAACAATCCTGAGAGCTGGTATACGATGGAGAGTTGAGATCTTACATATTGTACACGGACTGTTTCATAAACAAATAAACTCCACTTATTGTCTAGTTGTTTGTAATGATTAGTTTCTCTCTGTATACTCGATAGCTACAGTAAACTATATAGTGAGCAAAAACATGCTTTATAATCACTTTACAACAGTTATACAACTATACTTTTATGTCGGAGCAGTTTCAGAGTTTTTAAAAACATATACAAGATTTAAATGTCGATTTACATGATGTAAAGAAAATCTAAATCAAACGTGTCTCACGCTCCTTTAGTTCCTTATTTGTGATGGTTTTATACCTAAATGAGACTCAGCAAATGACAAACCATCTGTTAAGGAGCTTGTTGGAGCGTTTCCTGACAGAGCGGCTGTGTTACGGCACACAGACCCGACGAGACGGTTTCGATGTGCCCGTGACACGTAAAGCTCGGCTCACGTTGGAAACGTTGACAGTTGTGGAGTCTAGAAATCTTGCTGAGGCTGACTTCAGCTCAGGCAGTTAAAAGACTCCAAAAATGGGTGCGACTAACAGTTGACTTCTCACTGCATATTAATTGAAGGTTGATCTTGCTTAATATTTACCACCAAATAACCGAGGACACTCTAATCCTCGGCAAATTATTATATTTGTCATCCATCAGTTGGATATTTGAATCCGCACACGAGGAATTAAACGGTTGGATTAAACTGGGAAGTTACGGGAAAGCAGTGATCCCCGCTGAATGTGTTGGACTACAGTGTAAATGGTGGTTGTTTGTTGTCCTTCTGTGCTGTGAAGGCTCCCACAGACAATAAGCTGCTCACAGGCTGATGACTAAGGAAGGCAACACGCGGCGGAGTCGTTATGGCAACAGAAGCTTGCCAAATAGACTGTGTTGGAATTGGACAAGTGTGAGCACACAATCAATACACACCCCCAAACACACACACACACACACACACACACACACACACACACACACACACACACACGCACGCACGCGCACACACACAGCCACCCCCCCCCCCCCCCCTTTGCGGCAAAATTTCTCTTATGGTGGTTTTTGTGCAGTGAAGTCAGTACAAGGCACTCAGCACCTTTACCAATCAATATCAGGACTTCCTAAATCCAATGGGATGAATATAAAGCCTGGATCCCAAGTATTTATACTACATATTAACGGTCTGCTATCATGGCTGATCTTTTTCTCTAAAGTTATAAACAAAAAAAACAACTTTTTACATAGATGTTTATTGTTTCAGGGGTAGAAACTTTGACCAAGAGGTGTATCAACAACATGACATGAATAATCCTGCAGGGTAAACTCAAACTAAACTAAAAGTTATTATATGTCCCTAGTCTAAAACATTTTTAGTATTAGGTCAACACAGAATAACAATCTTTTCCTCTAATAAAGTAAAATTGATCATCATTATTTAAGCCGATGAGCTGAAGCGGTGCAGCCCATGCTGCACGAGGGAGATGCAAACAGATCAACTTTGATGAGGAGCCCAAACGAGAGTAACGGGCCATCCCGACTTCTTATCGAGACAAAATGATGGCATGGCAATGGTGCACGCCTGCGGAAACTGTGTTCTGATTCTCAATAAATATGCAGCAGATAGGTCAGAAACAGAGGATGAACAACGACGCAAAACATTTAAACGATGTAGGTTTGCATGTAAAGAGGGAGGTCCTTGAACAGGACCAGTAACACCTGCTCCGCCCAAAACAGCGACTATTATTACCGATCTGCGCAGGTGCATCAGGTGTATCTGTGTAATTATATGTGCAAAACATCACAATTATCTGATCAAGACAATTTGATAACAAATATTCATACAAACCCTTTTAATCCTCCTTTGGTATTTAAGTACGGCACACTTTGTAATGTCCAAACATCCACCAGGTGTTCCTGTCAGTCGTCCCCCATAAAGTGCCGTCCTTTGGTCAGATGCTTGTTTTAGTGTAACATGATGTTTCCATGAATGAGGGGGGAAAGGATACGAAGGGTCGGTGGAGAACAGGAATCCCCTCCACTGCTAACTTTTAGAGTTTGGTAAGTCAAGAGGGACGTTTCCTCTGTATTTAGTCGATAATGGCAGAGAGCAGAGCCATGATGGCCACGCCACAGAAAATGAGCAGAATCTGCAGCAGGGAGTGCCTGGAAATAAAAAAACCAAAGGATTCACATTCAGACTTATTTCAGGGTATCAATATGCAGTCTGTCCATCTTCCAAATTATTTCTCAGCAGGTTTTGTTCTACTAAGACCTTCAAACATTCGTCATTAGTCAGACTTCCAACACAGAGCAGTGCTTCTTTTGTAATGTGAACACGTACAAGGATGAACATGTCTGATCAGGCAGGCGCTGCAACTCAAATCCTGCCGTCACGTTATTCCAAAGATCCAACAAAGGCAGTGAGGAAGAGGACAACTGTGAGCTAGTAAACGTGGATGTAAACAATGCGATTTGACACGATTTCAAAACTCGGCCTTCGTGTCTAATGAATACTGAACGTAAACAAAACTGTCACCGTATGAAAAAAAGAAAGCAAAGTAGTATTTAGAAACATCCAACACACCTTAAACTGGACTCCTCCAGCAGGTCAGGCACCACGTTCACCAGGGCTATGTAGAGGAAGCCTCCAGAAGTGAAAGGCAGTATCCAGCTACTGGCATTCTCTACAAACAGCACCACAGACGTATGACTGATTCTGGCCACTGTAAAATGCTCTCCACTGGACGATAATGACTTTGATTCGTCCTGTTTTACCTGTGCCCTTTGGGGACTGAGCACACAGGGCGAAGCCGGCTCCCAGGACCCCGACCAGCGCCGTAAACAGCTGCATGCGAGCGGCGCTCCATCGATCAAAGCCGGCCCGCAGCAGGATGGCGAAGTCTCCGACCTGCAGACGACGACATGTCTCAGAGCGGGAACGGCTCAACGTTCACCCTCACATCGGTCCTGGACGCTTCCAGCCATGTAAACATTTGTTCCATCCTCTAAATATTTAAATCCTTTAAAGGCACTTTAGTAAGAACTGTTATCTCACCTCATGGGGGATTTCATGGAGCAGGATGGCGAAGGTGGTGAGGAACCCAACCTGCAAGAAATGTCCCGTTAATGCTGCTTTGTCTGCAGAAATGTCTCGCGTGAATGCATTTCATCCGTTCTCATGCATTTCATCCATACACATGCATTTCAGATTAGTTTAAACTTCTTTTTAAATTACATTTTAAAAAGGTTTAAAAAGTTTGAGATATCAACCAAATACCTCCTGATATTAAATGAGCAAAATGTTTAAAACTCTGTTCAAATAGAATTAAGTAAAAAAAAAATAGTGAATACTAAAAGCATCCTGATGAAATAATAATAAAATTACTATTTTATAAAAGCAGGGCGATAAACATCATCAAATCAGTGCAGTGAAAGTGAACACAAGTGAACGAGGTGAAGTGGTTCAAGCCACATGAAGCTCATTTTGTACAATCACAAGCTGCCTTTGACCAAAGACGAATGATCTGAGGGGAAACACACTAATTTGTGTGCTATTCACAAATTAAAGATCCAAGTTTAGTTTGTTCGTCCTCCCTTCAGAATTAAAACCGTGAAGCTTCACTCATTCATGTTTCGACAACGCTGCATTAATACAGATCATTTTCCTACTGCTATGAGTAAACAGAAAACACTGGTGAGATGTCTTGTATGTGCATGTTTGAGACATCTAGTGAACTTCCTCTCTGGCACAGTGATCCATAGTTCATGCTGCTCGCCTTATGTCTCTCCAGCTGGACTCTCTTCCCATAGCTACAAATATAAAATCACCTACTGAAGCGGTACAAATGCATGTTGCTGCAGTTTTAAGTGCACCTTTTTCAATAAGCCTCTAACACAATGAAACAAGGAGCAGTTTCAAACGGAAAGAGTTTGTTGTAAGGAGGGCCCACTGAGTATTTTAAAGAGAGTGGGCCTGCTGATACGAGAAGTCTGCTGCTCTGCCAGAGTCTGTAAACGCCTCCAAACATTGTTCTCATTAACGAGCAGCGCTGCGTCAAAATTCTCCAGATACATGTTAGTCCTTTGCTTTCATTAAGTATCGCAGTGCTCTCCTTCTGCACTTAATATTCAACCTTTTAAAAGGGCAAACAACTTAATTTGCATTCACATAGTCACACGAGATGGACATTGTATTATTCAGACTGACGTTGCCTCCTCGTTAGTGTGACTCACCGGATGTAGACTGTGGCTGACTATCCGAGTCCACATTTTCCTCTTCTGCTACCTGCGTGTTACTTTTTTCAAAAAAATCAACCTCAAACCGCCTCCGAACTGCAACAATTTCTGGAGTTATCACATGCCTTTAAAACTCAAAATCTAGACTCTACCTAATCCCAAGAAACAGAAAACTTAACACAAAGCATCGGAGCGAGACAAAGCAAAGCAGCTTCATAATATACAGTACGTACTGTAAACCACTAAGTGCATTAACTCTGTTCTCACACGAGCACCAATAATAACTACATAGAAGGAGAGTTCAGTTCGGTCTTTGCTGTGTTCTGATGGTGCGGGTCGGAGCACACATCTTTCTGCCAGTTAACAGTCGTCTTCGTGCTAACTTGCTCCGTTTATTCCCGTTACTTGTACAGTTTGTACGCAGACTTTGGGTAACATCTGCTCACGCTGAATTAACTTGTTTACTGTCAGTTAGCGGATCATACTCGACTGACGAGGGATCTTGGATAGGACCTCATGTTGGTGAAGTACGAGGAGGTCTGGTGGGGGATGTGATGGAAATCGTGGAGATGAGGGGAAGAAGGCAGAGGAGACCGTTTTGGATGTGACCGCAGTGATGTTAATTGGCAGCATCAAGGAGGAGAGGCCACAATGTGTGGTCCGGTTGCTAAACCTCTGATAAACTCTCACAGGGGCTCAACTATAAGGAACACATTGGTTCTGATAAGGACAACAATGTGTTCTTGGCTGAATACGGTCAGACAGAGTCAGACATAATAATGGACGAACTCCAACGCACAGAATAGGAGCATCAAGAAAAAAGAGGGAGAACGAAAGAGACTTGGGTTCCATAGACCAGCTCAAGGTGAAGTTCAGGTGATCGCAGGTTACAGGAAGTGTACATTCGAAGTGTTTAATCCAAAAGTAGACGGCCATCTTTAACCTAGCATGATCATAAAACCCAAGTTAATGAGGGGATGTGAAGACATGTTGGCTCTGCCTCTGACAGTGACAACTTGTAATGTTTTGGAAAAAGCTGCACATAGTTTCAGGGAAAGTGACTCTTCTATTGCTCAAGACACATTCCAGGGCCACCTGTTCCATTTGGGTTATCTGAAAGGGCTTTTTTGGAAAAACAAGTCCATATTTGGGAAATAGTTGGAAATTAGAATGATGTAGAGTGCCAGATTTTTCACTGTTCGGTTTCAGCTGGAGAAACTCAATTGTCAAAATAGTGTTTGGTCACGCTGCAGGCCAGACATCTCTGAGTGAAGGGTATAAAACGACTGAGTTTGTAAGGTATGTTGTCCACTCAATGAAAAATGTACTGGATTTATTGAAGCACTGAATGACTCCTGTTTCTGTTATCTGTGTACTTAAATCTAACAATAGGTGGAGATCAGTAAACCTGTCAGATTCTAGAATCCTTCCATTTATTTCTCCCAACAGAAGTGATTGTAGGAACGGAGCGAGTGTTTACGTAACACATTACATTTCATAGTAAAAGTTCAGTTTAAAATCACACAAACACAGCTATGCAGTTATGATCATACCGGCAGCGTATATGAATGAAAAACACAGCTGTTCCAGCTGTTTAATGTTTTTAGTGAGGAGGTCGTCACAACTTCTTACCTTTTTGCTAACCAGGAAGCTCCCTGCTACTGCTAGCCCATGGGTGAAGTTATCAATACAGTTGGCCAGCAGATTTAGATATCCACTTGTCTGTGACACACAAAATAGAAGTGCTACCGTTACTCACATGAGCCTGGATTAGTCAGAACAGAGAAAACAACAGCAGTTTGTTTGAAGACACAATCCTGGTTTCATTGACTGAGCTGTATCTCAACATTCAGATTGTAACCTTGTCAAGGTTGTAATCTTAGTTATTAAGTAAGTGTTGTGATTAGGGGTGGGGGCGACATGACCCTAAAATGATATCACGATATATCTGGGTATTTTTTTTTATAATGATATTCTTGACTATATGAAATACAGAAAAGGGAGTTTTGGAGGTGCAGCGGTGCAGAGAGCTACTGTCTGTCAGGACGACTACATGGTCAGCTGCAGAGCTTCTGACTACTTCCTCACCTGTCGGCAGATTCACATGTTCTGGACGGATTGTAGGAAGTTCAGCGTCGACGTTTGTCCATTAATACCGTGGTTTGGGGCTTTTGTTGAACTTTTATGTTGTAACGACTCGACCACCTGAGCGTCTGCTGCACTCCGTGTGTGTGTGTGTGTGTGTGTGTGTGTGTGTGTGTGTGTGTGTGTGTGTGTGTGTGTGTGTGTGTGTGTGTGTGTGTGTGTGTGTGTGTGTGAAGCACACAGAGAACCGAGGAGGAACAGAGCCATGCTGAGTTTGAAATGTATGCCCTACATTTCCACTGCGTAAAAATATGACGTCGTTGCATTCTATCGCGATATCATTTTTTTGAATACCTTCTAAAAAATGTACCCGTATTATTGTGAATGATATGATACGGCAGACCCCTTGTTGTGAAGTCAGCCAAGTTTACTTTCAGCTCTGTAGTCTGACCCCATTAAAATAAGGCTGTAAACGATCTGTTTCTCAAAGGAAACCTGGAGTCTGAGTCCAGACTAAAAGGGCAAAGAAACTAAATAAGTAAACAGTAAATAATAGATGCACTGTGTGAAAGGATATGCAGCAAATATGCAATATGCATGGCAACCCAAAGAATACAGAGAAAACTGTGGTGGACCAGGCCGAGGATAAACAAGGGTCCCAGTCTCAAGGTAGATACCTGTTTCAGGGTAGGAGTGGTTGGCAGGTATTTGACTAAAAACTATGTAATTTTGAACTATAATAATAATAATAATAATTATTATTATTATTATATATAATAAAACTATTTATTAAAAAATGTACTGTCTGCCATACAAATAATATTAAGCAGACATTGGAAAAACAAAGCTTGAGGTGAAGATAGAGGGGTTTATAGGTGCTGTGAAAAAATGCTTTGGTGCTGCACTTAATGTTGTAATGGGAAAACACTGCTTCAGTAATAAATGCATTGTACTCTTGTGTTAAAAAAAAGTTTTGACAAGCAGGTTGCACTGAACAATAGTCAACAAACTTTGCAAAGTTTATGTTTCTGGTTTCATTAAGCCAACTAAGTTTCTGTTTAATGCTCAGTTTGGAGGACTTAGGAAGCAAAATAATACCTCTTACATAAGCAAAGCATGTCAAATGTTTACCCCCAGCAGCCTAGCCTGTCTTTTTGTTAACCGGGATATGTTTTGGTTGTTAGTATTACCTTGATTTTCTCAGATCTTTTCTGCAGACTCTGTTGCTTGGAGGATTTCCATGACTCAGCATGGTGCCCATTTCGGAGTGATACGGCTGCTTTTCCACTGAAAACTGAATTAGACTGCGTCTGTGGAGGAAAAAGGAAGAAAAACAGCAAAAATGAACACGCAGTTCATACATGTTCAAAGTTTCCTTTTTATTCTTCAGTGAATGATCTTTATGTTCCCATGACTCATGCGTCTACATCGGTAGTATGCTGTTAACTTGGAACCATACAGCCCATCTTGGCCACAAACACCAGACACGCTAAAAACAGTAATTTAATGGTGGCCTGAATCTGACAGCAATAAACAGGCATTTTATTGAGAGTTCACCCACGGGCAGCAGAACAGCTGTTGAAACATTCTCATTATTTTCCTGCCTTCCTAGATGTGCAGTAATCAGAAATAGTTTGTAGTAGTTTTTTTTTTTTTTTTTTCCCAGATAACCCTGAAATTCCAGCCCTGGTCACCACATTAATATTTCTTATATAAAAGAATTGACCCCTTCATGTCGTGCTGTGGCTTGTTTTCCGAGAACAGCAGACTTCCCTGTTCTGTCACACAGAAACCACTTACGTTGCCATTTAAACTGATAGTCAAATAAAAGGAGAGGAAAATAACCTGCTGTCTTCTGGTGGCTGCAAGCAAATGTTTGCTCCATGTCTGTGATTGAAGCATGAGGAAGTAATGAAGTGAGATGCCATTTTTAGGGCAATCAATCTCTAACAGATTGGCGCTACATTGTCAGAGCAAAACACTGAGTTTTGTTTAATGAGAAAATTTAAAACAATCTGAACTAAGAAAAGTGGTGAAATCCTCATCCATCAAAAACACAGATCTGATTCAAGTACAAAATAAATTCAGCGGGTTTTTTTTATATGCTAAACGCAGTATTTTAAGAGAATAATTCCAACCTCTCTGTCTTTCTCACACTGTCACACTCAGTCCTGTCTATTGTTGCCTCTGTCTGTAAGCTGAGTGTTCTCCAGTGGACACTGAAATGGCTAAAGCAGCTGCTTCACCCCGGCACTATAAATAGACACAAGTGGAGGAACTGAGCCGTGGATTCCAATCTTCTCCCTCAACGGCATTAGAAAGACAGGAGGGAGGACAAGACCTCCTTTACAAACACTCTGCAAACAGACACTGGGCGGCGTCTACAGAGCAGCAATGTGTTAAAGACGAGTTTGTCAATCAATCTAATTTCATGTTGCACCATTTTTAATACACTTTCTAAACAAAAAAAACTTCAACTTTAACTCGAATTAGAAAAGAAACAGTAATTAACTGATAACATATTAAATAATAATACCACAGCAAACACAATATCTAATGTTGATCAGGTTGCTTATTGAGCAACTTCAATATCCATTAATATTAAGGGGATATTAAAGGAGTGATTTGAGAATAGACTCGGATGTACACAGTAAATGTATACAGCAGCCAGCAGCCACTTAGCTTTGTACATACATGGGAAATTGGGAGGAAACAACCAGTCTGGCTCCGTCTGAAGGTAACAAAACCCACCTGCCATCAATTCTAAGGCCAAGTAATTCGAATGTTAATATCCAGCTTGTTTTATCTGTACAGAAGACTGAGCATAGAAATGACATGTTGTGCCTTTACAGATGTTAGGTTCAGAACCATAACATAGCACTGATAGCATAAGAATCAAACCCACAGTCAGACAAACACAAGGCTTGGCAACAAATCTGAGTTTTACTTGCAGCAAGGGAAGTCCGTGCAGGGTCTTAGAGTTGTAAGCTCTTCACCTGGCATCAGCCAACTCCGAATCAGACTTCCCTCTTTGCTCCTTTTATTGTATGTATGGGGTTACAAAACATCACTTGATTACATTACTATAGATAAGGTCACATGTTGTGTACCGTGACTGCATAGGGGTTCAATGCTCTTTGCACCCTATATGAGTATGTTTGCTTTTAATCAATGTGTGTGCTAAACTAGATAAGCCAGTTCCTTTGTTGCAAGAGAGGAACTTGTGGTTTGTGTATGTAGTAGTGACCTTTCAACTACAGTTATCTACATAGACTAACGAAAACTTTTCACACATAACAGTAACTTAATTTACACACTGACAATGAGTTACTATTTTTCCTAACAACAGATGTTTTGTGACTATTTCTTTACCACAAGACCTGAGAGTGACAATCCCTTTATGTCATATAGCACATTCCCCCAAACGCTACTGCTGTAAAGTGTTGGTTGTCATGTGATGCTAATCATGTGATGGTAATCAAAACACCACCGACAGAAATATGCAGACCGAGCACAAGAGCTCTCTGCCCAAAGCATACCAATGAAAACAAAAATATGCAAAGGCTTGTATTGACATGCATGTGCAGCGAGACTCCTGCGAGCAGCGGAGAGCACATTTGTCTAAAAACACACTATTTCAGCAGAAATACTTACAGCAGAGTTAAACTTCAGGTCTGCATCTGGAGCATCCTCCAGGCTGTCTTGGTCGGGGAACATTTTCTCAAGAAGCAAGAAGGCCAGCAGACCAATGATTACCCACAAGCCCTGGGTCATGTAGTGGTTTTGTTTACCAGCTACAAGGGTAGCAGAGAGATTGCAAATAAGACTGAGAGCAAATACAGTATGTGCCAAGTGGGCAATGCCATTATAGAAGTACTAAGTATGCATTACATACACATGTTGTATGTGCTACAAACATCAGTTCCTACTGACTAGGGCCAAATGAAATACTGTGTTGATATTTTTCTAGAAGCAATGTAATGCATAATAGAGCAAAGGTTATTATATCAAAACTGCTGTGCCAATGTGAATACTTCATGAAATTGATATAACATCGGTCTGTGATGTCTGTGAGAGAGCGGACTGTTTAAAGGCAATGCATCAGTAATAGGATTGTATATGAATATGTGTTTCAGAGGGAAGAATGGGTCAAACCACGGTGAACAGAAAAGGTGGTGATGATGCTGGTGGAAAGGAAACCCACCTGAAGAGCCGGAGAGTGCCCAGGCCTCAGGAAGGAGGTGAAGGAATACATCACCAAGGAGACCACCAATAGCAAAGCTTAAGAGCTGCTTCAGCTTCTGGCTTCCAGCTGACAAAACACAAAGAAAGACACAAGAAACAAATTATTGTGCAGTCAGGTTAATAAAAACTGTAAATTAATGTGATCTTTCATTTTGGTTTAAAATTACTGACACAAATAAAAGAAGACATTTTCATTTCTCTTGTTCTTGATTAACTCATTATTTCACCAGATAAAACTGAATGCAGTGAAGTGTCACTGGCTCAGCCTGCTTAAATGAACTATGTTTACTCATGCTCCACAGAACAGAAACGTTATTCTTGAGGAGTTTCCTCTGGTAATGACTAACCTCAGGTCAGGGCTGCAGCTGACAACCCTCAGCCTGAAATACCTCTGGAATGCCACGTTCCTGTGGGTGGAGCCTCCTAAAGGCATCAGGCTGACCCAGTAACTTAGGCCTGCTAAATGAAGCTCAGTAGACAGGGCTTTCTCTCACCATCATAACACTTAGGGGCAGCCACCGAGTGTTTTTCACACCTTTAAGCCACTACAGCTTCACTAGAAGCTTTGTTTACCATTGTTCGGTGATTACTCTCTTTATGGAAGACATTTCTAAACACTGTAACAATAAAAGTGTTTGTAGCCTGGCCAGCATACCACACTGCTACAACAGCACCTAAAGCCTCCAGCAACCAGGGAAACCCCCAGTAGCCATACTTAATAAGATTAGTGTATCAGTTATTTAAAGGTTAAAGTCCATATACTGACCCTAAAAATCTAATCTCACAACATTCCACATGTTCGACTGACGCCTGGTTTTTAACGTGCTCTTCATCTTTTGTAGCTTCATGGTAGCTAGTAAACAGCTTTTAGGTGCAATGCTGCCGCTCTCTGGAAGTAGTAATGTGTTAGTACCGGGCCGACAGTAAAAACAATGGAAAATATATATTCTTTTTAAGACAAAAGTTGGATAAACTGTTTGATCTTTTAAAATGTAATGACTAGTTGAAAAATGATGACCCTGATTTATGCTTCATGTAGAAAAACGTGCATTAGTGTTCATGAGGTCATCACTGACCAATGTTCGGTTTTCTGGCAAGTAGCAGATTTCCAGAAAGTTCCTTTAAGGCTATAAACCACCTGAAAGTTTAAACCATGAGGAAGGTGCAGCTGGGTTTCAGACCGGCTGACAAAGACCCAGCAGAATTACCTGTGATGCCACTGAGGCTGTTTTCTCTCTAGAGACGAGGTTTCCTACAGAGACACTGGAAACTTTAGGTTTTTAGATGTACAGTTGTGAAAAGTGTGTGAATCGTGGATGCCAGGCCAGACTTCTGGCCTATTTGTAGTTCCTGTACATAGTATGAGCCGAGGCTTTGATACCTTCTGTTGGATTAATGGTTTTTTTGTGTTTTTTACTGTCGACACTTGACCTCTAAACTCTTCTGATGTCAACAGTTAAAAAGCTGTTAAATACTAAAACCTAGTTTACAAAAAAAAGTTACATTATTAATATGGCTAACTCTTTTTAGCACAGTAAACGATTAATTCCTGCTTTTTTACAAATTATATTACCATTTAAAAGTCATTGTTTCAGTCCATTTACACAGAAATCATCTCAATGATTTGTCTTGCACAATACTGCATATTACAGAAATATTTATGTAGCCAATAGATAAATATTGTGATATCAACAGAAATAATTCAGAGGCATATGTATCCCTCTTACCTTCTGTTTTGAGGGCTGCCCCAGCTTCAATAGGAATGACAAGCAGAGGGAAAATCCCGCTGAGGCCGACAGCAACAGAGCCCACCAGGGACAGGAGCCAAACATGTGCATGTTCACTGGCTAAGAAGTCTGCTACCGCCCGGAGGCCCGGGAGGTCATCTGTCAGGCTGGGGCCTGGTCCTGCAGCCGTGGCTGTTGCATGAGCCAGAGCTGTTTGTGTCATCTTCTGGCTGCTTGATGCCCCCCTGGAGGTTAGCATCAGCAGGGAAACGGGGATAAACAGAGCAGCTACAGCCCAGCTGGGCCTCCTGCAGCATCCACCTTTCATCCGTCCCACGGTCCAAAAAGTACTCGCAACCAGTAATGCTGTAAGAGGAGCACACTTTGAGACAAACAGGAACTCTCTTGGACCTTTTCAACAAACTAATTTGAATGAGAATCAAATTAGAGCTGCAAGTGTCACATTTCCCTAAAGACCAGGGTGATGGATTCAAAGTGCTGGTAGTTTTCTGGTATTGAAAACAAAATAAATCTGTAGATCCTTGTTCTCCAAAAACTGGAATCAATCTGTTGGCTGCATTAAAAAAAAAAAAAAAAAGGTTGACAGGAGAACACCGGAGACCCCTGAATGGTCGGACAAGATCGGGATCATCATCCAGTAAGTACGTGACAGTAGTGTCACGTGGCGTTGCTGTGATTACCAGCTACACTCAACTATGTCCAGTGGAAAAAACCAATATCCAGAGAAGCAGCTGACCCCAGTGAACTTGTGCTGAGCTGGCAGCAAACAGTGGAAACACCACAAATATACTGCACACTGCATATATATATATATCCTGTAAATTAGTCTTTTTTTTTCTCTCTTAAAGATTTGTGCTCCAGATATCCACTGAGTGAAATGTTTAACAGCTCAGAAATAACTGCACAGAAACTGGCAGACAAACTGTAACGGAGACATGTTCCTCTATCAGTCTCTCATATCAAGCAAAACAAACAAGTCCGTGATAAGCAAATCTCAACCTAAAAATATTTTTGACAGCCTTTTCTGGAAATGGAAGTTCCTCTTCGACAACCTACCTTTAATCAAAAACTGCAGAGTTATTTTCTGAACTCTCCACAGATGTAAAACTCGTGATAATCGTGCTTCAGTTGTGGTAAAAGTTCAGCTGTGGCAGAGGAAGGAAACTCCAGAGATACCAGGCTTCCTCCTGGCAGCAGCAGCCTGCCCGCATCGGTCCATGTCGGTACGAGTCTTTGTGAAAAGTCAAGAGTACCGTAAACTTACTGAAGCCGATCATTCACATTTTGCAGAAAGGTTGCAGCAGATGGAGACATTTACTGAAGACGCAGGTTATGTGGTTTCCCTGTGTGGAAGTTACACGGAGGCACCAACAGTTACGCCTCACATTAAACCTGCAGGAAATCATAACGCCATGGAGCTGAAGAGGAGAACAACGCGGCAAATTAGTGTCAGGCTAAAAAAAAAAAAAAAAAAAAAAATATATATATATATATTTTTTTTTTAAACTGCGTGAACCAGCGCTGCGCGTAAAAGTTAGCAAGCTAACGTTAGCTTGGTAGCTTGGAGAGATTAGCTCCTCTGACACGCAGTCACTGCTAATTAAGGCTAATGGCTATCCTGCTAAAAAAAAGCCAGCATCAGTTTCACAAACTTACTGGTGTCGTCAGCGGCCGTAAAACCACCTCGAGACATCATCACGGCAGCATGAAAGTGGTCAGCTGGTCTATAAATACCTGGTGGTTTCGGCAGTCTGAGCACCAGTGTGTCCCTGCCATCCAGGCCGGCTTGATGAACGCAGGCTTTGCGCAGCTGAGTCGCTCCGGACCGCCGCAGGCTGCGGGCAGAGATCCACGCTAGTGAACTGTCTGTCACGGCGGCAGACTCTCCCAAAAACAGCCACGTATCAGGATCCTGGAGGGGAAAAGCTACAGCAGCAGAGGAGAGGAGAGGAGCAGCATGGAGCCCGCCCCACCAAACTGTTCAGGAAGTTTCTCCATGCCCCCACCCCTCTCCCAAACTTTATCCACATATCCAAATCTAGGAAGGAGCTCAGGACATGTATCTCCTAGTTCAGGAAAGTAGAGGAAAGACAGTGGTGGAACCAAATCTTTAACTTTGTACTCCATTGCATTTATTTTAAAGCTTTAGTTATTTTCCATGGTGGGATGTAACCAAGTACGTTTACTCCAGTATTGCAGCCCACTTCAGTACAAATATGAGGTATTTGCACTTTACTTAAAAGTTTTTTCCGTTTTATGCAGCTTTAAATTTCTAATCCAATAAATCTCAGAGGAAACTATTGTCCTTTTTACTCCACTTCATTTGTCTGACAGCGTTAGTTACTTTTGAGATGACAGATTTTAACACTTTTTCTGAAATTAAATTTAACTGTTAAGAAACAGGAAAACAAAATCTGCATTAATCCTTTTAGTCAGTTTTTATTGAGCAGATTCAATGCTTCAAATAGGACAATTTGCTGCTTGTCTTTTTCCAGTAAAGGATAACAAAATGAATGTGAACTGCAGTGATTTGCGGGCCCTCGGACGCTGCCCGTCAGTTTTAATTTTTTTCTCAATCTCGTTCCTTATTCTTCTTTAAAAAAAAAAAAAAGAAGCCTTTTGTTGGCTTTAACATCTTCAAAAACTGATGAAACTTGGTGCCTCACACGTGCAAAGTTTTGTGAGGTTTGGAGCATCGTTTGACCTTAAACATCAACTTCCTGTGTCACGGTGAAACATCAAACTTAGCCGCATCGCCTTGGCATGCCTCAAGTGGGGATCGAACCCAGTTACTTCTCACTGAGGCAACTGCTCTAACCACTGCACCAGTGTGTCATACTATAGCTGAGCATGTTGTCAGAAAATCCAAGTAGACACATCCTTTTTTGTTATTGATTTTTATTTGAGGTTTTTTTTTTTATTGTTGTTGACCTTTGGTTACAAGCAAACCTGAAACCGTGTGACTTACCATTAGGAGGACAGCACCCTCTGTGAACCTTGTGGATTACATTGAGTGGGCCTCGAACCCACATCCTCATGAGGTTGTTTCCATCTCTGAAGCGGTGTCGTAGACCGCTGGACTATCTTCAGCGCTGAAGAGCAAGTCGCGGTGGAGAAAGAGTTTCACGGAGTTCACTCAGAGCTTCCAGTGACTCAGCCGACAGTCTGGTTAACTCAACAGGTAAAAGATTCTACTTCACCAAGGTTGATATTAATGGTTCAGATTCCACCTGTTGATGGTGATTCAACTTTTAGTGAAGTTGAAACGTTTGGAGAAATTGAAAAAATTTGCATCCACAACACATTACAGGAAGATATTTAATATCACTGCAGACCCCTTGAAAACACGTATATCTACTATCCAAAGAATGTCTGTGGCAATATTGGTTGTATTTGAATGAACATTTATGGGAAGATTGGTGGTGCAGTGGTTAGTGCTACTACACTACTATCCAAAGAATGTCTGCTGCAAATTTGGTCGCATTTAAATTAATATTTATGACCGGTCCAGTTATAGGTTGCAGTGAGCCAAAGATTTGAGCATCTCCTGGGAAGATTGGTAATGCAGTGGTTAGCACTGTTGCCTCTTAGTCAAGTTTTGGGGTTCAAGCCCCCTCCCCACCCTTTGTCATGACTATAAAAAAAAATCCAAATGTCCAAATTATGAAAAAAAAAAAACCTCATGCTATAGCAAAAAGTGCTATAGAATGACTTTTTGGTCACTTTTTGGCCGCCACGCCACGGGCACACCGATCTACAAAAACAAATTCTTTTGATAACTTTTAATTCCAAACATGTTAAGAGGGCAATAACTAAATTTCAAGGCGGTCCGTTCGTTAACGTTCAACATGTGTGAATTGGCAAAAATGGCGATTAAATTCAAAATGGCAGACTTCCTGTTGAGTTGACATAATGGTGCGATGTAACTTTTTTGTACATCTCGGTGTGATACACGTGTCCACCGAATTTCGTGCATGTAGGTAAATGTGGCCAGCAGGGCATCTCTTTTGGGGGCGCGAGCGAGCCATTTGGCCACGCCCACTCACGACTCCACTAGAATACGACATCATTTTTCGTACTGCTCACCTGAGGCCCTCTACAGAAAGGGGCGGAGCAGACTGTACTTCTTCAGGAAGCTTAGGTCCTCTTGTGTGCAGCCAAATGTTTCATATCTTCTACCAGTCTGCTGCTGTTGTTGGTGCAGCTTTCTCTGCAGCCATCTGTTGAGGAAGCAGCATCAGAGCCAGTGACACTAAAAATCATCAAGCTGATAAAGAAGGTGGTTTCTGTGTGTGCTGAGGACTGCAGCTCTGGAGTCTGGACAGTTCGCTGTTTTATATGCCTGTCAACATAATGGACAACATGTGTCGTCTGACTGGTCAGACAGCAGAGTCTGAGGGCGCCTTCATTCCTCAAACTGAAAACACTCTCCAGTGGAGTTCATTCATGCCCACAACAGTAATACTATGTAATGAGTCACCTCTGGGCCGGGAGGGGAGACTTATTCTCTGACATGGCATACAACTACATCTTAAATCCAATTATTATATTTCTATCTTCTCAGTAGTATTGTAGTTTGTATACAGTATTTGTATATTATTTTAATCCATACGCATGACATGTGACATACAATGACACTGTTACATCCATCGACTGGATATAAAAGTGTTTGTAACTTCCTGGTCTGAAAAATGAGGCCAATGCGGAAGTGCCATAAGCTGCAATACCACCGAGTGCCACTAGAGGTCGGCTCCAAATAGCCTCCGACTCCATAGACTCCTATTCAATGTCTCTCATGAAATATAAAGTCAGTTTCTTTTTCCACAAGTTATGTTGGTATTGCCTGCTAAAGTCACTCCTTCTTATTAGTTTTCTTCAAAATATCTATAAAATAATCCCATCATTATTTAGAAAATGGGGCTCAAAAAGCAGTGTTTTTGGGGGCGTGTCTATTTGAT
Organism: Brachyistius frenatus; assembly: GCF_029030835.1. Lineage (NCBI taxonomy): Eukaryota > Metazoa > Chordata > Actinopteri > Embiotocidae > Brachyistius > Brachyistius frenatus. The sequence goes on from NW_027210623.1 coordinate 1,450,602, forward strand.
TGACAGGCCAATTGTGCAGTCAGATTTCCACTATGGGTGGGCGGGACGGAGTATAGTTCGGTGAACTATTACACTCAGCATCAAATACTACTCTATTCAACAAAAATATAAATGCAACACTTTTGTTTTTGCTCCCATTTTTCATGAGAAGTAAAATATTAAAGACTTTTTCTATGAAAATGTAAGGTTTATTTCTCTCAAATTTTGTTCACAAACTTATTAAAACACGTGTTAGTGAGCACTTAACCTTTGCCAAGATAATTAACTCTACCTAACAGGTGTCGCACACCAAGATGCTAATTAAACAGCATGATTATTGCACAGGTGAACCTTGGACTGGTCACAATAAAAGGCCTCTCTAAAATGTGCAAGCAACACAATGCCACAGATGTCACAAGTTTTGAGAGAGCGTGTAAATGGCTTGTTGACAGCCAGAATGTCCACCGGCGCTGTTGCCCGGGAATTGAATATTAATTTCCGTGTCGGATGTCGTTTCTGAGAATTCAGTAGTACATTCAACTGGCCTCAAAACCACAGACCAGGTTGAACCTCGCCAGTCCAGGACTTCACCTGCAAGATCATCTCAGACCTGGCTGATGCAACAGAAGAATTTATGCACAAACCGTCAGAAACGTTTCAGTAAAGCTCATCTGGAGGCTCTTCGTCCTCACCGGGGTCTTGACCTGATTTCAGTTCATCATTGTTACTGACTAGAGTGACAAATGCTCTCCTTCGATGGTGTCTGGCACTTTGGAGAAGTGTTCTCGGCGTGGAAGAATCTCGGTTTGCGCTGTGGCCTACCGGGCACACGGAGTGCGTATGGCATTGTGTGGACGAGCAGTTGGCTGATGTGAATAGAGGAGCCCATGGTGGCGGTGGAGCTGTGGTATGAGCAGGCACAAGCTGCACACACTGAGCACAGGCACATTTCATTGATTGCAATTTGAATGCACAGAGATACAGTATCGTGACAAGATCTTGAGGCCTTGTTGTTGTATCATTCGTCTGCCGCCATCACCTCACGTTGGGGTACGACAATGCACGGCCACATGTTACAAGGATCTTAACAACATTCCTGGTAGCAGAAAATATCCCAGTTCTTACATGGCCTGCATACTCACCAGACATGTCAGCGAGCAGGTTCGGGATGCTCTTGAGCGTCTTATATGATAGCATGTTCCAAATCCTGCCAATATTCAGCAACTTTGCACAGCTTGATCAGCTCTATGAGAAGGAGATTTGTTGCACCTCATGAGGTAAATGGTGGTCACACCAATTGCCTCCTTCCCCCTTCAGAGAAAACATGCATATCTGCAGCTACATGGTCAGATAAAACTACACATTTCAGAGTAGCCTTTTATTGTGACCTGTCCAAGGCACACCTGTGCAATAATAATGCTGTTTTATCAATATCTTAATGTGCCATCCATTACTCACCTCACTTTTCATTGAGCGTCTAAGGGCCAACTGTGCAATAAGTTCTCTTTGCCCACCAGGTGGCGCATGTGACAAGAGTTCGCTGCGTAAATTGTGACCTTTGTCCTGAAAACCGTCAAGAAAAAAAATGTCATTGCATAGATATATAAAATAAAAAGGCTGAACAAATGTACTAAAAACAATCTTAGCTTCTCGCAGCAAAATGTTGGTGTTTTTCGGGGACATTATTTTAAACATTTGAAGTGTAACAAATGTTTAAGTTATCAGATGTTTAAATATAGACCAACTGTGGTTGTGAGAAGCAGAGTGATGTGTGAAGATAACAAAAAACACATGATTAATATCCGCACTGAGTCATTCTTGTCTGACTTGAGCAACACATAAAGAAAGAGGAACTTTGCTGCTGGGTGGGATGGAGGCCCAGTGCTTGTATGGGTATATATGGGTAACTGTGCAAGTGTAGTTTGGGAATGAAGGGTTACAAAAAAAAGTTAATGTTAAACAGATTGGGAAGGCAGACTAGGCGTACTATCGCCGAGTAGTGTTCTGATGTGTCATGCAGGAAAATGAACAAAAACTGGTTTTGTGTGTCTGTGTGTGAGTGAGCGCTCATATCCATGTGCCTTGTGATTCGCACTTGTCTAATAATACCCACAGCCCAGTTTGATAGCTGAAGCTTGTGGAGTCTCAAGAAAATGAGGAATCAGGAATAAGAAGTGAGAGGGCTGGATGTCCCCTTGCACGCATGTCAAGCGACCGTTCCATGTCATTGTGAAACACATGATGGCCACTGAAACCTCTGGGGACTATCAACCAGGAAACATAGGCCTTCTTTGTGGACCGTCCACCCACAGAAGTGAAATGTTCTTTGTCATATCTCTAGTATTTTCAGATTTCAGTCAGAAATTGTGTGTGAAACAAAATGTATGTTGTTTTAAAAAATAAAAAAAAACATTGTCAAGCTAAATCATAAACTGGGAGCCACTTTTTTTTAGACGAATACAACCTTGTGCATAATAACTGGATTGCTTGTCAGACTCGGTGAAGACGGCTGGCCTGCAGAAGGCTCAGATCAAGCAATGCATCTCAAATTGACAGTTTCTACCGCCTGCTGTTAAATTGCGGCTGCCACTGTAATCAGCCCTGCAATAAATCATCTGACACATATATTTCTGCTCTTTTAAATGAAATTGATTTTGTATCCAGTTCTGCACCGAAATACTTTCACTGGCCAAAGTGCATGTGAATGCGTTAGATCCAATCAGATTCACACACAACTAATTTAACTTTTTCAGTCTCCTTGATATAAAAAGCAAACAACATACACATTTCATTGTTGTGAAAAGTTACTTAACTGTTTACATTAATGGTAGTTATAGCATCCTCTAAAATCTCTTTGCAATTTATTTGAATGTAAAGAAATATTTTCTCACCTGAGAAACATACATGTAACTTAAAGATGCTGTAAAGTAGAAATGAAAATTAGTTTTAAGTTCACCACACCACAGAAGTATGGGTTGTTAACTACCCATCCAAATATGAATGAAAAAAAACACCGACAAGTTTGTTAAATTAGGGTTTGAAATTGTGAGAAAATCATCAGTCTTCTCTGCTCTGAGACTGGGGGGGCGTGTCCTGAAGGAGCTGAAGCTCCGCCCACTCGCTGGAAGGTGTTCAGTGCTCTGTAGGACAGTCCTGTGGCTGCAGTTCTTTTCCCCACTAAGCGGTCCGTCTGACATCCAACCTCTCGGTGACTTTATGCATGATGTCCCACTGGTACTCTGTCTCTGGTGGACGGAGCAGCCTGTTTTATGAAAACACAATACAATCAGAATTTATTTGTCCAATGAGTGAAACATACAGATGCATATAAATGAAGCTTGTCCCCCTGAGCTGTAACACAGGAGTCAAACTGGACACCAGAGACAGCAGATTCATTATATCACGTCAATTCAAACTTTGAACCTGCTCAGGTTGAGACGACAGTCTTTCTCTTCCACTGATGTCCCTCCCCCTCCTCCTCCTCCTCCACCTCATCCTCTTCCTCCTCCGCCTCCACCTCCTCCCTGCAAATGTAGTCGGGCTCGTTTATCCGGACCGGTACCGGTACATGTAACCGAGAGGGTCGGTGATTGTAACGTTACACCGGACTACAACAACAACAACCCTCATTAATCGTGAGGACTAGATGTCCTATGGTCCATGTTCACCATCACCCCGACATGTAAAATACAGAGTTACATATATTATAGTTCTTATCGGAGTTAGATTGAGACGCATAAAAAAAGAAGCTATGAGCTCAATAGAAGCTAATTAGCACATTAGCTCCCATTTTACAAAAATAAAGTTATTCTACACTGAATAAAATCACGTTAGCGGTTTGCACCGCGGACTAAATGTAGCAGAGTTACTGTGGAAAAGTTATCTAGTATAATTATAACAAGCACACAGAACTTAAGCTGAGTGGTGAACCGGCAGTGGGCGGACAGTCGGCCGGCGGCCGGGAGGGTGAAGCTCGGCTCAGCTCGGCGCTGCAGGAGGAGCGGTGTGTCCGTGAACTCCGTCCGTCTCCGGTGGAAGTTGGTGAAACTATCCGCCGTGAAATGGTCCCTGCAGACGCGGCTGTTGGTGTTAATCCGAACGTCTCCTTTAGATCTTCATGAAGTCAATCCACCTCTTTTTCCTTCATCAGTAGGACATTTAAACAGCGATGCAGCGCTGCTTTGGAGGTTCTTGCTTCCAGGAAAGATTCCTTTGCGGGTGGAGGGAGACGTCCTGTAGCAGCTAGCTGATGTACAATAACAATCTGACTACGTCAGGAGTAGAACTGAAGTCCAGTGGGATGACCTCTTATGCTAATGAGCTGCAGGCTTTTATAACGTTTCACCGTGAGATGAGGAGCCATGCAGAAGGTTATATAAACCGTCTGTGATCTGACGTAGATAGGTTGTTGTGATGTAGATAGGTTGTTGTGACGTAGATAGGTTGGGTTTTCACACCGCCTAAAAAAAGCCTGAGCTGAAGACGGGTGAGAAACTGTTCAACAGTTTAACTCCACATTTCAGTGCGACAACGTTTTCTATCTTTGCACATGCTTTCAGCAACTCATTTTACACGTATATAATGTACTGAGAAGCAAATCTTGGAATTTGCTTTACAGCATCTTTAAGAACTGTATTTGCACCTCTCATAAATGGGATGTGGTTTTTCTTTTGCTGTAAACCGCTGTGGACACAATTCATCTGTTGCAAACAATCCGTATCCTGTTTTTAAAATGTGCTCAACTCATTCATTCAATGTGAACAAAAAAAAAAAAAAAAAAATGAGCTGATATAAATGTTTTATTTCATCAAGCTTTGCTGCTGTTCTGACACTCCTGCTGTTAGGCAGCCAAATGCATACTGTGTTGCACAAAAAAAGTTATGTAACTAAATGCTGAAATATATATTTTTGTAATATCCTGCAACCTTGCTCTGCCTTCTATGAAACTCTCTTGAATGATAAAAGGGGAAGCATCAACTGTTTCAGGTGAACAAGTGTGAATTACCATTCAAACCTGTAAACTGGTCAAATGTCTGTTAAACCTCCTGTCTGCTGACATGCAGTCTGCATCACTTTGAACTGCAAACATTTGATGGACTCAACATTGTCAGAAACATGCAGCAAAACTTGAACATCCAGGATATGGTCACTTTCACCATGTCATTTTATCTTAATTGATTTTTGGCATTTAATGTCTAATGGTGGGCAAATGAACTGAGCTCATCATGCTGGATTTACAGCCTGAATGATGTGCTTTGTGGGAAAAGTCTGCCACCTTCTTGTTTTAATAAGGAAGAGAAGAAGGAGAAGGAGAAGAAGAAGAAGAAGAAGAAGAAGAAGAAGAAGAAGAAGAAGAAGAAGAAGAAGAAGAAGAAGAAGAAGAAGAAGAAGAAGCCTTATGCTACAAACCTAAATTGGTAGAATTAAGGAAGTTTTTAGTTCCCCTGCTAATTCAGAGATATATAGAAAGCCTGCATTTTTCAACCACCTTTGGCAATTTGCTCCCAGTAGTTCAACAGCTCTGTTGTAGACACCTTCGCAGCCCAACACTGGATGTTGTGCAGAGCCTTAACGGTAAGAACCAAGCAGTCCTGCTCTGAGTAAGACTGTGGGCGTTTCCTGTCTTTCCTTATACGAGCCCGCTGATACGAGCAGTGTTTTAGTATTACTTTGTGTTTTGTAGGTGTTCAATGTCGAGTTTACAAATCAGTAAATTAACAAATTGAACTCAAAGTATTCACTTATATTGTATAATACTGTATTTTATATTTTGTTGTATTATTATTCTATTTAGAACTGTTTATTGCTTGTGTTATAGTTTTTTAAAGAACTCATATGAGATTTAAAAGTTTTTACTAAAATATTTATAGTCTGCTTTACTCAAACAAAAATGTGAACAGATAGTTGTCAAATTTTATACCTTTATTGCTTGTTTTTTGCATGAAAGGCTATTGTATTTATTTATATGCACAAATCAAGAAGAAATGTATGTATCTGATACCTAGTTATTTTAAGTAGGTATAACTGTTCATTTTTCTTTTTAAAAGCATCCTAAATGTAAACGTTACACTGTCTTGGATGATTGAATGTTTTGTACTCCCCACGATTAAGTAACTGTTTTATATCCAGTCTAAAGAATAGCCGTCTGTCGGGGGACTTTTTCTTCTTTTTGGATAAAAACCTTTTTTTTTTTTTTTTCTTTTCAACTGAATTACTCAACTGTCTCAGAAGAAATGGTGAGCGAAGACGATTACGAAATTTGAACGCTGCCACAGGAGTTACAGAGTGTGGACATCAACCTGCAGTCATTCTGGTCAAACTGATGTTCTGCAGAGAAGGAGCGCAACACTTCCTGTTGCGATGTACCCTGTATCCTGTTTTCCACAGTCAGTGGTCATGCGTGTCATTCCCCTCTGCGAGGCTGTGTGGGCCCAATCTCGTGACCCTGCACTGTGAATTTTCTCAGACTGAATAGAGGGAGAGCCCACACGTCTGAAAAAAAACCTCTTAATGTCAGCAAAAATGTAGTAAAACGGCAGATTCCCTCTGTGTAAGTCTGTTGAGTAATGACTTCAGTGTGCCGTGAAACAATTTGATGAGGAAGACTTTAAAATGCGAATGCTCCCCGTGTTTGGTGGTGTTAAGGAAGTGCTTGATACGTCCCTCAGAATATTAGCAACATCTTTAAAATACGTTCATACAAACAGTGACGAGAACACCGACACCTCCACGCAGCAGGCCTGAAGACTCGAGGGGCCAAACTATGTGACTGTGAATTAAGAGGTGCCAGTGTAACAGTTTGCGTGCCTGTGGAGGGACGAGCCGTCACAGATACGTATCTTGTGACTGCGTTCAGACTGAAAACTGTGAAGTGCTCAGTTACACCCTGCGAACCAGATGGCAGCGCTCACTCAGAGCTACTGTAGGTCACAATTTAACAGTGTGCCGCTTAACACAAAATATAACAACTTTATTTTCTAGAGTTAATCTCATTGGACCTGTTGATTTGATAGAGTAGGTGGAGTCCATTCAGGTACAGACAGTAACATGAACACCTGCTCATTGTTATTACTTTTCCTCTTTTGTGGCAGACAAAAGCACAGGTTTACAATGATGCATGTACTACATTTAAGGGAGGTCCTGCTATTGTGCATACTGGTTCACTGTGAAAACTTACTGTGACACTTAACATTATTTATTCCGCCTGCCCTTTTTCTGCTTTGTCAAGTCAAAATGTCCGCCACGGAAAACATCCATCCGCCTTTATTTCAAGATGCAGTTTGTGTTTTTGTGTTGGCCTACATCAGGTGGTGGAGGAAGTATTCACATCCTTTACTTTATTCAATTTGGGGAAATATGCTCATGCATTTTTGTGAAAAAAATGTTCGATGTGAAGATTGACTCTAACCCTCCAAATAACCACACTTTTGTTTGTGTACAGCTAGAACAAACTCTTTGTGCTAAGCTAAGCTAAGCTAAACTAGCCTGCTGGCTGCAGCTTCATATAATGAGTTCTTCTCAACTATCTTCTCTGTGAAAAAAAATGAGTAAGTCAATCTCAAACCATTCTTTTAGTAAATAGTAAGTAGCAGTAAGACACAATAAAAGCACTTGCTTACAGGTAAAACAGCTTTTACAGTTTAACGAGGGATTATGTGATTCTTCTTCTTCTAAATTTAAAGTGGAATTTCTAAGCGTTAAACTCAAGTACCCCCATCATGCACTTCAGTAAATGTGCTAAATTACAATCCATATCTGCTTGCATTGTATTTAAGGGCTTTTTTTTTTCTTTTTTTTTGTCACATGTACTGGCGTAGGTACACATGTCAACACACCTCTGACACAGACCTGGCTCAAACTGGACATGGTGTCACCTGTTTGAATTGAGTACTATTATATACTGCAAGTGTTCATGTTATTGTGTCCACCACTAGTGATACATATTGGTAATATACCTCAAGTCACAAGTTTGAAAGAGTATATAAATCTGCCGGTATTATTATGCAGTTAAAAAAAAACCTCTAAATAAATCAACTATAGAGTTGAATTAATAACTGTCAACTCCAACTGAACGTGTCTTTACAAACAGATGTTGTATTAGACTGTATTGGCTTTTACGTTGTAATAAAATGGCCTCGAAGTGGATATTGGCAATGTTGGTCAGTTTCTTTAAAATCCCATGCATATGACAAACGGAAACATTTGAGAAAAACAGTGTGCAGCATGTGATCTGTCAGGGTTTTTGTGATGTTGCAATCAGAAGGTGCAGAAGAAGAGTGAAGGGCCCGAGTGAACGCTGAATGAGTGATAAGCATTTCTTTAAATATTTGTTCATGAGAAATAAAAAAATAAAAAAAGAGCTAAAGATTTGGTGAGCCGCCTTGCAGCTGATGTGCGTGTTAAGAACACATTGCTGAGTTGTGTGGAAATAACAGTGGTGTAATAAAGCCAAGCGTCTTATCTGCCACCATCTGGTCACTGTAGTTTCTATGTTTCATACAATAATGCCAATTATGTCAAGTGTGGGTACAGCTATGTTTCCTCATTTACACAAACATTCTTTGACAATGCCTTTTTCTCCTCTTCAGTAAGAAATAAAAAAGTGTACAAAGTGTAGTTTTGTGCTGCACTCGGAGCGAGTGTGGATTCAGTGTCAGAGGACAGTGGACTGAACCTGCCAGGCCACCGTGTCATGCACAAATCACAAGAATAATGCACCAACAAGGCAACCTGCTCTCATCGAGGCCCAGATTATCCTGACCATATGACACGTAAATGGATTAATTTAAAGGCAACCTTCAAGGAACTGAATCTGAAAGAAAGTTCCCAGTTCCTCATTTAATAACATTCTGTTGTTGTGCATGCAACGCGTGCTCCATGCACCTCGTCTCTCAAGCCACAAGGAAACAAACAGACTGACACGAGTATACATTTGTGTATAAAACACATTTTGTACACAAAATATAGACAAAATATTACAGAAAAAAAAAATGATGATATCTAGTTTAAAGAAAATGCTCATTTTTTATCCAAATACTCGGTGCTCATGTTGAGTCAAAGTCTAGTTTCGGCAAAACAGAAGGATGCACTTTTAATTTACACCTAAATGATAGTTTGATGAGCTCCTTGTTCAAAACCTTGAATTTGCCCACGCTGTGTAAAGTAATGCCTTTTCTCAACCAAGCTGTTCTTTTAAGTTATGTGAAGGATTTATTTCATTCCTCAACAGATGTGCGACACACAATAATGTCATCTTTTAGAGTATTTAAAGGTTTATAAGGTGTTTCTGGTCATAAACTCTGACTGTAAAAAAAACTCTTAACATTCCTTTTAAAGCTTTAGTCCCTTGTTACTTTGCAGATTCAGATCATCAATAATACAAATGAGAGGCTTAAATAGCCCCATTTAACAGCTACAATATTAGTGATGTGCACATTATTGTTTCAATAATTATTATCCTGGAAATATTCAATAATACATATTTTTCAATAATGGGCTGTTGTGCATAATGAATACGTTAGGTTTGGCTGCTTTAACTATATTTTGATGCTGATACTTTAACTATGGTATTGTAATTTTTACAGAGTACTAGTAGTATGTGGTATTACTATCTACACTAAAGTAAAAGATCCAAGTCTTCACTTCTGAAAAAGATAGCACACAAACTTTTATTACCAACTGATTATGTAAGTAGCTCTTTAACTTTGCACTAGTCACACTACAACAACACTTATTATTATACTGTAAATTAAACAAAGTTTGATGTTTTCTGTCACTTTTCTTCTCAGTATGAAAAAACAAACCTTATCATATGGCTTCCCTGAAAATAGTTGTGATAGAAATAGTGACGGTCTTGCTGCGTCTCACTCTGTGTATTAATACTCTCGGAAAATGCTACCGAGTATATCATCGGTTCTGTGCAGGCAGCTGTGATTAAGCCGGGGGCCGGTTGGGGGGGTTGGCCACAGTCTGTGTGGTTTTAACAGCTCCCCAAACACACTGACAATTATGATCTCCCATCAGTTCAGAGGGTAAACCGGCTGGCATATCGATCAAATTATCACAAGCAAGGAGGTAAAATTATCTGAGTACCTTTTGTTTTTAAACTGCAAAGAACATGATAACGTGCATAAAAAAAAATTAAAGTATGACTACTAGGCAACGGTAATCACTGTCTGCTGAAGCTTCATCGAGTGTGTGAATGTGTTCATCGGCGTTTTAAAGAGGACATGACCATGTTTTTGAAGTGTGATCTCTGCACCCATACTGACTTTGGTTAGAAGATAAATATAACCTCAGTATTTTTTTATCTAGCAGCAAGTAATATTTTCAGAACAATGCCTTATCACAATGCGGCATTCTTCCTCTTACACGGGCGGCACCAACTACATACACTCAGATTTGTGCGACACTGTTACTGTTCCATTCAACAATTATTTTAGCATCTAGGAAATATGCTTTTTTTTTTCTTTTTTTTCCAGTTGTTACAGTTGCAACGACGGGTTCAGAAACAGGCAAAAAACAGGCTTTTCTCAGTCGATCTAACTGCTATTAGACTATTGAACAGGTGGTTATCATCCAGGATCTCTCCCAAATATACGAGTTAGCTGGGGCCTTTAAAACCTGCGAGGCAACCAGCACCTACTAGTAGGCCAAAACATGACATTAATTACGATCTCTTAACGGCTGTAGGTATAGCGCTGCCTGAGCACGCCGGCACTTTGTTTCCCCCCAACTGAGGAAAATAAAATGTTTGCAGTTCTTTTGATCTTATGCATTACGATGCAATTTACTGTTTGACCGGACAGAAACCTTTCATTTCTTAACAAGGCTTTTATTCCGAAACATTTGCAGGAATGTTTTGTGACTAAAATCGGACAATAACACTTTAGATGAGAAATCCAGAATGACTGCTATAAATAGCATGATTATATTGTTGACTTCACTGAATTAAAGCGATGGAGATATACGATATCGACTATTGTATGTAAACTCGCTGGCGTAGGAATAGTGGTTGCACAACCTTATAAATGAGCTACAAATTAATCATGCGCACGTTAATGGATGCTCTCCAATACTTCAAAAAATAGAATAAACCCCTTTGATGGTAGTCATTCTCATGGGAACAAAGTCAGGTGAAATAGTATAAAGTTTGTGGAGAGAGGAGTGCAGAAGTGGTTGGATGGATCAAATACAGGACTTTTAGCCGCTGTTTCTGTCTCATGTGAAATCAAAAGTCAGTGTGACTTACTTAAATTTTCACATGTAGGTTAACTTGCGTAATGTTTTTAAGATGGGTAACGTAGCTACGTGACATACGTAACTTCTCTGACTAACACTCATTTTAAGCCAAATCAACCACCACTGTTTGGTGAACCACATCTATGTATTTTTTGCCATGACAACAAAGGCCTGGTACACCTGCAACTCCTCTTGTCATTGATAACGGCCTCCTGAATCTTATTGTACCCCTACCAGCCCACATATTTGGGACAGATGTGAGGTGATACCACCTATTCAATAGTGTAGAGGAGCTCTGTTCCCCTCAGCATCTGTTCTAACAGTATCTCCTCTCTGTGTGATAATCATAATCTCCATTTACTTCAGTGTAATTACAGCACAGATACTGTACCTTCATCTTATCTTCCAGATGAGTGTGTGTGTGTGTGTGTGTGTGTGTGTGTGTGTGTGTGTGTGTGTGTGTGTGTGTGTGTGTGTGTGTGTGTGTGTGTGTGTGTGTGTGTGTGTGTGTGTGTGTGTGTGAGAAAACAAACTTCTCTTTACTTCACTAAAACAACCAGTTTTAGTCATTTTGCTTCAGCACACTTTCAGTACATTATTTTCAGGTCTGCTGTCAGAAGCCGGACATACGGTGGTTCAGTGTTATAAAGGACAGTGTATTAAACACAAAAAGGAACATGATTAGTTTGTTGGTAACTTCACTTTAAACTTTAGCATTTATAAGCACAATTTAGTCATTTAATAAACAACACACTGATGTCTTTAATAAGGACATATTTTTAATTATTATAACTGTAAATTACTTTATTGTCATTCTTTTTATATACCAGCATTTTCAAAAATGTATTAATTCAAACTTTAAAATGTCCTTATATTTGTGCACAACTATATTACAGTGCACAGCAAACCACTGAATGTTTAAATGCTGTTTCAGATGTTAAAATATGAAACATATTTCAAAAAGTACAGGGACTGAATGAAATCAACATAACCTGAATCTATGAATATAGAAATAGTTCATTGTGACCCATGTTTATCACCTGTAAGACATTCTTTTGGGGGAGAAACTGAGTGAGGAAAGCCCTCAATAATGATTGGCTGCTGAGGGAGGGGACAGTATACAGACCCTGATAAATGAGAAGTTTCATGGTCTCCCCTGACAAATCATCAATCGTAAGGAACCTTTAGAAGACTCACTCTGTTGCTCCCACCCACTGAAATTTTGCAGAAGTCAAAAGTTCCTTTTTCATTTTACAGTCAAACAGCGGGCCTTATTTATCTCATTTAGTCTGTCACAGCTAAGGGCCTCTGGGAGTAGTTAGGGTCAGAAGCTTCATGCTTTACAATAAGACAGAGGGAGACATTTTTGGTTTTCGTTGAGAGGAAATTTTGAAATATTGTGCAATGGTACCGCAAAGGTTTTGAAAGGTTGTGAGAGCGTTTTGCCAGCAAAGCATCTGAGAGTCGGTACGTTGGACAAGAGGTCTCCATGTTGCATCCATACAGAATGGAGAGCTACCTCATCCCACCTGTAAGTATGATTTATTTTAATAATTATCTAAACTCTGAGGAGACTTTGTAGCATCTGACACTTAAAAGAGTTCCTTGAATAGTTTGTTGTTGGTGCAGCGTTAAACAGAGCCACTTTAAGCATCATAAGGATGGATGACATTTATTATTTCAAATTAGATGACTTAATGTGGTCTCTACTTCCATTTGAATACACGACACAAATTGTAAGACTCTTCTATAGTATGAGCAACATGAAAATGAAACTCAGAAGTTCGAGAGTTTCAGAGCTGTAGAGGCAAGAGAAAAAAACGTCACAATTATAACAATCTTTATGTAAATGTAATATCATAGAAAATACAGAGGGTGAGTATTTTTTCCTTTCCTTTAAAGGATCAGATGGGTAATGATATAATGTATACTGTTGCACCATATACTCATTCCAGTAAAACTGTTTTGTTTTGTGATATCTTGTTTCTGAAAATGTCTTTATTTGCTCCTGCAGCACACAGAGGAAATGTACGATCCTGAGATCTACAGACATCAAATTACAGAGTATTATAATCCATATGTCCTAGAGGCAGATATCCAGGCAGGTGAGTTTTACTTCAACATCTATTTTGTCTCATGCGAACAGTTTTTACATGTAAAAAGCCACTTCATGTTTTTGTCAGTGATATTTAAACATTTAAATATTTATATAGAAAATTGTAAAATGCAAACATATTAAGATTCTGATAGTTAATGTCATTAGTTCGTCCACTCAAATGAAATCTTAACTCTTAAATTACAGAGCTCTCAACTTTATTTAAAAAAAAACTAAATTTACTCATCCAGTCATGTGTCATTTTATCGCCATGGTCTGATGCGGTAAGACAGACTTTTCTGGTGTATCGCACATAAAAAGAGCGCAGTGTGTGCAGCTGGAGCGCACCACATCAGGGCGTATGGAACACAGGAAACAGATGCCATTTCTTTCGGCCGCTACGACTACAGACATAGAACAACTTTTTGCCCCATGGGGTTTTGTAGATACAAGAAAGGGGTGCTGTACTTTCTCTTGTATTCAACTGCTTTGAATGTTGCTCCAAAACAAGCTAAATAGAGGGTGCGTGGGGCAGCTTCGGTTGACACTGTGATAAAAGTATCTGTGTAATATTTAAATATTTTATATCTAAATATTACACAAAATTTTAAAAATAAGATAAGAAAAAAAAAAAAGACAAGAAAGCAGTCAAGGATTAAAAGGCAATGTCTGTGGTGATACCGGTACTGTGGCAACAAACAGGAAAGAGCTTCATGCCGAATTTTCTATTATTCTCTTCATTTCCCCCCATAGATGCAAACTCCTACACGATGAGTAAGCAGCTCGTTGTCAAGTCCAGTTGCTTTTGTTTTAGTACCTTATGGCAAACATGAATTTTCACAGAACTCCTGTCAGACTTTTTCCATGAGTCATCTCAAAGTGCATTTGAGCATGTATTTCTATCATACCATGTTAAGGACATTTTCTTGAGCTGCGTGTTTAAATTAGTCTGATGGTTGTTAGCATCTGTCTTGTTTTATAATAATACATGTTGTAAATGTTGAAACAGCAAAGTAGTGATCGTTAGAAACAACAACAGGCTGTGGCCTTTATGCTGTCTGCCCCTCTTTTCTGTTCAGATCACTGGGACTACCACCCTCACCCTCACCCTCACGTGCACCCTGTAGAGTTCGAAAACCTCCAAGAGACCAACTTCACCGAGTTGCAGAGTGTGCAGGCTCTCCACCCGTCTGGCCTCATACGACCTGACACCATACGATACGAAGCAGAAAACCTGCTCGATCCAAATCTCGGAGCACATTCACATGTGTTACAGCAACCAGTAAGTCCCCCAACAATAAACCCACACACACCCATCAGTCCCTGCATTGTAGTTAGGGACTGTAACGTAATGAATGGAATCACTTATTGTTGAAGTGATAACAGTGATGATGACTGACGGTTTTCCTGAGTAATACTAATTTGACTAATCAGAGTGCTTATTAGACTTTAGCTTTGTGGTTTTCGTGGCAAATGCAAGAAGCAGACATCTGACATCAGCTTTACAATGCACATAATGTCTAATTCCCTAAAATATCCTTTTAGCTCACTGCAGACATTTTGGGATTTAAATCAGAGGGGAGATTTGGAGAGTTGGAGACTTTTTAAGGTCCGCCGACAAAAATCAGGAAGTGAATCTTTGAGTTACAAGAAACACTTTAATTTTAGGGTTTTTCTTCTTTTTCTTCCAGTTTAAAAATAATATTTTCTTTGAATAAACTCTGAGACTCAGCAACAGTTATTTAAAGGCACATCTGCATGCTTTAACCCAAAAGTTGTGAACCATTGAATCTAGAACAGAGATGTCCGGCTAAACACATCAACCTTTTCCGATTGAAACATCCTAACTTCCATTTGTTACAAATGTACAAATGCGGTGTCATGCAGTGCAGACAAGCAAAAGCAAATGTATGCAGTACAATTCATACAGCAGTCACTAACTTATATTCAAAAGAAAATATAGAGGTTAAAAGAGATCAACTAAGAGAACTTAAAAATATAAACATATGCTTATGACTTTATGTATAAAATAAACTCATGCTCATTTGTTTTTCTATCATTTTAAGCTCTGGTCACAATTGCAGGCTTTTAAAACGTACCAAATATGTTTAGCTGAACACACCTTCCCTTTGTCCAGATGAGGTGATGGTAAGGCCAAAGGTGTCACAGATTTCAATATTTCACCCTGTGTGTGAGGAGGAACAAACAGTACATGTGAAGTACATAAACATACAGCAAATCATATTTCATATTTTAAATAATATCAAACTTTCCAGAGAAACTCTTTCCTCCTAAAATACAACTCGTGGTTTGGCTGTTTGTAATCCTTGACAAAGAAGCCACAGAACTCATGTACCTTTAGCTCATGTGGTGGTTTCACATGTGAGCAAGTGAAATTTCCCCTTTTGAAAAACAAAAAACAAATTGCAATTGGAAAAAAAACACCCAGATAAGGTGTTAATACATTAATTAAAAAGTAACATGAAAATACAAAGTGACAACCACTCTTCACATGAATTCCACCAGAGACTTGATGAATACGTTCACATGTATTACCTAGCTAGGCACACATCACAGCTCATGCATAGAGACATTTGTTTAAACTTTTTTTGTGGAAACCAACACTTCAATGTGTGACTGAGACTGTGCACAGTGTATGACAGTGGCAACATAATCTCTCTGAACAGCCTAATAATCTTATACCTTTAAACTACCTAAAATGCATAATGTGTCAGACATGGCACATTTCAAGGGCTTAAAATAGAAACTCATAAAAGCTGGGTTGTTTGAAAATGTGAGGATGAGGACAAAGTATAAATATCACCAGTGGATGTTACAATAATACACTTATAAAAACACTAAATGTTTCAAAAGTGAAAGTACTCTTTATGCAGTGTAGTCCTTAACAGTCCTGGCTGGGTCTGCATTAGTGACGCATGAAAAGTGTATTTAAATGTCTGCAATGCTCACTTACCAACATGGCATTGCGCTGTGCTCACACTTGAGAAAGGTCTTGGTTGGTGAGATTTGGGGCACAACATACGTCAGATGGTAGACAATGCTGATTGGTTAAAGGCTGTTCCAGTAGTTTAAACATTAACCCGAGGTCTAACCCGGTAGGATGCAATTACTGGAAACAGTCCCCAATGGAGGGTGGACAGACAAAGTGAATTTGGGCCTGGTGATACCAGACTAACATGAAGGGAAATCTTATATGACTAACGAGCTTCAAGACAAGTTACTGCAAATGTTTTGATGTATAATTATTTGACCTAGATTAATATGTTGCAGCTAGCATTCTTCCCTCGGACCGTGTATCCACCACACGTGTCCCAGCGCAGCTCTGACGATGAGGAGCACGGTGGACGAAGTCCCCCGCTGGAGGTGTCTGATGAGGAGTGTCTGAGAGATCAAGTCCCTTATGCCACACCAGGAGAGCTGGGTAAGGAACCACATTTACATTTCACACTGCACTTGCACTCAGTGCTGGAGCAGTTAACACAGATAGGTTAGGTTAGGTTAGGTTAGGTAGTTACTTTATTAATCCCCGAGGGGAAATTTTTTTCGCTACAGCAGCAGATACTCAGGAAACACTGACTGTGCTGGCCATGGAAAGAGTCCCGGTCATCCAGCTCATTGTATGTCATGAAGTTGTCGGTCTGTTCGCTTGTTTTAGATTCTTATGATCCAAGAGTCTGAAGCAGCTTCAGCATGCTGGCCATGCACATCATGTTCATGTGTGGTTAAAATGTGTAACAACTATGCAATAGTTGTCTCTCCAGTGACATGTTCAGTTGCTGCGGCATTAAATGACTTGTTAAGTGATACTATACGCGAGTTGGCATTGAAAAGCCCCGTCATCACCACCAACACAGCATGTAAGGATGAGCAGCGCCCTCAGGGCCTCTTTCTCCATCCAGTGGACGTTTGTTAAAAGTCATGTCAGCTCTGTGTTTTGCTGACAGCTTGCACAACCGCTTTTACATTGCTGGTCTTGCATCTCCAACGGAAGTGAGCCATAAAAAGACAGAGAAGTTGTTATGTCTTCTAAATTATCATACACTTGGCCTCTAAGGCTGGATCTTTACATTTGAGAATGACAGGGCATCACTTGTGGTACCTTTTGGGACTCCTAATGAGGTGTTCCCTTGTCTGAGGTCTGCGAAGTGATTTTTTTTAGGATGCTCAGTCTGTTCTCACCAAGTTCTCCTGCATAAATGTGGCAAGCAGCAGCATGTTTGTTGAATCAGTGTTCTGTTCACCACAGCAGGAATGACTCACTGCTCCACCAGAGCTGCAGAGCCTCTCTGTCAGTGCACCGTAGTCGGGGGTGATGTCATTTTCTCTTTGTACAGTTACCTGTCGTGGTTAAACAGCCTCTGCACTTACTCTTTCAACCAGCTTAAGACTTGACAGGACCAGCTGAGCCTGAGTAAAGTCTGCTACCAGTGTCTGGTAAACAGTGCTGGCAAGACCTGTAGCCAAGCGGTTTGTGTATAATTTAACTAAGATCAACTGAAGGCTGTCTGTAAAGTGATCTGAATAACACATATACAACCTAACATCATAATGTGATATGTAAGCACTGGTTAACCTGCATCAGAGACAGTTAATATATCATCAGCTAGGTTTTACACACTGCTCAGCAGCAATATGTGAAATGCAAAAATGATGACTCACACGCCTGAAAGCATTTCTTAGAATTTTAAGGTGATTTTGTGTGTAGTCATCGTCCTGTAAAGTTACTTCATGTTAAAGATTACAAAACAGGTCCTAAAAGAAAGACACTATACTATGTTCTGCCTGTCTTAAACGTTCAAGATTTCATGGTATAAATATAAACGAGCAAAGAGACGTTTAATTTTTTTTTGTGTTGAGATTAAAGTTTTTTAATGTTTTCCATTCATATAACATAATATTACTAAATTTGTAAGCAGCAAAAAGAGTTTTATTCCATCAGTTCTCATCATGAAAAATTCTGACGTTTCCAAAGGCAACAAAAAGAAGATCCGTTTGTACCAGTTCCTGTTGGACCTTCTCAGGAATGGCGACATGAAGGACAGTATCTGGTGGGTTGACAGAGACAAGGGAACATTCCAGTTTTCTTCCAAACACAAGGAGGCTCTCGCTCACCGTTGGGGAATCCAGAAGGGAAACCGCAAAAAAATGACCTATCAGAAGATGGCTCGTGCCTTGCGCAATTACGGCAAAACTGGAGAGGTGAAAAAGATCAAGAAGAAGCTGACGTACCAGTTCAGCGACGAGGTGCTGGGGAAGAGTCACCTCGAGAGAAAAGCATACATGTAGGCAGGAGGGACGCTGAAATGTCAGGTTTAAACACTGAAAAGTGTGACATTAGAGTTGTAGTTTCCAGTGTTACTGTAGATAATGAATCAAACTTGCTGATCTGGTAAATAGCATTACATGAATAACAGTAATACTGCAGTTGAGTGGGACCAGTCCTTCCACGATTTTAGCTCATGCAGCAATAAAACTATGGATTAAGATCTCAAAAATCCCCAAAGACTCCTCTATCTTGGGAGGAAAGCTGGTAACTGTCATCCAAACTACCGAAAACACCAGAGAAAGCTCAGTTTGTCTCTCTGAATGTCTGAAAAACAAAATACTCCAAATTAGAAGTATGGAAATAAAAATGGGACCAAATATGAAAATGTGGAACATGTCATTTGCAAGTGTGTACAAAGATTTGGATATTTTGAAGAAGTGTTGTCTGTGTAATATCTGTTTGTGAATATAATCCATTTCCCCAGCAATATTGATGCGGTGGCCAAAGTTGGAACTACAGGTTATGTGATGCTCAGGCTTACAGCGACTTGTTCTCATTCTCAGGGCGTCAAATACTGCTATTTTGTCAAACTCACTGAAATCTCTGAGATAGGGACAAGTTCCTGACGGTTTAGGCACGAAAAATATTTGGTTATGATTAATGATTATAATTTGGAGCGTACAGGCAAAAAGCCAAAGGGGAGACTGAAAATGAGGTGGGGGAGTGTGTGTGTGGGGGGGTAATTATAGACTCTGTGACACTCTGTATGCATTTTTAAATTTGGCTGCACACACAGAGCAGTGGATATTCTATTATTTGGGAATGTATTGTACATTTTTCAATATTAAAATCCAAATTTTGCTTCATGACATGTAACCACAGGATGCCTCAACCTCCTTAAGATTGTGTTTGATACTTCAGGTGTTGGACATCTTAAGTTCTCTTTTAATTGTGGGTAATACGATTGTATGTACATATTTACATTTACATTTTATATTTAAACTATCCAAAAGTCAGAGAACTTGAAGAACCAACTGTGATTAGGTTAGATCTGATAGCATGATCACAATTATTTACATGATAAGAAATGGTTTGTACACATAGATTAAACTCTGTATGATGTAACTGAGAATTACTTGTAAACAAATAAATCGTTCATTGATGTATGTGTATTGTAGTTTTGACAAAGATCATGAGCGGGTAATATACGATTAATATCAGAGGTAGAAGACGAAGCAGAAGTAGAGGTCAAGACTGCATGAAGCTAAATGGTGTCAGGTTTACAGATGAGGTCTGTTATCTATAATTACAACTAAAGAGATAATTAGTGAAGTGAGGAACTATGAGGTTAATACAGGGCTGGGAGGTGAAGTGGGTTGTCACCCAGTACTTACATTTATATCTGGATGTGTATCCGGACACACCGCAGGCGCCGGCTCTTAATTCATAGTGGGTGGATACAGCCCACAGAGACACTTCTGAAACTTCAATGTCTATATGAGTAGAAAATGCAGTTCTGAGTATGAGAAATGTTTCTTCTTTCATCGTTTTACAGAACAAAGCCGTATCTAGCAATCTGTTTGAAAACAGCTTATCAAATGCTGATCAACTTCACAACCACGACCCTGCCTCCATTTCAAGAGAAAAATAGGAAGTAAGTGACCTGACTATTTTCATTTAGCATATTTTAGAACTAATCTTAATTTCAGTTCAATAAAATAAAATAAGACAATACTAAACCTCTCACGTATGATGAAATGAAAACACCAAACACAACACAAAAACACTGTAGTACAAAGGAATAACCATTTGCTAATGAGCAGTATGTAAATATAAACTTGTAGCAGCACCTGGTGTCCCAAGAGCCAACAGCTCCCCACAATGGCCCAGTTGTAATTAATATCCATAACTAACACATGGGGAGATGAAAGAAATGTCCTTGAATACAATATAATACAACAGAACTCAACAAGAATCAGATAAAAGAATATAAAAGCGCTGCATTACATTAGATTGTAGTATTTTGTTTCTGTCCGCTTCATACTTTCTAGACAGACCAAATGGAGAGAGCAGGATTTCTTTAAGCCCTCGTCCACAGAGGGGAAAACACCTTCATCTCTGCCAATCCCCAGTGTTCATTCTTATGCTCTCAGAGTGACAGGGTGCAGCACAGATGTGGGGAGAGCCAAGACACTTTTTTTCCCGGGGGATTCAAAGTTCTAAATTTAGCCGCTGCCTTGCATCTCTTCCCCTCCCTCTCAAGGCCTGTCATTCAGCTGAGGTGCTGGAGGAAAGGATGGTTGAAATATAGCCCGAAGTGGGACGTGACTGGGGGTGGGATGGGGGCTGGGCTACTGCTGCGATGGGATGAGCTTTGATGGGGGAGTACGAGTGGGTGGTTGTTGTTTTTTTGGACAATGTGTGAGGCCTGAAAATAAATTGCAGGAGAGGTGGGATGGTTCGTGAAAGAAGGGGAGGCAGCGTGGAAACAGGACCACTATTAAAGGCAGAGGGTCGAGATAGACAGCAGACTGTTCAGGAACACTGAGTCACGCTGTTGAGGGCAGGAGATCATTCAGGATGCCAGAGCCTGTCAAAAAAACAGGTAAGTGTCTTCATTCAGCTGATTTAGTCTCACTGCTCTCCTTCGCACACCAAAACCGAACAACTCGCAGTGAACTGTCTAAAACGCTTTTTCCTGTCGTCAGACCACGTGTCTCTTATCAGCTGGTCATCCATCAAAAAAATGTCAGTATTGTGAACTTTGAGATAAAATTATTATTGACAACAAATTACAATACGCGTGATAAAACCCTCTACTGAGTTTGTCCCCGCCCCTCTTAAACAACTGTAAACCACAACCAAACTGCTCACTTCAGACCTGTCAATTGTTTTCATGATAAACAGTGAGATACTGTTTGACCACACTATAACGTGATAATTACATTTTACAAACATGGGAATGTGTATATTGTTTTTTTCAATTAACTGTTATTCAATTAACCACAATGTTCTTTGTGTCACACTATTTTTCAATTGGTAACAAGTACAAGCTCATTTTGTGGTTAAAAAAAATATATATATATGGCCAATAACTTAAACATATGGGTTTATTATTTGTAGACAAAATATCTATAAAATAGAGGGACATTTTTTTTTTTTTTTACAAAAATGTATTTATCAATAATAACTACAGAATGTATGGAGACCATAATGAAACTGGGTGGTGGGTAAAATGTCCAGTGTCTTGCTGCCTTGTCCTGATAATGCAGGTACATTAACATCTACAGGAAACCTCCAGCACCTCCAATTTAAATATACTCCATGGCTTGATAAGGTGCTACAAGTTGCTTGGTAATGTGATTTACCAACACTCAGCCAGGATCCATAATCAGAGCATACTACGTATCAATTATCTGTCCTCAGCTCAAAGTGTTTCCAGGGTGTGACAGTTACTTTGAACACTTTGGTTCTTGTCAGGGACTCAGTCCCCGTGACGTGGTCCAGGTGGAAACATCGCCTGATGTGAAATCGACACGGTCACATTTCCCGCATCACTGCATTCACAAAATGATCCACTGATCCCAAAATGCTTGACGGGATTCCAGCTTGACAAATGACTTTCCACAGTTTTCTGTCGCACTCGAGTGGGAATGAGTGTCTGTTTGTAGAGTGAGAAGTCCAACATATCACATATCAGATGACACAGTGAAGCCCGGATGGCCAGCTTGTGTGTGTTAAGACCTTTAGTGTCAAGGATTTGTAGAGAACAATAACAGCAATGATCACCTTGAACCTGGAGCTTTCCTAACAGTCATCGTCAATATCCTGCAATCAATTAGATGCTTTTCACTTTGGATTTATTTTCCTTTGGCTACAGTTTATAAAAACTATTGAAACTCTGAATGAAAAAACAGAAAAGGGAACCTACAGTACACTTGGTATACACTGGAAAAGAAAGAACATTTCAAATTAACCAATAAATTATTTGATAGAAAAGTGTTGCAAAAACTAATCAGGTGTTGCGAAGATGTTTTCTTTGGCCTTTGCTCTACATTTATGGAAGCTATCAATGCTGACCAACCCCAAACCACTTGTTGTTCCTAAACAAAATAGAGTATAGTACAGTATAGTTATTAAATATCAATATTAAAAGCTGAACAATCTACTTGATTTGTTAAAATAATCCAATTTGGCTTCAGCAATGAGACACTGATTAACAAACCTCCGATAAATGTGTTGACAATCAGCTTGTAAGAAATTTTATGTACAACATTTTCTTCGTCATTAATTTTCCCACAACCAATTGTTCAGGCATTTTCTATTTTAAAGTGTTGTATGAAACTTAATCCTAACCTTAGATTCAACTTTTAGCAACACAAATCAACCAACGACAGAGTTAATGACAGTATACCAGTTAGATATTTGATGACAATAAACCATAAACAAAAGTTAACAGTTAATTCTGTCTTCTTGACAATCAGCTAAAACGATGCAACATATTTTATAATACAATTTGGACAGTTAACAATAAAGTATTAATACTTGGGTTAAATTAAATTTGCTATCAGTTAGCACAAGGTTTCTCTATTTTTATGTTCCCTACAATTATGATGGAGATTTTAAAACGGACAGAAGTCCATTTAACTTGAGATGGTTGTAGTCAGATGAAGGTGTGAGAGGTAAAGCATCAGGAAGGTCTGACATGACAAGAAGAGCTCATCATTCTTCCTCTGCCTCCAGTCATAAAAATAGCATCAAGCTAATCCCTCGCCTATGATACCTGTGGGCTTGTTGCTGCTGAAGCCTGCCAGCTTCATTTATAAATCCAGTACATATGCATCCTATATTTAAACTCATACTTGCACGGTCATCCGGCAACACATGGAGTTTTTTTAGTTTTGTGTGGTTTTGTAATGCAGTGTTAAATTGCTCAGAACTCAAACCTGGAAATAGCATGCATCTGAATTACAGCTACACACTGTTCACTTCATGATTCCTAACACATGGTGTTACTGTTCAACACGACTTCTGTCAGCGCCGTCAGTCACACTCTATTTTTAGGCTCCTTTTACACATGACAAGTGCTAGAAAAAGATATTGATGAGAACATTTTATATATTTTCAAACAAAAAGGCCAGCGGCGCTGTAAGGATTATATTCTATAGTTCACCCAGCGGTTAACGTCTAGGTTCACTGGTCGACATGCGCCACAGCTTCACCATCACCTTTGCCACCAGTGCTGAACAATCAGGGACTATTGTATGATTTCAGGACAGTTTATTTATCCCAACAACAGATTTAGCTCTATGTCAGATTAAAACTACATGTCACCCCCTGACCAATGTGATAGCTGTACATTCCACCTTCCCACCATGTTCACTTATGGTTTGCAGCCACGGCCTATTTTATGACTGTTCTTTTAATTTGCCTTTATTGAAGGTTCCAAAACTGCATGTTTTATATAAAAAAAACAAAAACAAATATAATTTCTACCCATCATTAAAAAATGCTGGGAAAATGCAAGTAGAGGAGCCCATAAGCACCGCGGCCAGACACGATTATGTTACTTGAGTAGAACACGAGAGATTGATTCACGTTCTTTTGCACCAAAGTTACCGACACATCACCACCATAAAACTCTGATTAGCCTGAATTGTAACGTTAATGAGTGGGTGCAATCAAGAAATACGACTCTGCTGTTGTCACAATTTTAACTTTCAGATCAGATGTTTGTGCCACTGGCGTTTTACACAAAATTACTATTAATAGTTTTCCAGATCAATGGTGTTTATTGATTTATTTCCTCCCTGCAGATCAGTACGCAATGACTGTTACAGAGGTTCAAAATGTTTCAGATGTTTCTGTGTTCATCTTTTGTTTGGCTTTGGACCTGATTAAGAAGACAGGATGAACAACATTTTCTTAAGAACTAGTGGAATTAACTCTTTAGTTCATTTACTCAAGTACTGCACAGTTTTATGGTACTTAGTTTACTTCTTAAAGTTCTCTTGTTAAAAACATACTTTTACTTCAAAGCATTTTTCTGACAGCTGCAATTACTGAACAGAATAATATTGTACATGTATGTAAAACATATGATTACCTTATCTGGTATAATGAACTGTTGTAGATTAAACTTCTTGGTAATACTATCTATAAATTACCTAAAATGAGTTACCCTGTTACCAGCGCCACATCATATGTTTATATATTGACATATCAGTTATAATAATCCACTAATATAATATATACAATTGAAAAACATCATGAAAAGGGCCAGTCAGCACAATGAGTACGTACACCTTTGATACTTACAGGAAAGTACATATAGTTTATAATATATCTGAATTACTGAAGTAAAATTTTGAATGCAGGACTTTTAAAGGTCTACAAGGACACCAGTATTGAGTTGGCAGTCTTACGACACTTTAGAATAAGTCATGACTGATATAAATTGATGTTTATGTTATAAACCCGGCAGGTTTTTCAGTCATTTTAACTTATCTTTTGAATGAGGCTATCATGCAGGTCATGTTATTTACTCTTTCATAATTATTCTAATGACGCTCAAATTGTACATCAAAACTGCATGAATGTGACTTAAACCAGAGCCAGATGTTTGTGTTTTGACAGATTCTGTGTGGAAGTGCAAAAAGGCCAATTCATTGGTTTTCAGTTAGCCCCACCCAGTGTGCTGCAGACTGTACAACACTGTACCCTTTCAGCACCAGCAGCTACAGCGAGCTGATCAACCCTCTTCTTTTACTAAAATATTCATGGACCTCCAAACACCATCTTTCTCTCTCTCTCTTCAACACTTCAGTTTTTTACAGTATGCGTTTTTCCTTTCTTCAGGTATGAAATTTGCTTTTGAACGGATGAAAAGTTCCAAGATAAGATCAGTCACACAACAGTATTTTGGGTCTGTTAGGACATTAATGTTGATCTGTTTTCTGTTTTTCTCAAAGTTGGCTACAATTCTCATCAATGAACACTCAGAGAGAAAATTATAGCATCTGTGTTTTATCCCAGAGCTGATTTTATTCCCCTCTAACAGCAGACTTGTTTTAAAACAAGACACTTCAAAGGGCTTACTTCTATTTTGAACCCACCCTCTTCAGTTTCAGCATTTGCCAAGAAACCAAAGACTCAAGAGGCAGAGGAGGAGTCCTCTGTGGTCTTTGAAGCAGAGACCGAGAAGCCTGACACTAAGGTCAAATGGCAGTGCAACTCAAAGGACATTGCCAGTGGCGACAAATACGTTATCACAGCCGACGGAAACAAGCACTCCCTCACCATAAAAGCTATTACGAAGGAAGATGCCAATGTCTATGCAGTGATTGCCGGGGGTTCAAAGGTCAAGTTTGAGCTGAAGGTCGTATCAAAGCCAGGTGGGAGACTTTGATGCTACAGCTGTGCATTTGAAGTCTCTGCTCGCTCACCTACAGGCTGTGTAGTCGTCACCGGGCACAAAGCAAAATGGAGCACTCAAAGCACCAAACCACTGAGGCAGTAAATACTTGATGTACTGCATGCACTTTATGGTTCTGCACATGAACTCACACCCTGCACCCTCTGACAGCTGCCCACAGCCAAATATCTGTGATCTATCTTTGAGAAATCTTGCCTTTTAAAGGAGTTAGTGCGACACTTTGGGAAATGTTTTATTTGTTGTCCTGATGAGAGTTAAATAAGAATACTGCTAAAGCTGTAAAATAAGGCTGTAGTCACCAGACAGTTAGTTAGCTTTGCGTAGCACAAAGACTAGAAATGGTGGGAAATAGCTAGCATAGCTGTGCCCAAAGTTTAGGAAAAAATCTGAGCAGTAGTGAGCTCTTCTGAAGCTGAAATGATGTCCTGCCATTACTGTGAGGTTGCTAGGCAACCGGAAATCACAAGAATGAATGACAAAAGAATAATCCTGCACGCAACAAAGCTGAATACTGTCACCACTTGTCTGTACAGTACATCCATGTGGCCCCAAAAAGCATAGACCTCCATTAAAAAAAAGAGACATCTGTAAAACTGAGGACACTGTGGACATGATATGTGGAACTTCAAACAAAGTCAATCATTACTCTTTATAATACACATTTTTAAAGTATTCATCTTTATAAAACTTCCCCAGAGGCTAGAGAAGCTATTTCTATGAGGATGATGTCATCCCAAGTCTAAAGGCTGGAGGGAGAATCACTAACGTCCAGCACAGTAGGGCGCTCAACTTAGAAGCAAACTCAACAAAAGGTTTTGGTTAAGCGCTTTATAAGCAACATTAGAATAATTTAAGTTCCTTGTCATTCGTGAAAAAGCTTATTTCCCAAAAAGTCCAACTACCCCTTTAAGGCTGTGAACACGCTCCGTCACTGGTTTAATCACAATGCTTTTGTCCAGCGTCTCACTATATCTACTGAGCACTGTCATGTCCACTGTAATGTGCACCAAGTGAGTCACAGAAAAACATGTCTGCTATTAGTCTCTCAGTGTGACCCGCTGAGGTTGTTTTATGGGATCTGATAAGGTGTAAGCAAATCTACAAGAAAGGCAGCAGACCAATGTGCTCAGTGTGCTACAAGTGACCGCCTGTGGCTCGTGTCATCGCCACCCTTACTCCGTCTGCACGGCGACCTCCACCCTCACACCAGCACATTATTTCCTCATGAGTAACCACCACTTGACTGCTGCTAAGGATAGGCATGAGAGACCGCTGATAACACGTGGAAAAGTCAGTCAGCCATTCAAAAGAGATAAGACAGAAGAAATATTTCACCAGAGAATGTTTTCATTCTGATGAAACGGTGTTTAAAAGCCTGTCAAATGGATAAAATGGTTCTTAATACACAAAATATCCATGTGTACAAATATGAATTAAATAAGGCAGATTAAACAGGTTGCAGTGTATGTACCTGAAATGTCATCATATTCTTCTTCTCTGTGCCTTATTATCTGTGTTGATGGTAACACACCAGCTCCAGCTGCAGCCCCTGCAGACGTACCCGCAGAGTCCGGTGTTAAACCAGAAGAGGCCCCCGCTCCGCCTGCAGCAGCACCCACCCAAGGAGGAACCTCCGCCCCAGCACAGGATGCTCCTCCAGCGGAGGGTGAGTTCCTTTGTGCCAGCGTCCACTCATTCAGTCACTTATTTACTCCTCTGTTCAGTCATTCATGTTCATCATACTATCTCTTCCATCGGCATCCTTGAAACAGCAGAAAACATCCCAGTCTGATATTCCAGTACACGTTTACGCACAAGAAGTTGAACATAAATAACACGTATGGAAAAGCCTCGCATGTTTAATTAGTTGAGCTTCTCACACGCTATGTTTTGATATTAAAATGGGAGGTCTTAGATCCCGTCAATCCGTGTTACACATGTCAATGTTTATTTTCATTACTGAGAACCAAAATATTGGTGCTGAAATATTCCACATCATATTCATTTATATTTTATATTACATGTACTTTACACTCGAGCCCCTCCCACTTTGGTATGACCGACTTGACAAAACTGGAAACGGCTGACTGAATTTTCATCTTTTAAATTTCATTTCATTGACTGTAGGGCTTCAATAGTTCTAAATCAATTTCAGAATTTGAGGCAAGATATATTTTCAAAATATTTGCATGCTGTACTCTGTTCCCAAAGTGTCTTAAAAGACAGAAACTTGAATGGCATATGTCTGAAACTGTATCAGTCCTAAACTCATGATATGCTGGATTCAACACATTTTAATTTCCTGGTGCTGTGGCATTTTGGCTTTGACCCTGCTGGATCTCAGATGCACAAGCTCCCGACACGAGACAGGCCCTGACCGGACTCTTCACAGAGAAACCTCAGAGTGGAGAAGTCACTGTCGGTGAGTGGCTTCACAAGGATTAGTTGTGGGCATCACACTTGTGCTCTTAACACAGTTAGTTTATATATTTTCAGCCAGACAGAAAAGATACTAGGAAATGTGAAAAGAAGTGATGGATATATTAAAACTGCCATTTGTAGAAAAGAAATATACACAGCATGAGAGTGAATGTATAAAACCACTAAATATGATGAATATTTATAGAATTTCATTACAAAATGAAAAAAAAAAAGGTAAAAGGTCAGAGGTGTATTAGATCTGAGAATCCAATGCAAACAATTTTTCTGTGCAGGTGAAAACATCGTCTTTGTGGCGAAAGTGAATGCTGAGTCGTTGTTGAAGAAACCCACCATTAAATGGTTCAAAGGGAAGTGGATGGACCTTGCCAGCAAGTCTGGAAAACACCTGCAGCTAAAGGAGACGTATGACCGCAACAACAAGGTAAACTAACGCTAAAGACACGAAAATAAGAACTGGAGAAGAATCCTGTCTTTTTTATTTTCCAAGATTTTAATGTTAGTAAAAACATTACACCTGTTCAATTAAATAACACCTTTTGTTTTTAAGAGCACAAAAAAAACAAGTGCCTATTGTCACATATTTGTCATCAACTGTACCATGCAACATTTAAAATCTGAGGAACAATGTCCTGACGAAGACACATCAAACCAATCAAAATCCTTTAAGAAATTCAGAACAAAACCAAAAGCAAGCAGAAAAAGTCAGTCATCATGATTCAAAAGCTGACTAATACTGTTATAAATATAAAGCACAAAGCTTTTGGGCTGTGTTGTAACATCATGTCACTGAACGTCTCCTCCTGCGTGTGTTTGTAGTCCTACACATTTGAGATGCAGATTATTGCTGCCAAGCCGAACTTTGCCGGAGCTTACAGATGCGAGGTTGCATCCAGGGACAAGTTTGACAGCTGCAATTTTGAGCTGAGTGTACACGGTGAGTGGGCTTTTCTTTGTTGCTTGTAATATGGTCACATGAGTCACTGTTCTGACTGCTCTGCATCACAATGACTGACAATTTTGGATCCTGCTCTGCCTTTCAGAGGCTCGTGCTCCTGAGGGATTGGACATACGTGCAGCTTTCAGGCGCACGTAAGTTTTACAAGAGTTTATTGCTTTAGAGTAATGGTTTACATTAAAACTGAATATTCTCAATTTCCATTCCCAGTTAAAGGGAAAATGTGGACCCTATCATTTTGGGTCGAAGTGACAAATGGAGACAACAATTTTTGAAATGGGTTGTAACTACATTCTTTTTAAAGGTGTCTCCTTGCTCAGGAAGATTTAATGCAATGTAGGTTAGCAGCAATGATTTTGCTTTGAATAGATTTAAAAAAAAAAATCAAAACTAAAATGTATAAATTTATATGAATAGGATAGAAAAATAATCAATTTCTGCCTGATTGTTTTACTTTATGAACCAGTCATTTTTGTTACCACTTCTCATGATTTCAAATTAATCTGAAATGAAGTTTCTTTTTACAAGATTCATAATGGGATGTAATGTGACACGAGTTAAAAAAAAAAAAAAACAGCAATGAAATGTGCTCAGTAGGAAGCATTTATTAAACTGGAGCATGAATCAGTCTGTTACAGTTCAAGTGTCTTTAAATCATATTTCATGCAACACCCTGGTCTGTTTACTTTGTATTTTGGTGGCCTATGTAAAAACACATGTAGAATACAGATTCATTCTTAAAGAAATCTATGGTCATTTTGAGGCTGAAAAGATGAAACCGAATTAATAAATCAAATTACCACTTTAGTGCCATAAACACACTACAAGAGGATTTTCTATCATCAATTTGTGTATATGGTTGATATCAAAGTTGATCAGGAGCAAAATTCTCGCCATTAATTTGCTGCCAGACTTACTTAACACCAGGTCAGCTGAGTTAATAAGGATAAGTTACAGAGAGTTGCTAATGAACTACAGTGGATTATTACCATGTGATATGTGACAAATAACTGTGGAAATGCTAACCTATCAGGAGTGAATGCGGTCAGAAGAGAAGTGGACCAGGATCAAGGTAGTAAAGGGGTTTGTTGCAACAAACGGAGGCTCCAATTTAAAATCTGAGGAGTCTGATTGTTAAAGAACAGAGAAACCAGGACCAGGATCAGAGACTCGTTCTCTCTTCTGCGGCCTGTTTCTTCTCTGCCTTCGAGTCCAACAGAACCCGTGTTGTGGATGGGGCAGCCTCCAATGTGCACATTTTTGAGAGAATGACCACAGAAGGAAGAACATGAGAGAGCTTTGAATAAATATCCAGAATGTAATCACAGCGATTGTATTAACCTGTTACAGTCCATATGTAGAGATTTGGACTCTTAAACTGTTAAGTAACGTGCACTTGTTGCATCTGTCAGCTCTCTCTGATCTCCTCCTGGGTCTCAAATCAAAACAGCAGAGCCAGCTGCACAAGCCGGTAGTGTGAGCTTTGGCGGTGGTTTGATCGTGCTGAAAGTGCAGGATGTGCTAAGACACACAGGCTTTTCAGTAGCCCAGCTCTTCCACACGCTGTTGCTGCACAGAGGAAGTTGTGCAGCTATGCTGTGTTGTAACTTCACCACATAAACCAGAGAATCACCTTCTAATCCTGTTGTTGGATCAGAGGCAGGAGACAGGCACACAGTCAGATCTATGTCCTTGTCTTTATCTTTCATCCCACTGATTAGCGACAAGCAGACTCTACTGTACAGTGACTGCGTGTTTTCTTTAACCTTGAGTGCTTTGTATTGTTCTTGCTTGGTTGACTGCTGCTGCTCATGACTTAAAGGAATAGTTCTGGATTCATGGGAAATGCTTTTTTTTCATGGAAACTTAATTTCCAAGAACTAAGAAGAATGCTAACACGCTTATGTCTGTGCTTTAAGTTTGAAGCCAGAGGCAGGAGGTGATTAGTTTAATCTAAGAGGACTGAAGCAGGAGGAAACAGATAGCCTGGCTCTCTGGAGCATCCTTGGTTTTGTTCTTGCATGTCATACATCTCTCTCCCTTTCTATTTGTTTCCCATCTGCCTCTACAGCTGTGGCTGACAGTCATAATGCAACTCACTTCCATGTCAATATGCAAATGAACACAATACATCACGTAAATAAACAAGTAAATAAATGCGTAAATACGTATAGAAAGGCGAGGAGAGAGGAGTAAAAATGAGACATCCTCGCTAACTCATGCCTCATTTTATCACACCTTCTATTAGATGTGTTTCATATTTCTAAATGTCTGAACACTTTTTCTTTGTACGGCGCAGCCTACCCCTTCAGGTGTGACCTGATCATGTCGGTTCAAGGTCAGATTATTTAGTTAAATCCGGCAGGTTTGAGAGGGTCAGTCTAAATGAACTGAGCTGCTGATGTCATCGTCTACCGTGATAGTTCACAGTTGATATTTTCATCTGCCAGTTTGGTAGCTATCGCCCGACTCTATTTTAAAGTAATCGCTTTGATTTTTTAAACTAAGATTAACTTGTGAGATTTTACAGAGTATAAAACAAACAATGGTGCTGAAGAGTAGGGACATCCCAGCTTTAAAAACTGGTCAATTGCATTGCTAATGCACCTCCTCATCTGGTTTCAAAGGCAACAGACAGACATTAGAGAGGTACAAATAAATAAGTGTGTTTCCCAAAATGATGACTATTTCTTTAAACATGGCAACACATGTCTCTCCAGCAACACATCTGCCTGCACATTCACTTCTTTTATCTTTCAATCCACTCATTTCCTTTCAGTTTTACAGATCTCTTCTGTGTTGTGCCATTCAGTATCCTTCTGCACTTGCATATTGGAGTGAACAGGAAGTGGTTAATCTTGTGTAAAGATCTGGTAACATGGATTTGTTTTATTTAAAACAAACCATGTCTGTGTAACATTAACATGTTTCTTCTCTGTGGAGAAAAGAGGAGAAAAAGTCAACCTCCTGTGCTGTTGGTGTTTTCTGATCTCTGCAGTAGCACAGATGGAAAAGAAGATTCAGGAGAGCTTGACTTCAGTGCCCTGTTAAAGAAGAGGTAAGCAATTACAAATAATAAGCACAATAATTACAGCCATTAGTTGACTTTCTGGATAAGTGAACAATTTCTTATCACTTTTTATAATCCAAACGTGTTCCACTTCTATTCTTTCTGGGTATCCTGTAATCTTCAGAGAGTAAGCTGCTTCTGCATTTGTGAACCAAAAGTTTGAATGATCACCTAATAACATTGATCTGCAAGCAAATGAGCCTGAACATGAACTCACAATGTACAGGGATAAGTTAGGGTGATGTCATGGGTCAGTTATTACAGTAACTATTAGTAACTTCAGTCAGGATTAAAACCTCTTTATTTCTCTGCTATGGAGAGTACATTGTATTAACATTATAAAATATACACATGCGACAATTAAAGTTCTGAAACTCTTGTCACCCTATTTTATCTCATTAATATCACAACACTGACTCTAATAAAGAGTCCGAAAGTCGTCTCACATTACATCTACATCTCACACCGACATTAAGTCCAACGATACTTCTTTAACATCCGCCAGGTCTGTAGTTTGTTACATAATTTGTATAGCGACGGAGATTCCTGTTCTCCAAGATTTGACCTGATGAGCCCTCATTGCATCATTTACACAAGTCCTCTTTCCAACACATCAAAGACCCTCTCTGTCTGTGACACGCCATGAACAGACACTTCTTCTCCCCTGTGCACAAGATAATTGGATTGGATGATAAAAATCCAAACACAGCATGTTGTTAGCATATGATTCATGTTTGACTGACATTGTTATTTAGGCTTAATGTGTGCAGGCTTGCTTGAGTGCAGTTTAACAGCCGTTATCATATTTAATTTGTTTTAAAAGCATTTTTCTAATATACTGATCGTTGTTGCTTTTGAAATGCTGTGTTTTAACTTGTCTAGTTTGTTTTGCATCATTTGCCTTCAACCTTTGAATGAGCAGCAGTTTCTTAAAATCCTCAAATCGGTAAGAAACTGCTGACAAACTCTGAGTGTCGAAATGAAACTTTTTGTTGATTTGTTTCACAACAATGAGCAATTATTTTTTTCAACGATTAAACATTTGCTAGTATATAGAATAAATGTTACAATAGGAATTACTTAACCACAAAGTATGTGCACAGTCAAAATTAGTATGTAACTTCATTAATCATTAACAGTGAATTGATTGTGAATAAAATAAGTAATAGTGAGTTTACTGTGATGTGATAGGTGATCTACGTATGTTACTCTACCTCTATTATAACCTGCTTCTTTTAGTCTAATATTGATCATTTAATTTCATATTGTGCGCTCTGTGACTGGTTTGAACTTCTGTGTCTGGCTGTCTGGTTTGTTTGTGTGTTAGAGCTGTGCAGATGAGCACAGAGCCTGACGTGGACATTTGGGATATTCTCAGCCGTTCTCCTGCTACTGAATATGAAAAGATTGCTTTTCAGTATGGTATTACCGACTTGAGAGGCATGCTCAAGAGACTGAAGAAGATGAAGAAGGAAGAGAAGAAGAGTGAAGGTCGGTGTGCTGAGTTTGTAACAGACAAAATGCAAACGAAGGCTAAACAGTGGTTAATTAAAATATTCTATTAATACCCTGAAACTCAGCTTTCCTCAAGAAGTTGGATCCTGCCTACCAAGTACCAAAGGGACAGAAAATAAAACTGGCAGTTGAGGTTGCCAACGCAGACGTTGAGGTGAAGTGGCTGAAAAATGGACAACAAATTCAACCAACTGGAAGGTTTGAACTTCCCTCGACCCCATAAAACATGCTGTACCTGAACGCACCAATTCTCATGACGTTACTAAATGCTTTTTATTTCTCTCTCTCCTGCCGCTCTGTGACCAAATCCTTACCTTGTCTATTCATTACATCACCAGCAAGTAAGTGTTAGAAGTAAAAAACTAACTGTTTATTGATGTTTAAAATCCCATCAACCTGTTGCCAACCTGCCTACATCATCTGAAAAACTGTATAGTGTATCTGTAAAAAGTACTTGTTTCTCACAAACGCCTCATTGTTATAGTAGCTTATGCTTTTGTATAAAAAAAAAAAATTAAAAAAAAAAAAAAATTAAATGTGATGTGTATTAAAAACATCCTGTTCTTTGTCAAGGTACATATTTGAGAGTGTTGGCAACATGCGCTACCTCACCATCAACCACTGCTCCTTGGCAGATGATGCAGCATACTGCTGCATGGTGGGAGAGGAGAAATGCACCACTGAGCTCTTTGTTAAAGGTATTAGAAGTTGCAGTGTGTGGGATTTAGAGACATCTGGCGGCGAGATTGCAGATTGCAACCAGCTGAGCACCCATCGCCTCGCTGTCTCCTTCAAAGCATAGGAGAATCTACGGTGGCTGTGAAACTCAGAAGGTTGGCGGGCTCTGTGGTAGAGGATCTGCTCCCACTGTACATAAAGAGTCTGAGAAATTAAAACGTTTCTTAGCTTTAGGTGATTATACACTGCTGAAAACACGATTCTGAATATTATATCCCATTTCTGCCAATAAATGCTCCTAAATCCGGCACACTGAACCTTTAAGGCTTAGAGGAAATTTACAACACAACATATCTAGAATCATTTGGCATAATTAAATACTTCTTGTTCTAATTATGTGTCATTCGTCTCTGTTTTCTGCAGAGCCCCCTGTCGTGATTGTGAAAAATCTGGAGGATCATATGGTCATGAAGGGTGAGCGGGTGGAGCTGGAGTGTGAAGTCTCAGAGGAAGGAGCCAGTGTTAAATGGTTAGATATTCTTCTTCACACTCACAACTAAGCTGTCAGTAGTTGAAATTTGATGTCCTTGGATCATAAATCCTAAAAGTATGCCAGGATTGGATAAAGAAGCTGGCAAGTTTCCAACTCTCATTTAATCGAATCTAATCAAGCTCAGTTCAGTTTCATTTTTAATTTTTTTGTCACTCCTTAACAGTTGCTCAGACGCAACAGATGGCATTTGAGGTTGGTATGTCGGCAGACCTCTGAGCACTCAGTGACGGAGTGAAATATTGTTACAAGTTGTAAATTATCACCTCAGTGAAAAGGTCACATCAGCACTTTAGTGTTTCCCACGTGACCTTTATGTGAAGGAGAAAGTTGCTGCAAATGCAAACTGGGCTATTATTTGAGCCCAGAATAATTTTATGTAACAAAGGTCAAAGATCAATACGTGTCAGAAAAAAAAAATCGAATGACGAAACGGAGATAAATTTGACACGGCAAAGAAAAGAGGTGTCACGAGCTACGGTTTAATCAACAAAACTGAATGCTCAGTATCAGTAAACCTAATGGCCTGAGCATTGATGTTTGTTTTTGAAGCAGTATATGCTGATCTTAAAGGTTAACTAGGTGATTCAACTTCAGCTGAATCTTGCATCCTTCATTCAACAAACGGAGCCAGCTTTGTTATGATTGCGTGACTTCAGTGTTGATTTCCCCTCATAAAAAACAAGTGGTCACATCCTGTATGGGCGGCTGATCATTACAAAGTGACATGTGTTTGAAAGCTCCAAAAGCCCTTTGAGTGTTTGTGATATTTGCTGCATCGTCACACAAACGTTAACCAGCTCCTGAAGTCCCACTCTTTAAGTTTAACTACGAGATTGTTAGTCATTAATATGGATCGCATTCATTTTGGCTGCCGTGTTAATTTCTGTGCAGGGAGAAAGACGGCGTGGAACTGACAAGAGACGAGTCGTTCAAGTACCGCTTCAAGAAAGACGGCTGCAAGCACGTGCTGATCATCAACGAGGCTATGAAAGAGGACTGCGGCCACTACAAGGTTAAAACAAACGGCGGCGAGTCTGTGGCTGAACTCCTGGTGCAGGGTGAGTGTCGGTCACGCAACGGTCATACAATGTGAGCCTCTTTTGTCGGTGATGAATTCTCCAAGTACACATTATTCTCATTCCCTACCAATGGCTGTGCGGCCTTGCCACTCTTGGCACACTGTCTATCTTTGGGATATGGTCCACATCCGTCTGCCAAGGTTGCCGCAGCGACGCGAGTCCACATGCCAGCTAAAGTTAGAAGACGTACAGTGTGTTTCACCTGAAGGGCACAGGTCTGCGCAAATGGCCAGATTTCTGTCTCTGACTTCTGTGTTGATTTACTGTCTTGTTGTCACGCTGTCTTTCTGCAAAAATGCTGCTGCAGCCAAATGTATAACCGAAAGTAAAATCAAGTCTCAGATTTCAATACCACACATTAACGCTCCACTTTTAGAATACTTCAACTTCATCGTTCATTTACTTCAAAAATATTTTATATTTTAGAAGCAAATTTTAGAGTAGAAAGTAAAGTCTATTTTTTTTAAATAAAGAGTGAGTTGTATGTTTTATTACTAGATGGTAGGTTGTCCTCTAGTATCCAGTCACAACAGCCTGGTGACGCTGATGACAGATCTGCACTGGGCCCAACAGAGTGTTGTGAGTTCATTTTTCCAGAGACATTAGTCCCAGGTTTTGTTGAGTATATTTAAGACACTGTATATTTTGCAGGTGAAGATTTATGGTGGAAATACTTAGAAATCTTAATTTCAATCCGCAGGTGATCTAAACATGATGGATGGGGACGGTTCAAACTCACCCGTACACGGACGTAGGCAAAATATAAACGCTAGCTAGTTTCACCCAGTAACAATTCATCTTAAAACATTAGCTCACATAGAAGAAATACGTTATGAACCAAATAAGGAAGCCAGTGTTTGGTTATAGTTTGACCTTTTGTTTTCTTGCAGCTACGACTTAGTCCTGGCCCTGTACTGAATATATATATAAATATATACATATATACTGACATTTGCATATATATTCATACAGTGTGTGTGATCTTTGTGCGTGTGTGTTCCAGGGGTTGTTGTGTGTAGATTTAAACCCGATCATTGCTCCTGCTCTCAGCCCTGTAAAGTTTATCTGGCCTGTTAATCGAACTCCGAGCCTGCCAAGAATTACCAGCTGCCATTGCGCAGAAGGGATTAACACCTCAGTCCACAGCAGAACTCCCATTATAATGCCATTCCCGCGCATTTGGCCTCCCTGACAGTGAGCTGACGTGAAACTCCTGTAACCTTTACAAGGAGTGCGATATGACTTATCTCGCCGAGATAACAATTTCTTTGGAATAACTTTAATAACTCCCATGTACATTATTTCTCGTGATATACAGTAATAACCTGAAGCTTCTGCATCTGGTCTTCATATCCTCCCACTTTATTTTCTGCCATAAATCCAATTAACTATTCCCCTTGTGTCTGTTGCTAAGATACAACACACAAAGGAACGGCTTACGCTCGAACGTTATTACCATATTATCCACACATACAGTAGCTGCATCTCATTTTTATATATTATCCTCACATATCATCATCTCAGTGCATTGTATTCTGTAGTCTCGTGAAGTAGTGCCTTCTCTGAAATCTGAAGGCCTCTATAGTTTTCACTGTCTGCACTCTGAGCTTGAGTTTTTGTCTGACTGTGTAGAGAAAGAACTGGAGGTCTACCAGAGCATTGCAGACCTCACAGTGAAAGCTAAGGATCAGGCTGTTTTCAAGTGTGAGGTGTCGGACGAGACGGTGAAGGGAACCTGGTACAAGAACGGTGTAGAAGTGAAGCCCGACGCCAGAGTGAATATCACACATATTGGAAGGTGAGGACACTTTCACACATGCGTTGAATATGCCGCATCTATCCAATGATATCATAAACTAAGTCTGTAAACATGTAGGATCCACAAACTGACCATTGATGAGGTCAAACCAGAGGACGAGGGAGACT
Source organism: Brachyistius frenatus (assembly GCF_029030835.1). Lineage (NCBI taxonomy): Eukaryota > Metazoa > Chordata > Actinopteri > Embiotocidae > Brachyistius > Brachyistius frenatus. The sequence goes on from NW_027210623.1 coordinate 1,488,857, forward strand.
ACACGTTTGTGCCGGACGGCTACGCTTTCAACCTCTCTGCTAAACTCAATTTCCTAGGTAATATTGCTTTTAATTTGACACTTCAAAACTAACATCATCTGAGCCTCACAAGCTCAACGTGTACGGAAACAACGTCTAACTCTTTTTTTTAAATTATTATTTCTGGCTTTCCTAGAGGTGAAGATTGACTATGTGCCACGCCAAGGTACAGTACACAACCACACACTGACTTACTGACAGACTACCAGCTACAATGTAGAAGTCCTTTCATTTGAACCATTTGCATTACCTTCTAAGATCCTCCAAAGATCCACCTGGACTGTATGGGTCGCACTGCCGAATCAACCATCGTGGTGGTGGCGGGCAACAAGCTGCGCCTGGATGTCCCCATCACTGGAGATCCTGCTCCTACGGTGATCTGGACCAAAGGAGAGAAGGTAAAACAGACATGAAGCCCTGTGGTATTAATCAGCTGACACAAGCCGTCTGTGCAGAGACTGGTAGGTAAGTTCTGAAAACTTAAGCTTGTTGAGAAAGCAACACTTCATTATCAGGATGAAAGCCTAACTAATGCTGAAATCTAAAATTCAGACAATGCTGGCATATTTAAATTATACAGAGAACAGTTCTGTGGAGATACATCTTTATAAACTAACCATTTTGATGCTGGAAATAACTATCACGTGGCCCAGGGATGCTATGACTCATTGATGTCATGCAAACTAATGCATTCCTCCCTGCTTTGGCTGGGATACCTTCACCAAACCGAAGAAGCACAGTGCTACTAACAGCTTCGAGCAACGATGCCAACCGGCTTCCTGGTGTTTGACTTGAGGAGAAAGAGAGGTTACATGTGCTCTCTGTTCTCCTCGGCTTTTACTGCTTTGCTCTGCTCAAATGTAGGCTAGTTCTGTAAAACCTGATGGAGAAGAGCAAGGAGGGCGCTTCACCTCTTGGACCATGAAGGATGGCGAAGTAAGTGTGAACACATGTTTAGTTCATCCCTCGGTGTACAGTATGTTCCAGCTTCATGTGTACCTTTAGACCGGTGCTTCTCAACTGGTCCAACGCCTGATTTTTCCTTGGTCATTAAGTTGCGACCCAAATATTGGGCGACTTAAATCTATTTCCCAAAAAATGTCTTCATCCATGGTGAAAAACATGAAATAAACAAAAAAAAGTACAACTTGGAATAAAAACCCAATGAAGTAAAAAGGCATATTTTCCTTGAACTACAAGTATTTATACTTTTCAAAAACATTTGGACTGATGATGCTCATCAAGTTTCTAGAATCTTAATTGAACTGTGTGAAATATAAAATAAAAAGGCAGACTGATAATGAATTAAACACAAAGGCAGACTACATAATAAAAAGGAAGACTTCTCGTGCTAACTCTCAATGAGATATAAGCACTGATGTGACAATGTCAGTTTTGGTTAATAAAAGTGAAGCAGCAGAAATTCTGTAGACTTCAAAATAAAAGTTTGACTTTTTCCCCCCTGAACTGTATTAATGCACCCGTCCTAGGCCCACTCAACCACTGCTTTCGACAATATTCTTGAAACTAAAGATGACAGTCGGCTCACGTGTAGTGTGTACAAGTGTAGCCAGCGGAGAGGTGCCATGTAAACCTGCGATTGTGTTACCGCTTGAGTTTTGAAAAGATATAATGACATCAAAACCCATCAAAAAAAAAAAAAAAGAAGAAGCAAATGGAGCTCTGAGGACTGTAAAGAAAATCAGTCCAATACAGGAAAAGCACCTTCTCCAGCAGCTATCACTGTACATGTGTGTTTGCTTTTCATGTGTCACTTTACACACTAAACACAGGATAGAAACTGCATGCAGTATCCATCCCATGTCAATAAGGTAAGAGCGTGTTCTGAATCCTCCTTCAACAGAACCAGGTGAGAGGAGACTGAGCAGTAAGTATGTTTTCTATGGCAACATGAGAAAGTTAAATGATCCTTGAATTACTTAACTTAAATACATGATTATATCATCAAATAAAGCCATGCGAGAAATAGTGTGCTAAACTTCATTTACATTTTGGGATGCTGTAATCAAACAGACAAGCGCCGTATCTGGTTGGCTTAGCGTCCATAAAGAAAAATGAAAAGTTTCATGAATTAACGGCCTCTTTTCTACAGTGTGAAAAAGTCCAATCTTTTCATGCTGTGAAAGTCACAGCTGGAGCTGCAGAGTCTCGGGTTTATTTTGATAAGTTACTGTAAACCAGATCAATATATGGGATACACTGATTCAAGTGAGTTTACTTATATGGCAACTTTAAAAACAACATATGTTGTGCTATGATAAAAAAATAAATAAATAAATTCAAGCTACAATAGGGACTGGAAATATTCAATAAAAAAAATTCTGCACGATATTTGCTGGGATCTGTTCAAAAATTATTGGAAGCTCCATCCAGAACGTTTAGACAGTCAGAATAATCCTGGCATGTTTGTGCTGTTTGTTCCGTAGCGTCTGATCTCACAGCACCACACCTGCTTTACTGGAGCCTGGTTGTAACGTCTTCTCCTCCTATTGTTGTTTAAGGACAGTTACTAAACAGCTTTAAGGTGCATTATTGCCGCTTTACTTACTACCAGCCGCCAGGGAAATAAGACCAAAAATTATAGTCACATTAATTATTTGTTTTTATTATTTCCTCACGACTGCGCGAAAAAAATGACCCATAGCTAATATGGATACAACGGCACTTATGAACAACTCATGAAACGTCCAACACCGGCCCTGGATTTGCAGATGGACGTCTTGAGTTGTGTGTTCAAATCGTCATGTGTTGTTTGCTTTGAAAGGCATGATTTGCTCAAATCAAGAAACTTTTTTATGAAAAATGACGTTTGTCTCCAGAAGTGGAATGAGGTCTACTGTACCAGCATCTTTATCAAGTTAGAGACTTCCTAAAAGATTCTTGCCTCAGTCAGTGTAGTGAGTGTGCTCTGGTTCTCACTGTGCAGGTCGTCACAGAGGGAGACGGTCGGATCCATGTGGAGACCACCAAAGGCCACTGTGTCTTCACTTTAGAAGGAGCTGACAGGCAGGACGAGGGAATCTACTCTGTCGTGGTTCGAAACCCTGCTGGGGAAGACACCGCCGACATCAATGTGAAAGTTGTCGGTGAGACAAAGCTCCCCCATTAATTTTAATGAGAGCAGTCCGTTTATATTATAATCGGCGTGTAGACATCAGCCCAACCGCTGCCAACGACCACATACATACAAAGCAGCAATCAAAGTCAAATCTCTTCATGTCATCTTCAGTATTTCATGTCCAACTGATTGTGTTACTGCCACCCTCCCACCCCCCACCTCCCTCCAGATGTTCCTGATCCTCCCCAGGCTCCCACAGTCCTCAGCGTGGGAGAGGATTCCTGTGTTGTTCAGTGGGATCCCCCTCTGTTTGACGGTGGACAGCCAATCATTGGTAAAAAAAAAAAAAAAAACATGTTAAAATGCTTAATTTCTTTACATTATTAGCTCATTCCTGAGGTACCCTCCTTGTTGGGATAAGCCAAGTTAAACAAAATGTACGACTGTTTTAATTCTCAGGTTACGTGCTGGAGAGAAAGAAGCTGAAGAGCTACAGGTGGATGAGACTGAACTTTGACCCCTACCCTGAAACAACCTACGAAGCCAAGCGGATGATCGAAGGCGTGGCGTACGAGATGCGAGTCTATGCCGTCAACGCCATCGGCATGTCTCGTCATAGTCCTGCCTCACAGCCTTTCGTGCCAGTCGGTGAGTCTTAGCCGACAAGCTTTCACTGGCCCTGATCTAACACTCGACACTAAGTCTAAGACTCTTCATACGTTTGTTTCATCACATCTACAGTGAAAGGAGCTGTTTATTGTTGAAGGATCACCCATTTACAATTACACTAAACAAACAAAAATGACAGATTTCCCTACGATGTGTCATGAAGAGGTTGCCCAGCCTGCAGTGATCGAGGTGATGCAGTTGGCATGTCTGACTGTTAATGGCTGCTTTAGTCAGTCTAAGGTTTCACTCAGGTCCCGGGGGCCAAGCCAACTCGTGGTCATGACATCACGGGGTCGTGTTCGCTGTGTGTTTGTAGTAATTCAAGTCTGTGGATTTGTGTGTGTAACAAAAATATTGGCAGCACATTCGTGAGTAACATCAATCGTGAGGGTGCTCGTGTGTGTGTGTGTGTGAGGATTTATCACTGTGGAATGCAAACATTGTGTGCTAGAAGATGGAGAGCTACGACACCAGTAACAGAAAGGGTTAACTTACACGTCAAAGAGGAGAGACTTCAGCAGGGTTGGTGAGTTGATCCTCAACTCCTCCGGCTTGCATGGCATGTGTCCACTTCTGTAATATTTCTAAAGGATGGGCATTTCAAACAAACAAAAAGGATCAAGACCAATACAGCAGAACCACATATATCGTTTTCATTCAATGCATTCGTCTTTGTTGTTTAAAACCTGATGCCTTCATTCCCCAAAGTGCATCTTAAGTCCTCACATTACAGTGCACGTTTGTCACTCACACGCCTGGCTAAAAACAGACAAGTGCATACTGGAAAAATCATGTAGGACCATAGTGTCCAGATAAAGATACATGTTGTAAAAATGTACATCGGCTGTACATGTTTTCTAACATAAATTATTCTGGCCCTTACATAATAAGTTATATACTTTGATTAACATACAATATTTGTCTGTGAAATGAATAAGATTACACACAACACACACACACACACACACACACACACACACACACACACACACACACACACACACACACACACACACACACACACACACACACATACAACACAGATGCTGGGCACCGCCTCACAGGAAAGCCAGATTTACTCAATAAATGTTGATAAAATAGCGATGACCAAATATGTTATTTACTTTGGCAGCAAGCATAAACAAAATACACACAAACATGATGCAACAGCAGCTCTGCACTGGATGGAAGTTATCATAGAAAACATACACCAACGTCCAATCAGGGCCACGATACAATTATATTGTATTTATGTTATTTTTTTATGCCTTTTAAACCTGAAAGAACGACGATAAACCATTTTCTGTGACTGTCACGGGGGACCGAGGACCTTGGGGGGGGGGGGGGGAACAGCAGCTCAACTTTGTGTGTCCAATGGAAGTGGTACAAGAAACTGTGAAAGCTGGACCGTAAAGAGTAATTTAAGCTGCAGCTCAGTGCTGCATCCAGGTATTTATCTGCCTTCCCGACCTGTTGCTGCTTGGATGCCACTAGTTTCATATTATACCAGCCAAGCTACAGCCTCGGTGATGTCGGCCAAGGGTCTCCAACTGTTAAATATCCTTGTATGTCTCGTGTATTGAATTACTTATCGGGGCGGTCGGTTTTGTCATGTCCACTGCTGGTTATGATTTCAGCGGCTGATTCTGGTCCGCTACGTTTTGGGCTTTTGATAGTTCATGAAGAAATTTGAAATAAGCTTCCGCTTCGCAATTTTCTTGCCGTTGCATCTGTTTGCAGTTACATACGGTAATCTTTGACCCCCCCCCCCCCCCCGTCTGACCTGAAACGTCATTTCCAGCTGAAAGTTTAGAGCCTACGATGAATTAATAATCAGTCAGTGAACTTAAAATGTCATTAGAGTATGAAAATAATAAACAAAAATGAAATAAGACTTTAATTTATTAATTAATTTTTCCAAAATGTATAGTTGTGTATGTGCAGATTCTCTTCCCTCTGCCAGTGAGGGCTGAAACTCCCTTTTTCCCACGACCTTGCAAATATCATCAAAATACATTTTGATTTATTCTACATCTGGTTTGTTGTTTTGGGACTTTCAGTTGAATCTGACCACTCACACAGTCCTGATGAAGCACTTTAACGGCTTTTTGAGTGTGGAAGACTCAATAATGTAACCTCAAATGATGTGTAAACTGTAACTGTTTTTATTTTGTCAAATTTAAAAAAGAAACACTTAAGATCCAAACTCAATGAGGTTTTTGTCCACTAGTGATCACTCACTCGGCTGTACTGTACTTAAGGAGCTGGCTTTTTTGTTCATGATGGTGTTTTGTAGATACCGGCTATAAATCTTTACTGACTGTACGTCAAAGTAGAAGACACGAGTAAATCTGGACGCATGTGTCATTGTGAGACTGAACATAGAAACATGAAGGGACAACAGGGAGCTTGTAGCAGAGCTTGGATTTCATTTTGCTCCTGTAATTGTGTAAGCATTACAAACAGACCTGGAGGTCTAGAACAAGGCTTGTAGTTAGATGTTCTCTCTGTGGTTGTATCCTATAATTCAGGGGCTCAGGTTTGCATTGTCTCTTATTGTGCCACTAATTTTTTTAACTACCATCTCATCATCCATTTGTTGATTTAAGAGGGAACATCATTGTATCCAGATGGCCAATGGCTTGTAAGACAGCTGATTAGGAAACTATCCGTGGCATCCTTCTCTATAAATAATGACCTGGAAGCCCTCAACTCTACTGGGACCACCTGCTTAACACAGAGGGGTTCATCGCTACTGTGGAGGGTGCTGCAGGAGAAGCATTGTTGCTACTGCTGCAAAGATAGTTGGATGAGAACAGGTGACTTTCAGTGAGTGAGTGAGAGAGCGAGAGCATAGGAGACACTTGGAGACAGAGACGGACACGTACAAGCAACGCTTACAATCAGCAGCGGGACAGATACAAACTGAGGAATAATGACAAAACCTAAGCTTCCAAAGACAGCTGAGAAGAAGCCAGTGGAGGAAAAAAAAACTGTGGAGGCACCAGCAGAGTCTGAAGCCAGCAAGGTTGAAACGGATGCACCTCCAGCTCCGGATGTAGAACTGGAACCAGAAGCCAGTAGTGAGCCCCCTGCAGCGACCCCTGGAGAGGCAGCAGCCCCCAGTGGAGAAGAGGCTGCTCCAGCTCAGAGCGAGACACCGGCAGCAGAAGGTGGTCCTCCAGCAGGGGAGGAAGCTGCACCGCCGGCAGAAAATGGTCCAACTGCAGAGGAGGGAACGGCACCCCCCTCAGAAGAGACCCCTGTGGAGCCCGATCCTGCTGCTGAGCCAGCGCCACAACCTGTTTCCAGTAGGCATTATTTATTTTGAGACATAGGATTACAAAAATGAATGAAACTTAATGATGTTCATATGTGTATAGAAATTGTTTGCAAAGCGCCTCAATTTTCAGTGTTAAACACGGTTTGTCAATTAAGGTGTTGATGGTGCAGGTGTGCCACAGTCTCTATTTCGCTGTCCAAAAACACCTGAACTCATTCTTGTTCTCAGCACCTTTAGTCCAGGCTACCTTGAGCTACTCGGTAAACAGTCTCCGGTGTGGTGACTTTCAACCCACACGGAAACCCTTGACCTTTGATATGTTCTCCCATCATTTGCTTGCACTGAACACTGTGACAGAGAGCCCTGGCCTTTGTGATGACAGGTCCACAACTAAAATGTGACATCTTTCAGCCTGTCCACATGTTGTCAACAAGTTGTTTGCAATCAACATAAAATATAAGGCTGACAAAAGTTTATAACAGAGGGATGGTAAGATTGGAGAATTCTTCACTTTCACTTCTCTGTGACGACACAGAATTATTATTTTTTTGCTTTGCTGCACTAAGAGCAAAAGTGGGATCCAGACTTGTATTTGTTACCAGATAATCATATTTCCAGCATTAGTAGATCACTGTATATTTGGATTGTCCTGGCAGTGAATTTCTGATTAAATCACTGTAGTTGCAGTTGCGGCCCTGTTTATACATGTTTGGGCTTTAATTATTTAGAGCCAAGCTGCAATGATTAAAAACAAAATGTGTGTTTACCTGCTGCTGGATTTCACTGCTCCAGATGTGCATTGACTTTTGCCTCAAAATGAGAAGTCGTGTGAGTGGTTGCTCTCTTAGATCTTCTGTTTGATGGGTAGAAACAGTTCAATTTAAAAGTTTTGTGCCACTAAATCAGTCTCTTCTCTGTCTCTGCAACTACAACAAGGCCTTTTTATTCTCAAATTTGTGGTAACATGGATTTTCTTTTGGCTCTTCTGCCATGAGACCATTGCCAGGGATGAACCAATGTACCAAAGCCTTTTAAATGCAAAGTGAAATCATGTCATTTTATCCTCACGGGACACAAAGTACAGCGGGCACTTAGACTTCAGCACAGCAGTGAAGTGAAGGTCAGTCAGACGGCTCATATTTCCTTGCATGAAAAAAGATACCACACATGGGCTTACGGGCTAATGGAGTATTTGATAACTGATAACACACCGTCTAATGTTTAATGCTGGAATTAATATTGTCTTTGTTGTAATTTAAATTAGCACTATCAACAGCAATGTGTACTTACATACCCACTCATGCCACTCTTAGCAAGCCATATGTCTCCAGTGGCACCGCGCCAGCTGGAGGCGTTGTGTTTTCAGGTTGTCTGTTCGTCCCACTCTAGTGAACGCAATATATCAGAACACCTTGAGTAAATTTCTTCAAATTTGGCAGAAGCATTCACAATAATTCACTCATTCAGTTTGGTGGTCACTGTAACCGGACAGACTGACTCTTGGCTCCCAGTAATTGCACACTGAACTTAGTAGACCCCCTTTTAGTACCTTGCACCATGTAAATGGAGTAAATATTGGGGAACATTGAGGTCTCATCCCGTTGGAAAAAGTTCAACTTTAGATTTTGGACCTTCAGAGACGTCAGTGATTGTTTCTTATGCAGCTTGTGTGCAACTAGCTGTGTTTTGTTGTCTGTTTTTCACCCAGTCTCACTGAGCTCAAGAGATCGGGCTTATTAAATAAAGATTATGATAATAATATTAATTTAAAAAGCACAAACGACACGAGTGCGACATGTTTTCAAAGTACAGAGACATACGGCAAAACACTGATACATAAGGAGCTTGTTGCTTGTTGATATTGTTGCTGCTTGTAAAACATTTATGTGCTTTGATGGATACCTCAGAGACTAAATGCTGCCATGTTTGAGATATTAATGATGCATCTGGTGCACTTAAAGCTGAGAAGTACTTTTATTGTAATTTGGCATCACACATAAATTGTTCTCCACAACACAGACACAGCTGTTATACCACAAGTCATGGAGTGTAGAATATTATTTTATGACAGCTGTTGATTCAATGGGCTCGCTCATCACCGAATGTGTCCAGTCATACATATGTCAAGTGGTTGAAGTCACTCATTATTTATGTACAGTAGCTGCCACTAAAACTATTGCAGACATGTCAGTAAATTTACAAGAAGTTGATGCTATCTTTTCACATTACTCACTCAGGTGGAAGATCAAATGAAATAATGTAATGGTGGTTGATGAAGTAACTCAAATTTAACCTTAAAGTAAATACTGTTAATGCTGCTGTTGTAGAACAAGGAATAGTAAAAGTTATTGTGTCTGGTATTTTGTTACTTTAAAAACTTGTATCTTCATGATCAGATGAATCCACCTGTTAATTGATTCATTCTGATTTTATTGCATTAAAGCTCTTACTGACTGAAAGAGCCATTTATCTGCCCTCTCTCAGCTCCTACAAGTGAGCCCATCGGCCTGTGCGTGGACGACGTGAGTGACACGTCCATCTCGCTGAAGTGGCGGCCTCCTGAGAGGGTCGGCTCGTCTGAACTGCAGGGTTACGGGGTTGAGTACTGCAAGGAGGACAGTAAGTGCTGGAACCAGCCACCGTCATTCCCCTCCACACCCCGCACTCACAGCGAATCAAAATACAAACAAAGAAGAGGCTCATATAACCTGTATTCTATCAGACATTTTAACTTTGGTTCCCTTGCAACAAGAAAATTGGATCATTTTGATTTGCTGTGTGCTTTGTGGCCACAGCTGATGAATGGATACCAGCAACTCAGGGTCTGATAGAGAGGACATCAATGGTTATCAGAGACCTCACCACCGGAGACAAGCTGAAGTTCCGTGTGCGAGCGTACAACATGGCGGGACCCAGTGCTCCTGCCTCTCTGGCTCAACCCGTCACCATCAGGGAGATAATGCGTGGGTTTCCAATCAGGGCTTTAATGACACATCAGAACTAATACGCCTCATGTGGCTAAATACTTCTCCTAATCTAAACTCAACCTTTTTTACATCCTCTTATTTTGTGTTTTTCTTCTTTCTTTTTTTTTACAGAACGCCCTAAAATCTGGCTCCCGAGAACTCTCCGCCAGACTCTCACGAAGGCAGTTGGAGACACTGTCAACGTCATGATTCCGTTCCAGGTGTCGTACACATCAGTCTAAAAACAACCAGACACCTTCTTGAAATCAATAAAGCCCCACATGTCCCTTAATTCTTTATACTACAAGATAAACACCTGAATAAAACATGAATGATGCACAGGCAGAGAGATGCAGACTAGGTAATAAAAAGTGACTTCACTCTTCTGCTCTTTGGTCGGCCCAACACAATAAGTAGTGAAAGTAAAAACAATTGATTTATGGCTTTTGGCCAAAAGACCTGAATTTGGCTGGGATGGGGAAAGTTACACTGTATGACACACGGTGACAGACAGATGGTCGACCAATGAAATGTCCAGACCTCCATCACCACTAAACAAAACCTGTGTACCGTGGAAGAAATAATCGAAAAGCGCCTCCAGACTGTTTTCATTCCCAGGGCGTCAAACTATTGCTGCTTTCTCACAGCTTTCGGTGTCTAAGACAAGATTGTGATGAGTAGGTTGGAAAAAGGTCTTGTGATGAAGTTCAAAGGGGGAAAAGTCTCCGTAGGAAGGAGGTCAGATGCAGCAAACCCAGGACTTTCACCCCAAACCATGATCTTTCCCAAACCCTAATCAGACAGTGTTTTGCCTGATTAACAGCGACCATGTCACATTTAAACAAACCATAATATTTTCCTAACCTCTAACCCAACGGTTTTTGGTGCCTAAAGGTGAGGCCCCCCCGGCACATGATGAGTCTGTATGAAAGGCACAACGAACATGGCGCCTTCTCCGTCTACATGAGACGGGAACAGCTCCGATATAAAACGTCAGTGGCCTATTTGACGCCCTGGGAATGAGAACGTGTCTTGTATTGTTGGATAGTTTGAAAACGTGACCTGTTGGTGGCACAACATGGAAGATCAGGTGAACAAGAAGGACTCTGAGATTCTTCCTTGTGGGACCGTGAATGTTGGTGGCAAATTTCATGGCAATTTATCCCCCAAAAAATAGTTTTGTCATCTGTAATTTGTTAACTGACACACAAGCGCTTTGAGCTGCAACCCTTCTTCCTTTGTGTTTTTTGTGAGGCAGGGTAAGCCCAGGCCGAAGGTCACGTGGAGCAAAGACGGGGAGCCCTTAAGCCCGAAATTCGCCAGCGTGAGGAACAGCGAAGTAGATACGATCCTCTTTATCCGCAAGACGGAGAGAATACACTCGGGTATATATGATCTCCAGGTGCAGATCGAGAACGTGGAAGATAAAGCAAAAGTCACACTGCAGATTGTAGGTAAGCAGGACTAAATATATGGAGAGCTGCCATGTGCCATCCTGTGTTATCGCCAGTGGACAGGAAATCAGAACTCAGGACTCATTTCTCCGCTGCAGATCTCCCAGGGCCCCCTGAGGCTCTGAAGATGGTGGACATCTGGGGTTTCAACGTGGCGCTGGAGTGGAAGCCGCCGAAGGACAACGGTAACTGTGAAATAACTGGTTACACCATTCAGAAAGCTGACAAGAAGACCATGGTGAGACTCCCCTTCGTCGGGTCCTAGCTTTTACATTTACTTTCAAATGAAGCTGAGAACAAGCTTCTGATGTTAACATTAAATCATGTTCAGCAAGTAGACAGAAGAGACCCTCTAAGAATTTATGCTGGTATGATGTTAGACTTGTCACAGGAAACTTTGAACCTGAAAAGAATGGAAAGCCTACCAGAACCTGGAGATGACAAATTCATTTTCAAAATAAAGACACAAATCCAAATGGGACCAGAAGACAGTCCAAACTGCTGCTTCTTACTGTTGGTGTTGGCATGTTGCCCCTCAAGGCCAACCTGATCCTGTTCAAATTGAAAGTCATGGACGAGACAATGGAAAGATGATGAATGCTGCACGGACACACAGAACGATATTTTAGCCTCCCTCGTGACACTTTTATATTCTGTAATCTCCCCATGCTGAACACACAGTCTCCTCCATGGGCCAGTCCTGATGCATTATGGGAGTGTTGGCACAAACTAGAACTGCCACCGTCCTCCCTCCACCTAGAGCTGCCAGGAACAATGTCAGCCAGGAATGTCCTAATCTTATCCTAGTAGCCCTGACCTGGTCTGGATTGTCTGCACAGTGACGCAGGGCCATTGTTCTGCTGCCAGCATGGCCAGTGGCTCAGGTTTCACTGCAGTCATTATTAGATCAAATTAATTTTACTCTCAACACAGCGAGCTTGGCAATGTTGATTATCATGTTACATGTCAGAGATAAAAGTGCTGAGGACAGGTACTTTAGATCTACCCATCTCCTTTGTCACTGTTGTTATGAATACATTGTGAACAATTACACAACTGCTTTTATTTTCAGGTACATTATGACCAAGAATAGATGATTTTTTTTTGCCGTATTTTAAATGGAGTGAACACACAATGGATTTGACTTAGACTGTGTGACTTTATGCAGGTTTTAGCATATTAAAATAAGCAAATCTAAGGTGAACTCTATAAATATGTGGATATAAAGCACAAACAGATCAGGGGAAAATTATGAGAAAAAAATCCACTTAAACTGGTGGACCACCACAAGCCTCCAGAGCAACAGTGCTTTTTGAGACTCTTCTGGAGGGTTGCACACCAAATAAAACTAGTTCTTGACTCCCTCTGCCTTCATTATGTTTCCCCATTCATCTATTCACATTTCCCTTTAATTTGTAACCTACTTGCACATAAACTATCACTCCAAAACATGAAATACACCCGTCAGTTCACTGTGGCAGTGTGTTGTTTAGCCTCATCTGGGCGTTGAAAGTAAAAGCCAAAAAACTACTTGGTTGAGGAAAAGACTATGGTTGGGTTCACATGTAACTTACAGTACTTCAAAGAAATCTACGTTGACTCACAGACTTCAACATCAGTCGTTCAGTACAGTCCTGTGCTTATTTAGTCAAACCACTTCCTTACTTGGACTTCATGACTTCCATCACAACCTCCTTCTTCGACGTGGTCCTGCATGCATGCGTACTTGGTAAAACGTGACACGCTGCCCTCTCGGCGACTGATTTCACGCTTTGGTTTGATAGCCGAAATATCTGAAGCATTTTTTGTGATTCATATGAAGGAGTGGTTCACAGTCTTCGAGCAGTACAGAAGAACCCACTGCGTTGTGTCCGACCTCATCATGGGGAACGAGTACATCTTCCGGGTCTTTGCCGCTAACCTGGTGGGGCTCAGTCTCGACCCCTGCAACACAAAAGACAGCGTTTACATCCATAAAACAGGTGGGCTCCGGCTGTGCATATATAATGAATACATTTAGGTGATGTTCCTTTGTCCTGTAAATCTGTTAAGTCATTTTAAATACAGAAAAGTGGAACAGATGGAAAAATGTGTCCGTCTCCTCAGGTATTACCTACAAGCCGCCCACCTATAAGGAACATGACTTCTCAGAGGCTCCCAAGTTCACGCATCCTTTGGTGAGCCGTTCTGTCATTGCAGGATACAACGCCACCCTCAGTTGCTCGGTGCGAGGCATACCAAAGGTCAGTAGACGGGACCGTGTGTACACAATATTTGTGATCAAATTCAATCACAGCAACAAATATCCTCCAACCAGAACATTTATTGTGACAAAAACATGTAATGGGAGTGATTCTAATGAAAGTTCCTGCTCAGTGTTCACTTTCTGGCTTTTTCCAGAGCTTTTGATGACGTCAGTAAAGCTTTTCGGATTTCATTCACAGCACTTGTTGGATTTCTTGTCTGTGGTTGCTGCTAAATTAAACACGAACATTCACTCAAATCCAAAGTCAAGGTCCACTTATTAGCTTTTATGGAGAGTTTTCAACCACACCGTTGAGCGCCAAGAGTGAACTCTCATGGGCAAAAATATTTAGTATCCCAAAATACAGAATAATAACTAAGTGTAGACAAAGAATAAAACCAAAGAAAAAAATTCCATGGAAAACATACATTTATGACCTTCACACACACACACACACACACACACACACACACACACACACACACACACACACACACACACACACACACACACACACGCACACACACACACACACACACACATATTTTCACACACGGCCCTCTATCCTTGGTGACATTTTGGGATTAGCAGCGAGTAATAAACACCCTATCATTTGTGAAACAGTACCCAGCAGATAAATCCAGTGGTTATGATTGTTACTGTTGGACCAGTACTGAAGAGCGGCTTCATTGTGAAACAAAGCAAGTATTAAAATATCACTTTGACATGTTGTCCTGTCTTGTTAGCCCAAAGTGACCTGGTACAAAAACAAAATGGACATCACAAATGAGGCCAAGTACCGCATGCTCAGCAAGCAAGGCATCCTGACGCTGGAGATCCGTAAGCCCTGTCCGTTCGACGGGGGAACGTACATGTGCAAAGCGGTCAACAACAGCGGGGAAGACATAGTGGAGTGTAAACTGGAGGTTCGGCGTAAGTATTCAGATGTAACGCATGTCCTCATTTTCATGACCCACTTAAGACTGGTCTTTCTCTGGCGTCTTCCTTTTTACCCCATTTCTGGTCCTTTAAAAGTAACGTCTGTATCATCAAAGTCAACAACAAATTAATTAAAAAAATAAATGCATTTTAGTCAGTGCGTGGGAATAAATATGGCAGATGTTTAGGTTTAAATATGGTACTTACTTTCTCCGTGGTGGATTGAATGCTTGATGGCGAATTCTGTTTTTGAACGGTTTCTTACTGAAAGTTGTAAAAACCCAGTGGACCAAACTGACAACAATAGAGACGAGCTTGAGAAAATAGTGGAGCATTTACAAACCGGAGACACATATTTCTCTTTAGGAGGTGGTGGAGACCCAAAACAGCTAAAAGGGAGGTTCATTTTTCAGGTTCATGTGTGAATACTAGGCGACTCTTTGCAAACATGTCAACCCCACCAACTGAAAAGGTGACAGTAATACGTCAACACAACATTTTAAATCATTAGATTTATAACAAAATGATAACACAAGTTGATCAATGTTCAGCTGTCTTGATGTATATATGTATGTATCCCTGGCTTGCAGCTCAAGTTGCTAAAGAGGAAAAGAAAGATGCCAAGAAGTAAGACGTCCAAGACGGAGCAGATCGGTTTCTCTCCACATGCTGTCGGTTTCATCCCATGAGAAGCTCTTCACCCGCATCACCAACATCTAACAAACATCTTCTTTTTCTTTTTGCATCTCTTTCCTGTTCTGCAGTCATCTTGCATCGAGTCGTGTGTCAAGTGTCACGTGTTCTGCTGGATCACCGCATTGACTGGCAGTCACTGAAGTTGTTGTTCATTATTAGTATTTATGTATTATCTAAACCTAATTCGTGCTTTTTTTCACTGCCTTTTTTTCCCCCTCGTTTATTGAAAGACGACATATAAATCATAAGTGTTTGGTAAATATGAAAAATAGACAAAGAAAGCAGTGATAATTATAGAATTAATTTGTGTTTTGCTGTCATGTTTCTCACTTATTTCCGTTAACAGGAGGAAGAATCGGATCATAATGTTTGGATTTGTTTGAGTGCATAAAAATAGCTTAAAAACACAAACGGAGTGAGTTCATTTTTGTCGTGTCAATGCTGGCGAGAGCTGCGGCAGCCGTGGTATACGGAAAATGCAAAAAGCGTGCCGTTGATACTCAGAAGTCCAGAGGAATGGACGAGAGTTGTTGAGAGCTTAGTTTTATTGTGGCGGAGCCTCGCCGGAGTCGGAGGTGCAAAGCATGTGTCTAATGTTCACGGCGCAGAGGGACGCGTGACGGGGCTGAAATAGCCGAGATGTTCTTTTACCGGCGGGGACGCGTCAGCAAACTGGAACATGTGTTGGCGTAAACCGCCAGTTGTTCCTTTGACGCCTCGGATGTAAATATTTCCGGTGGCCTCTCAGCACACAGCTGCAAAAGATCCCGTGAGCCCCGTACATGTCGCGGGGTCACCAACATACGTGACAAACGACTTACAAGGCGTGTTTGCCGGGTTGTTTTGACATTGGACTTCACCGAAAATGCAGGAATTACCAACGCGAAGGCCACACGGCTCTCAGCTGAACATGACTTATCAGATTTCCACGTCTGTTCGTCTAATCCCGCACGTTGTGTTTCACTCATCGGCCGAGCGAGCGACCCAAGAGAAGAAGAGCAGCGGCGGTGGACAGCAGACATGACCGAGCAGGAGGCGGAAGGGAACTCCAGGATGGCACAAATGGCCTTGTTAACGCTACCGAGCTTGGAAATATATATATATATATATATATATAAAATGTCACACTTAAAATGATGTTTGAACGATGTTCAAGAGAAAATAGTTTAACGAGGTAAACCAAGAGTCTGCAGCCAAGCCAGCAGCTCGGAGGCCGAACCGAAACACAGCAGCACCACGGTGTAGAAACCAGTGCTGCCTTAATTATAGTAGACATGACATACTTTTTTTTTTATTAAGTTATAGATATGATATGATGTTAGTATTCAAAATGATACAGAATGGCTCATTTCAGAATAATACACAGTACTGTGACTGCAGCCACTGAAAGTGAGGATGTTCGAACAACTAACATTCAAAGGCAGTAAACAGGAAAATGACTCTTGTGTGTTTGAGGTCCAATCAGACGCGTCTCCAACGGGTTAGGGTTATTATTTAAATAATAAATCCAGGTTTTATAATCAAGTAATAACGCACATACTAAAAGATAATGTAATATTTCCCACCAACGTGGAGCGTCTTGTCAGCGACGTCAGCACGCCGACGTTATCCCAAAGACGCCGACGGGCCGACGCTTATAGTCCTGTTGAGCGCGTTCGCCGTGTTCGCAGCGCGTCAGCATTCGTTTCGTCAGAGCGACCGAAGTGAAATTTTGACCCTCGTGACGGACAAAACAAAATAAATCAAAAGATCACGGAAGTCGTTCGGATTTATTATCTCGAAACGCGATTTGTTTGACGGCAGTTCATCCGGTAACCGGAAATATTCCGTCCGCAACGCGTTACGATCTTAACGGCGGGCCGAGTTTACGTTAATTTCCCTCGCGGCGGATGAGACGCTTGATAATTTGTTTACTTTTTTTTTTTATTCATCAATTGTCTTTTGGCTGAAAGTGAAGAGCAACGTGAGAGAGAGAGAGAGAGAGAGAGAGAGAGAGAGAGAGAGCGCAGACGAAGCAGTAAATCCCTTTTCCTCCCACGTGGTCGTTGCGTTGCCGTCAAGACTGACGTGGATCTCAGCGAGAGTTCCCTGTTGAACTCTTCAACGTTGGATCAAAGTCTATGTCATCATTTTCAGGGTAAATTTAAATCAACGGAATTTTTATTTTTTATTTTATTTGACCTGCAGCCTCTCAAAATGGATCTCTTAAGCAACGTAAAGCTGATAAAGCTGCAAGAAAGGTGTGATACAACAAGTTTTAAGAACCTAGAGTCAAACCTGTATATTCATGAAGATGACGGTCACTACGGGGTTTTAATTGTAACACAAAGGTAAATAAAAGTACTTGTGTTCGTCCAATTTTATTCATTCACAATTTAAAGAATTAAATTTCTACTTGCACAGAATAAAAACAACTTGGGGAGATCTCATGAAAAACTACAAATAAGATTTAATTAGAACTCAAATTATTGAGATATTTAATATAATCTGTATTATTCTGCAAGTTTGTATCTATAAAAGATAAAACAAATTTTAGTTTATAGTTTGGTTAAAAAAAAACAAAAAAAAAACAAGAAACAAAATCACAGTGTACAGTACATAGATTCCTCCCACAATTTGCACATAACTAAAATGATGTACAACCAAATATGTCGACATAAAGCCAAGAATGCAAACAAAAGAGGAACAACAAAATGAAAACAGACTTTTCTTTTCCAAAGCACTGCTGGCAGCCACTACAGTCGAGGAGGTAGCTTCCTTAGTTTGCATCCCATTCTTGATTACTTGTTTTCTTTTTTCAAATAATTTACATACAAACAAACAAACAAACAAACAAAAAAAAAACCGAGTAAAAGATTTGTACATTTTCACCAGATGGGACATCAAACATCTCAAACAATCAACGGACATTTTGGTTGGTGCAAGAATCTACACACCTAGTCGGCGGCAAGCGGTGCGTTATGAGCAGACGAGCGTCTCGCTGGTGGAGGAGGACGCTTCCCTACATCGCCTAAATTCCTGAGCGCTCACATGACGGCGCACTTGTGGATACACGCTCCGAGGGTGGATCCACCTCAATGTGTACAGTCATGCTCCGGCACACCAAACGTCGGTCGATCCCCCGTCACGCCGTCTCGCTCGGGATGAAAACACATCGCCCGATTTTCCTCTACAGTGGAATGACGCTCTTCCGATGACCCTCCACGTTAAAACGGGACTACACCGAAAACGAACGCGCAGCGAGTGTCCCGAGTCTCTCGCTGGCGATGTTTACTGGGTTGTAAAGACAAGTGAAAACAGCACATTTGTTTTGAAGAGAATTCCTCTGGTTCTGCCTCCCTTTCTACCACCGTGCGCCGTGTGTTTTACCGGTCACGGTGACGTACGAAAGGCACAAACACGCGCCGGGCATTTGAAACGCAGGGTTTCAGGCCGCAGGTGCTCGTCTTTAAACACCCGCGGTTCAATAACGATCGTCCTCATTTAAATCGCGCTTGCGCGTGTCCCGCCGTTTGGCCTCGGCCATCCGCCGTCTCGTCGGACCCGGCCGGCCGCTGGTCTCGTGCTGCGTTCACGTCACGAGGATGAGAGCGGGATTACGTTGGTGTGTTTGACTTGGATGGTATTCGCGAGCCAAAAAAAAAAAAAAAAAAATCTGTTTAATGACCAGTTTTAAATCATCCAATTCTGTCAGATACTCTTCAACTAGTCAGAGTACAGCTGATTTGGAGGTTGTTGTTTTTTTGTTTTTGTTTTGCCTGTTTATTGTTTGTTCGTCTACTGAACTTTTCTTTTGTGACATTTTTGGAAATACTCTCTTTTGTGCCCCGGTCAATGTAGATGTAATTCCCATCTCGTATTTGTGTAGTGAAGACGGAGCTACAGTCGGCAGCTGGTTAGCTTATCTTAGTTTAGCTTAGCACAGTCTGAAAGCAGGCCAGCTGTTCCCCTCCGTTCCAGTCTTTAAGACAACCTACCAAACCAGCTGCTGGCTGTGGCTTCATATTTTGTTACAGACATGTTTTAAGTGGAATTGATCATCCCATTTTTACTTTCATTGAAACAGCACATTTCTCAAGGTTTTGAATTATTCCTGTTATTGGATTGAACTTTTTAACACCGGCGGGCGTTTTTTTTTTTTTTTTTTCCCCATTTATACGATTCATTTTTACCAGTTTATGCTTAATAAGACGATGTATTCTCTGTTCTGACAGGAAAGCAGGTCTCGTTGAGTGTTAATGTACAGAAGGGGATTTCTTCGACGCACCTCTTGGGCAAATGACAACACAATACGTAGCTCTGCAGCTAAAAACAACAACAACAACAACAAAAGTTTGATCCAAATCAAAAGACATGACGGCAAAAACTCAAGACAATAAGGCCCCGATTTGAAAACAACTGGACTTTTCCTTTAGACGAGTGAAATGAATGACCTCAACCCGTTTGTGCGCACTTGTTTTTCAACAGAGGTGCTGCTGTGTTGGTGAACGCTCCTCTCGCTCTGCACGGCGTATTTAACATTTCATACACCTGAATTCGTCTCCACCCCGACACTCCCTGCTGCTCAAACAATAAATAACATCTTTCAAAACCACTGAGCACAGTTGTTGCTGAAACAGTGATATCTGCTACTTTTATCACATTCTTAGTCTTGTGTAGGAACTTAAAGCAAAGGCGTGTTTTATTAGACTGTCATTCACCATTCTCAAACTGATCACAAGCAGGTAGGGCAGAAGTTATTGCTGGCGGTACATTATTCCCCCCTGCTGGGTGAAGACCGCCCGAACGTTACATTCACACAAAGAAAGGTCTAGAGTGATTATTAAACTTGCTACATTTATGTAAAACATTAAATCAAAAGTATAAAATCAACAGTTGCTGTGGAGAAGCATTACAAATTGACAAGATGTATAATAATTAAAATTTGAAAAGCTTATAAGTACAGGTCAGAGAAATCACAAAATCTTTGACACATTGAGGCTCGCATCGTGGCGACAGCCGAGGGAAAGCAAGAGGCAGGCACACGAGGCAAGATTTTCCTTTGCAACATCCTTTGTCGACCAGTTTGGAACACGGTGTGCTCCGTTCGGTTCGCTTAGAAACGGTCTCTGAGTTCAAAGAGCCAAGTTCCCTTTAAATGATTGGTGGCATCTTTGTTAACACAGTAATTACAGACATAAGTGCTTGCTGAAACGCAGGGTAGTTGGCACATTTTGTTGTTTGATATAAAAATGTTTACATATTCTCGTGGCATCTGAATTCACATGAGAGAGATGTGTGCACACAGACGTACTGGAAGCCTGACGCGTCCTTAGTCCTTGACTCGAGGTATGTTGTATGAGTAATGTACCAGAGGAAGGCCTCTGCTCTGACAGAAGCAGGCCCTGCCGCAGGCCTGAACCTGGTCCGAGCTGTCTGACACAAACGAGTCGCCCTCGTCGGCGTACTCGGACTGAGCGGAGGGCGTGCCGCCGTCTGCCCAAAACCTCTCCGAGCGCTGGCACAACGCAGCTCCCGCCAGGAGGGTGGGACAGCTGTGAGACTTCACCAAGTGTCTGCAGACGGTGGAGGACGAGGGGGAAGAGCAGGTCCTGGCACGCAGCGCTGCCTCGCACTGCTCGCACACAACTGTCTCTCCACACAGCTGTGAGTACACCCCACAGTCAAAGCCCAGGTGGGTGGAGGAGCCTCCGTCGGTGAGCTCCGACACTCCGCCGCCGTCATCCAGGTGACTTTCAGCACCCGCCTTCACCTCTCTGGTCAAACCGCTGCGGCCGCGTAGTCTCAGCCAGTCCTCCCTGAAGGCCGGGCTGAAGAACACGTACAGCACCGGGTTCAGGCACGCGGGCAGCGGGAAGAAAATGAGGGTGACGGACTTGGCGATCTCCGGACCGCCTGCCGTGGAGCCCGTCAAGAGAGGGGCGAAGGAAAAAGCTGCCACGGGACAGAAGAAGATGCAGTTGGTGAAGATGAGCCAGGCTACGTGTCGCAGGGCTCCCGTCTGCTCCGGGTCTGCCAGCTCCACCCTGCCGAGGTGGCAGTAGAGCTGGGTGTACACCGCTGCGGTGAACAGGTACGCCAGCGCGTTGAGCAGCACCAGGACGACTGTGACGCTCAGAGCCGGACTCTCACCGCCAGCAAATGGCAGGCAGAGAGGAGACGAGGACTGGTCGCCGGAGGTCAGCAGAGGCAGGCAGGCTGCAGCAGCAGCCAGCAGCCCCAGCAGTCCCGCAGCCAGGCCGAAGCGTCCGTCTCCTCTCAGGCATCCGCGATGGCTGCTGCCGTTCCTCCTCGGCGACATCATCACTTTCCCGAGAATCATCCGCACGGCCACGCTGCGCTCCACAGCCGCCAGCGACAGCAACAGGACCGACCACTCTGACGAGAAGACGGCCAGAGCTCCTGTGATGTGACAGCCGGGTCCCATCTCCCACCACACACCGAACTCGGCGAAGGACCCCCACGTGGCAACGTCGAGCACGGTCAGCACGCCGACATACAGACCTGTGAGCAGGTTGGCCAGGGCCAGGAGCCCCATCAGGAGCCTCGCCGGAGACAGAGACGGAGTCGGGGAGTGGGAGTGTCCGGCCGCTCGGTGCGGAGGAGAGAAGGTGGCCACGAGCACCAGGCTGTTAAAGACCAGCGACACCAGGCAGATGAACCAGACGGTCAGACGAATCATCCAGTTACCCAGGAGGTGCTCACAAGGCTTGAAGGCTCCTGAAGACAAAGAAACAATGTGGGTTTTTGGATCGTTTCAAAGCTCTTCAACACACAATGTGGTGAACACACAATTAAAGAACGGAAAGTAAAGCTGTTTACCAGGTGAAGGAGAGCAATGCATAATCATTGAGATTCTTTCCACATCCTCTCCGCCTGAAATACAAAAAATGTCATGTGAAAAAGCAGAAAATGTTATAAAAAGACAATCCAAAACAGGACATCAGGTGTATTCAGTGGGAAGTCTGTTATTTATGTAATTGTTTTCATTTGACTTCAACAAAGTAATAATAACATCTTTTCAAAGACTGAAATTCATTTTCTATTACTATGCTGTGGTTCAGTGAATCATATACAATAAAAATGCACCCATTAAGACAAGTTAAGTTCACTACCATTTTGATCTAAAAGATGGTAAATTAGGTTTTTTAAACTACTTCTAATTATATATAATTGAAACTTTGACCAAATAAAGAGCTACAACTGAATGTGTAGGTTTGGTTTCATGTGATAGACTGCAGATCACATAAATCAGCCCCATTCACATTCACACTAAACACCTTCTAATTGATCCATGGTTTCCTTCAACCTAACATTTTACACAAGAAGGAATTCTGTATAGGATCGTATTTAATGTTACTTAATTAAAGTTATCCAATGCAACAACACGCTGTATGTTTACTGAAACATGAATCATTCTCACCATCAAATCTGTCCAACATTTCTTAAAGCACACGTGGTAAATTTAGTTGGTTTAACAAAGTTCTGTTGTGAGGATAAAGGCCCGGACTGCAGCGCTCTCACCTGTAGATTTCTTGATGTCGCTTTCCTCAGAGGAACTCGTTACCGAGTCACATCCAACAAATGCGCAGCACTGGTAGGCGTAAGGGACAGAGATGGACCTACAAACAAACAACAAGAATTTAGAGACCTCACAAAGTCCTGCTGAGGTGCGCTGTTGGTGTCTGCCCAGACAACTAATGTGTTTGCCTGCAAATATTTGGCCCTTCTGACTGTTCGTAATAATTTGGGGATGTTTCGATAGTGCATCTACCGCTGCAGAGAAACAGATTTTCCTGGCTTTCTCATCGAGTACAAGAGGTGAAGCTTGCTTCTGTTTTTCTGTGTTCTTGCACACATTTGTTTCTAGTTCATCTGCTCGGCTGAACAACGACAGCTCGACAGCTCGTTGGGAGTTTGAGCAGCGTGGTATGCATGTTGTGTTTTCTACATCACTACATAAAGAAGGCAAGCACTCCAGTGCTTTGTGTTTTAGATGCGAGAGTAATGCGCACAGACGATTGTGATCATGATAAACCTTCTGCAACAGATTTCCCTGTAAACAGTTATGTACCGTGTGAATAACACACACTGTATTCATGTTGGAAATTATCCTGTTCCTTATTGTTTTTATTTGCCATTTTTGTTTATCTATTCTATTTTTATTTTATTCACAGCTATTTACAATTATTATGATTATTATTAATAAATAATAATAAAAAAAAATATTGTGTTTCTTTCTGCTTCCAAAATGCTAAGATGATGTTTTGGTGCGTGTATGAGGGTGACAGGACAAGAAACAGAGGAGAGAGAGATGAAGGACGGCAAGTAACAAAGGTTCTTGGTCTGAACCAAACCTGAAACCTGGGATGTTGCAGTTGAAGCCTGAGACGACAAGTTTGTCTAAAACTTCTTTCTCACCTGAGTTTGGGGAGGTTTTTTGCAGTCAGCACATTTTTCATCTGGGTGTTCCCTGAGAGTTTCAGCTGACTGAGGGCGCTCAGTCCAGTTGTTGGAATCACAGTCAGAGAGTTCATACTCAGATCTCTGCAAAAACAATTACACACGAGCAGTTTCATTTTGTAGGACACGCACAGTCTGACCAAACAATATCACCGGGGTTCTGTAGGTATTGTGATGGAAGACAGTAAAACACAACAATACATTAAGTTCCTACTTACAAGTTGGTGAGTG
This sequence comes from Brachyistius frenatus, assembly GCF_029030835.1. NCBI lineage: Eukaryota > Metazoa > Chordata > Actinopteri > Embiotocidae > Brachyistius > Brachyistius frenatus. The sequence continues at coordinate 1,512,921 of NW_027210623.1, forward strand.
CAGTGAGGGTGAGGAAAGCGTCTCTGTGGATCACTCGGATTGTATTTCGACTGAGGTCTCTGTGGAACATCACAATGCAATGCACTCACAATCCAGACATAAAACATGTTTCTCCAGCATCCTGTGTGTTTCTGAGTGTATATGACTGAGTGGACTTACAGTAAACGCAGAGCAGAGAGACCTTGGAAAGTGTCTCTGTCAATCTGTTGAATATGGTTGTGCTGAAAGCTTCTGTAGATTGAAAAGAATTGAACACATTATAAACTAGCAATAATTGGTAACCTTAATTGTTTATTACATTAGAATCTGTCTTTTAAGCTAAGATCATTCTTGTCTGAAACAATTTGTGAGATGACTTTTTCATGTTTATCACTCACATCTCCTGCAGCCGGATGCAGCCTTGGAGTGATGGCAGCTGCTTTATCTCATTGTAGGACAGATCTCTGATGGAGGGAACGGACAGCTTCAATAACCAAACAACTGGGACGATTTAAAATGAAAGCATGAAGACAAAAGGTTGGATCTTCAGTCATGTTCCACTCCGCTGTAGTTAGTCTGTACACTTTTCTAAAATGCCAGAGGATCCAAATTCTTTCTGTCGCAGCATCAAAACCAGAGTTTACCCATCAAACTATACTGGAAGAATTTCTACAGTCCCTGTATGTTCATCATTATCATCAAAGTTCAGATAAAATTATCAGTAGATGGTACATTTGAAGTATTACTAGGAGACAGGAAAAGAAAAGCCTCTTACAGCGTCCTGAGCAGCTTGAGATCCTCACACAGATCAGTGGGTATGGATGATATCTTGGTTCCTGACAGAGTCCTGGAGATAAAAAACGTCATCAGTCACTTCTGACACGCAAAAAAAGCACGAGCAGGAAATGATGCTGCTTCCAAGTTCACTCACAGACTCTCAAGATTATTCGTCCACATAAGGATGGGGAAGTCCTGCATCATACTGGCCCCACGCAGCATCCTGAAACATGCGTGATGAATAGTAACATTTACAAACATCAAAGCATGAGCTGGTGTGAATGAAACATGACTTTAAACATAATAGCTTTGTAAAATGTGTAAGCCACCACTGACTACAGGAGTTCAGACAGGACTTGTCAACACTGGTTTGTCAGGAGTCGTGCCTTATGGCGGGACTTACAGGGAGTGCAGGTCAGACAGATTCTGGAAAGCCGAAGCGCCCACAAATGACAGAGGGTTGTCATAAAGATGTCTGGGAGGGCAGCGAGAGCAGAGGGGGGAGGGAGAGGGGGGAAATCTGTCACTATGCAAGAATGGCACCATCTTCTGGACATTCATCTTCAGAAACTTCAAACTTGTCCCAGCCAATACAGTACATGTAGGTATCGGAGAGCATTGTGTACAATGACCGTGGTTGTAAAATGTGTGCTCTGTCTGTCTCTAAGTGGCGTCAGTGAATCGGAGGGGGAGTTTGACCTTACATGGTTCTCAGCAGGGGGTTGTTGTGGAAAGCCCCTTCAGGTATGGAAGCAATATCATTGCTGTGAAAGCCGCTACAAGAAGAAGGTCAAGTAGACAGTGTGAAGACACTTATGATTTGTGTTTTTATAAGACCCACATAAAATAAAGGAAAGTTACAACTGTTTTGTTTTTTTCATCTTTCTCTTTCTTTTTTAATACCTTCTATTCACAGAACAAAAAAACAAAAATCACAAAAAAATATTGCTCCGCCTCCAAATGAGTTAAAGAGTCGGTAACGTCAGTAACAGCAGAACATGTTTTGGTCAGGGAGCACAAAGAGGACAATGTACTCACAGTTCCTTCAGTTTGGGCAGCGCCTCTATCGCTTTGGGAAAAACCATCAGGTTGTTGTAGTTAAGATCTCTACGCAGAGACAGACAGGAAGTCAACAGAGTTCTCAGCATAATGGCATCCCTCTCAATCCACTAATCAATGGTACATTAAAATGTCTACCATTGAGCATTTTAAAATGGGAGATGAGAGATCAGGTTCTTTGACTGCAGTCAGAACAAAGTCACACACTAGTTAAAGATAATTATGCTGACTAATGACAAAAACATGTAACCAACAGTGCTGAATGATTAGTGCCCTCAGAGGCAATAACCAATGAACAACTAACTACTCCAAATTGTCAATATAAATACATGAACTCTGACTAATGGAAAAAGAGAGCAAACACAGAAACAAAACTACCATTGCACAAAATATTAAATACATAAATATATCAACTGTTAAAATACTGAATGTTTCAAACACATTGTTGTAAGTAACTGCAGTCGATATCTTTTTTCATTAATGAGTCATCTTTTTTAATGAGTATTTTATCAGCTGGCTAATCTATAAAATGCCAAAACTAGTGAAAATGATCAGAGAGCTTATCTTCACATTGCTTGTTTGGTTTCAATACTAAGACATTTTATCGCTTTACAGAGATAAGAAACAAAGAAAAGCAGCAAATCCTCACATTTGTGAAAACAGACACACAAAATATTTGGCATTTTTGCCCAGTGAATGAAATATATAATAATCCACTATTAAAAATGTTAATTAGTTGTCAGTCCCTCAACGTATGAATGAACGGTTTAGCACAAGCAAATAAACAGCAGATGAGCATTTTAAGTAAAAAGAGTATCCTTGCTGACAGCGAGTCACTTTTTCAACATGCTTTGAGTTAAAGGACAACGGTGCACTCTTCTAAAGTATTCCTTTAAGTTTAAAACAGCATTTGACCATTAGTTTTTGTTCATGCAAGGATTGTGGGGTATCTGCCCAAATCCTTACCCAAACTTCCCGTCACATCAGCTCACCTCACTCTCTTCACAGATATTATTCAAAACGTAATAGAATACAAGTCTACAAAAAAATGAACTGCTGAAAAGCTATAATGCAGGACTGCAAGACTTTTACTAATTTTAAATAACCTTGATTGTGGCTAATGTCGCCTGTGCCGCAAACATTTAAGCAAAAAAATCAGCTGCAGTACGAACAGATATTTAATTGATAATATTTTAGATGGGATTTCAAGTAAAAAAAGAAAAAAAACAAAACAAGTATGAAGACGTCCCATGTCCCCTGTGAAGGTCTGTGTGTTGTACAGTAGTTGCTTGCCGTTAGGTAAGGCTGTCACTAAAAGACTTCATGGCCGTGTGGCAGGAGGAAGTGAACAGTGGGAGGGCAGATTTGATAAGCATCATGTACTTTGCTCTATTTATCCTACAGCAATTAAAGGAGGAAGTGGACACAATGATGTCTGGACGAGTGGAGCAGAGGTGGGTGGGGGAGAGACACACACACACACACACACACACACACACACACACACACACACACACACACACACACACACACACACACACACACACACACACACACACACACACACACACACACACACACACACACACACAGCAACTACTGTACAACTGCACTTACAGTGTCTCCAGGTTCACAAGTCCAGCAAAACAGCTGTCTCCAATCTCCTCAATTCTGTTGTTATGAAGATGCCTGAATAAATAAAAGGAATTCGATAAATCATATTTCATATTCATCAAAGGTTGTATGACAGTCTTTGTTTTGCAGCTTGTGTGAAAGGTTAAAGCAGTTTTGAACGCAGAGTGTGACGTATGAATTGGGTGGCCGTACTGTACGTGTATATGCAAAAAGCTCTCCAGGTCTAATAGATTCAAGGTCTTTTCTTCCTGTTTATCCTGATGTGTTTATGCTAACCCTGCAGCAATACCCACTTAAAGCATGTGTTTGTGTGAATGTATAACAGAGGCAGTGAAAAAAAATGTAAGTTGGAACGATTCCACGGATGTGTAATGCATCACAAAGTTCTCTTAGCATTTCCCTCTATACATAAAACAACACCATAATCTTGATTTTACATCACTGCGCAGCGTCGAGCAACTTTTTCAAAATTTCATTAACATTCAAATTTAAACCCCAATGGCACATTTCACTGCAAAAGTGCCTGCATGCAAAAACACAGCGGGGCATGAGCAGCAGCCCGTTTTGTTGACTTATTAACTGTAAGCTGTGGAAATAAATACTACGGTACGTTTGTGTTTGGAATCTGATTTGCAGTCGCTCTGAGGATACAGTCAGAGCCGGAGCAGAACACAAGGAGAGCTACTTTGCATTGATTTGTAGTGACAGAATCATGGAGATGATATATTAAAAAACAAATAGGAATTACAGCTTCCTGAGTTTAGACGGGAGCACCAGCAGTACATTGGTATTCTACTAACTGGTTGTTAATCACAGTCAGGTAGAGAGAGGAAGTTAGTTCATCTAAAAAACTACCACACAGAAGTCCAAGAAAAGACCTGCACATTTATTATTTGCCATGACTTAGAAATCGAAGAGACATAAAGGTATATTGTGTAACGTATTCACATGGCAGAGAACTGACATTTGTTGGCATTTCACCACAGAAACATCTTGATCTTTTTCACGCTGGCAGACTTTCCCTTCTTCAGCTACTCCCTCAGGTCATGTTAGTAAGCATGAGAATGTTCTCTGTGTGCCTGGTTAATTGCGGTTTAAAAAAAGTACACCAGCAGGTTGTGCCTGCTGCATTTAATTGCCTATAGGTCTGTGAAGACTGCACGCAAGGTTCTCCTGGCTGTTCTGGGGAGCCTCGGAAACGTTTTACAACTGAAGGTATTAAACGACTTTTCACCCAAAGCTGAAATGAACATGGAAATGCCGTGGCACGCAGTGGTGATTTTTGAAGGAATTATTCTCATGACTGATGGTTTTACAACAATTACTATTTATCTATTCACAAATATTGTTCTTCTGTGATTTTTCTTCCACTTGTATAGTGGTGTTTAGTGGTGACGTGGTGTATTTTGATTCTGGTTTATACTGACAACAACAGATTAGGTTTAGATTTTAGTGCACCTGAAGAGATCAGTGCATACAGCTGAATACACAAGATGTTCAGTGTCCACCCTGCACACTGTGGCACAGGCCAAACTGTCCAGGAACATTAATGAAATATACTTACAACATTTGCACTTCTTCAGTGCAGAATTTTACTCTATACAGCAATTATGACAGAAGCTTAATATAACTTACAGCACTACTAGACTGGTGAGGTTTGCAAAGGCGTTGTCCGGTATGTACAGGATACGGTTCAGAGCCAACGTGAGAGCCTGAAGGTTCGCCTGGTGTCTCAGAGAACCGACGGGGACCTCCGTCAGGTTGTTATCATCCAACCAGAGGTGGCGCAGGAGCTGAAGGCCTTCGAAACTGTCATCTGGAACTGTTGTAATGTGATTCGCATCCAGCCGACTGGAGGAAAGAGAAAGAAAAGAAAGGCATGGATTACACGAACATGAAACATTTGACACTGCCACAAATGCCATAAATGCAATTTAACATTCATGCAAAGGAAAATTATTCTTTATTTGACTCCCATGTGTTATTTTTAACAATCTCGTATGTACTTTGTGTTTGTATAGGAAGAATTTATCATTTTACTGAGACTATATGAAAACCTTTTCAGTCTCGATCAGGGTTACGATCGTGTATGAAGCAAACCACCTGCATCACAATGTTCCCTCTTTCAACACAACCCAGGATGCTGCTGATCCTTTCCAGGGGTGAAATCCATTTCTGTGCACTTGAGTTTGTCATTTGGTCAAGAACTAATTACTTTTAAAAGAATGGCCACCCACTAAGTTCTAATGATTTTAATTTATTATAGATAATCCTCAAACACACTCGTGACCAATTCTTCAGAACACAGTAAACCACTGCAAAGATCAGCACAACACTTTGGGTGTGAATCTCCTCTACCTTCATAGACTTTCCAGAACACACCTAAAAAGAGGCAGCAGCACATGTGCCAACTGCAGTGTCTCATCATCCATCTCATTGAGGAAGCAGCAGCAACGTCCACAGTTGCAAACAAGACTCATCTCATTATTTTGCCATGACCAACATCTTGTGACTGCAAGCCAAGGTTTGAAAACAGGCACACTGGTAAAAAATGAAGGAGATTTACTCTGCAGCTCCACTCCGTTTGCAAACAAGTCAATATTAAGGCCTGCTTCACAGCAAGCACCACAATCTAACTCCCTGTCTTTTTAATTCCTCACTTTTGAAAAAACAGTGAGATATCTGAAATCCTCCACTTCATGGAGCATTCGTGGAGTTGTCAACCTGCAAATTGATGAAATTCCAATTGGTAGTTTGGTGGTAAAAAAAAAAAAGAAAAAGGGAAGGGTTCCTTATTCAGGCAGTCTTATGAATGCCCAAGTGTTCCTTTCACCATCACCATGTCGTTTTCTCCTGCTATACTCCCTTACTGGGTGTCTCACCCTCCCTCAAAATTCCTCAAGTGTCTGAGCTGCAAGGAAAACAGTCTTGATTGACATTTAGCTCTCTATGGCTTAATACAAACCAAGTCCTTAGTCTGCCAAAGCATATTACTTCAGCTACAGACCTAAAAACTTTCACAGAGAAAAGGCATCTGTTAAAAAGAAAGAAGAGAGACCGGAAAAAAACAAGAGGGAGGCAAATGACAAGGGGAGGGATTATAGAGGGGTGATAATGGCTTAAAGTTGAATTTTCAGCACGTTTCTCCAGCTGGATCCACTCCTCCATTAGCCCCTGTCAAACTCAAGGGCACAGTGGTGGAAGCAGGGGGTAGAAATAAAGCCATGCACATGTTATGGTCGGTCCCAGTGAAACTGACATTTAGCAGTCGCAGGAAAACAATACTAAATAATGTAAATATGAGGGCAAGTGGAGCAGGGAATTGTGAGACGGCTGACAGTTACAAGTAACAGAGTAAAGTACACATGCTTCTAGAAAACCCAAGAAATAAGCACAAAATGAGAAAAGTTAGTTACAAATCTGCTGAATAAGGCTGACCTACATTTGCTTTTGCTGGGCTTAGTGCGCAACAAATATAGCAGTGCCAGTAAAGCACTGTCATAACTTACTCTCATCTTGTAGCCCTCTTACAGGGGTGTAACATGACTACATTGTTATACAATGCATTTTGGTGTTTCCAGTTTGAACTTTTATTGAAAATAGCATGTAGCAAAAACACATATTTCTACTTTATATTGGGCAAAAAATATTAGATTTTCAGTATTTGTCAGCATATTTTTAACAAGACAAGAGTGTAGTCATGCTCACAGCTCTGCCAGGATATACTTAAGAGCAGCAAAGCTCTGAGCTAAATGCTAATTGAAACATCCTCATCGTGATAATGCCAACATGCATTTGGGAAGTCAAGTGTTTACCATTGTTTCAATCTCAGTTAAAAGACTAGTTGGCCGATTTTCCACCCGATTTGCCTCAATACAGAATCCCCAGTAGTACTCTATGATATGTATGTCATTTCCCACCATGCAGCTGGCTGCAGAGCTCCCTGCACGGCCGCTGCTAAAAGTCAACCAAAAGTCCGCCGTTGGACGTGTGGCGGACTTCTGGAGCTGCAGTAGAAACTACAGACTGGTTATTTCCTGGGTTTCTGCAGCCAGTCGGTACCGCGGAGAGGTGGGTTCTGTCCTCACCGCTCCAAACTCAAACTAGCCCGACCACCGTGCTGCCTACTCGCATACACAAACCGGACGACTGCGGCAGAAAGTAACGTTAATATGCACCACGACCATTTTAACAGTTTAATGCTGGATTCAGACATTCGGGAGGAGTTCCGGCGTGCGGAGGAGGAAGAGGCCGCCACAGCCGAGAGCGAAGGCCGAGCACCGTGCGACGAAAGCGACACAGAGTGAACCGGGCCCGGTACCCGTCTCCGACTGGGCCGGGACAACAGGGGGAGCCGCTGCGGGAAACGTACACCAATGGACACCGAACTACAGTCGCCGTACTGCGGTGAAACATGGAAGCAAGCGTGGCGGAACGGACGTCTGAGCACACAGTAAGTGCAACCGAGACAGTGTGTTGTTATTATTATCAACGTTACCGTGTAATATCACACGACACGTTTTAAGAGGTATTTTCAAGATTATTTGTAGTAGACACACGGACCGGGTTACCCGGCGGGGTTATCTAGTTCAGCCTGACGTCAGCAGCTCTGATATATATTGCACTTCGTGGTAACTGTGGAAGTTTACACGACAGAAGCAACTCATCTGAAACAGTTATGACGTCAGAACATTGTGTAATCCTGGTTATGTTAGCGTTGTGCTAGCTCTAGAAGCTTTCTGGGGTTTGTAGGACTTCAGCATTTTGAGCGAAAATGAAGACTGAAGCATATTTTCTCAGTTTTCTCTGGTCATGTTGCATCAATTGAAAAATATTTGCACCTGTCAAGTGCATAGACACTTTTTGTACAAAGACCATCTTTACACAAGCAAACTATTCCTTTAAGTGACTTGGCATTCAAGAATTTACTGATTAGCACTGACTGAATATGCAATCTATCCAGGGGTTGCTGAGACGTTTTACTCCAAGCCACTAATGTGAATCACACAGTGGTACAAGAGGAAAAGTCAAAGGATCACCAAAATCGTTGGGATTTATCATCTGGGGATCAGGAATGTCTGTACAACGTTTAAAAGCAAACCATTTTTTCCCCCCAATATTTTAGTCTGGATCACAACCGAGCAAGTAGCTACAACACAATAATTTCAACAACTGCCGGAAACAATCAGCTGAGCCTTATTTAACACCCAAAATACTGAAAATAGCTCTACACATACTCGCAGGACATTCTGTCTGCCGTTCACAACCTCAAACTAAAAACTCAAGTGATGTCTATAGACCCATATTTGCATTCATTTGTTAAGCAAATTGTCAGCACTGAACGTTAAGATCTTCACATACATTAGTAGATAAACTGTTCAGCAGCACCACCATTAGTTTCTTTTTTATTATCTCTGTAAATGTCTAGACTGGGTTTGCCAGTTCAGCACAAACACTATGAATTCCACTTTGGATTGTAGGCTGTGTAAATACACTAACAGCGGTTTCTCTAACAACAGCCCTGGTGACTGCAGCATATCTTCCTGTCCAGATATCCAGGACAGAATATCTACCTCATTAGCTGCAGCTCCAGGAGAAAGCAGGGCCTAGTCATAAAAGTCGCCAACAATGGTGTGATATTAAGGACTGAGACTGTCGTAGTGCACTGGTTTCTTACACATAAATATGAATATGTTTTTGCAGCAGCACCACCACCATTTGATCATTTACAGTTCCATCAGCAATTCAAGATATCTTTCAGTCCAAAGCAGGAGCTTCAGTTCCTCTCCCCATCAGACCATGTTTGTCACTTTACAATCAGTAACAAAATATCTGACCTGCTTGGTGACAAATAACTATTAAAATATCTGCCACAGCATTGAGTGTTTCCCCAATGGGGTGAATGCAGGACAGGTCGCCTTGAAATTCAAAGGCTTATGAGTAGACAATACTCCACACATGCTTATGTGTGCGTGACAGTGTGTGTTGATGACTTACAGAGACTGCAGAGACAGAAGGTTCTTCAGTGCAGCGCTGGGAACCGTCTTCAGCTGATTATTCTGGAGCATCCTGAGGGTAAAATGGCAAAATTATGATTTAAACTCAAGTCACATCAGTTTTTCATGCATCATACATCTAAACATGTATCTCAGGATGCATTCAGTGAACTTGCAGAAGCTCTCTGTGTGTGTTGCCATCATTTATGTGCCTCCACACTGGGGACAATTCTCCCCTTCAGAAGACACACTGGCTTCAGGGAGCTTTATTGGACAAATATAGACAACTCAGGTCAACTCAAGACGATCAGTTTCCCACAAACTGTTCCCAGGCCAATGTGGACACTGTGAACCCCACAGATTCATGAAGGTATCCAACAGTCACTTCATTCTTAGTAAAATTGTTCATATAGTTGCAGTATTTGTAAAAACTGACCCAAATCTGATGTCGATGGTTTTTTATTTTGAGCAGCATGAAGCCAAAATATTTCCATTTGTTTTCATCTGTGTGGTGACAACGACCATGTGAATATGATACATATTTATGTTGCCTCTGTGTGTTTCTGTTGTCAGTCTTGTATAAGACCTCACCTGTGGCTCAACAGGACTTTGAACTTTTGGTTCAGTGCACAATCAGCAGGGAAGCGTGTGAGTGACTTTGTGTTTCTGAGTCAGTGAAAGCACACGAGGCTGATGTAAATTATGCAGAGCTAATTTTTAAGTAGAGCTTGTACGCAATTCTCTCTTGGGGTTTTTCACAAATGTAGTCACAGTTGATGAAAAGTGCATATAGTCTATTCCAAGTGAATGTCTGGGGTGGCAATAAGTGACAGCACCTCAAAGTTACCACGAAGTGCAATATATACTCTCCCCCGGTGTGGAAAAGTTCACACTGTCACAGCCACAAGTCTGCGTGTGCATGCGTGTGTGTTGACATTGGCAGGAAGGGTGTGTGCTTACAGGACTTTGAGCTGATGCAGTCCAGACAGGGCTTCAGGGTGGATGAATGACAGGTCATTCCCTGCAAGGCGTCTGGGGAAGACAAAGAGTCAAAGTTACATTTGAGACATTTTGTAAATCTTCAAAAGCTTCATGAGGCATTTCAGCAAAAAAAAGAACATGCTGTAATAAAACAACATATTACGATTTATTCCTGATTAAACCAATGCATTAGGTTGAGAACTCCCAGCGTCGCAGTAGATTAGGTTGCAGCTCTCAAGCTGAACATGGGGTTTGGGGTGTCAGAGACATGTGTCTGTGCCATGGCCTGTTGTCACTTCATCTGTCACCCTCAAGAGATTAGAGCTGTTCCTGGATATCTTCTCCTTATATCCCTTTCTGAGCCTCCCAAACATCACTATTCAGTGCTCCCTTTTGAGAGAGTGAAGCTGTGTGTGAATATAACTTTTTCCCCCCCCTTTACCAGTCGTGCCTTGTGACATTTATCATCAACCAGCTGCTTCAGTCTCCGTATGACATATTAGAGGACGAGGGGACACCTCCCTTTCCTGTTGGGAACAGGAAGCGTATAGGAAATAGGGTGTAAATAAGCATGGGACACACTGACTAGGACACAGAGCCCAAGTATACGATCTGGCCTGAGAGTTTAGCAACAGATTTATTACAGAGCAAGGAGTGTCAAGCCAGACTGAATTCCCTGCAACAGGAGGTGCTGGGTGTGAGCCTGAGAATCAAGGCTGTGTGAGAAGACCTTGTGTCCGTGATTTAGACTTCAAACTGGTGGTTTGTACGTCTCAGGTAAAACCTAAACAGTGAGAGAAATACCTGTTCCATACGGCTATGGCATGTCAGGAGGCAAACAGCTGCCTGTGACTCAAATCTGGCTCCCTAACATCAATATTTGGCCTGCAATATCATAGTTTTTTAATTCAAATATTTGAATAATTTCTCACAAATCTACACTGTGGACTTGAAAACTTGTCTAATTCCCAATAAATATCAATCAATGTTACGAAGTCTAATAGATAGCATTCTGTTTCAAATGTTAATAACCCATCAATTACATTTTTAGTCTCAGTGCACCACAAGGAAGACATTTGTGTATTATTTTTGCCAAACACATTTTATATTTGACATAACCTGTAAGTTTTCCAAATTAGTTTTAATTTTCAAAAACAAATACAACGCTCAAAGATAAAATACTGTACTAAAAACTTTGACAAAATACAGTAAAGGGCTGTATAACCTTTAAAACTATTTTAGCCCCAGAATCAACAATGCAAGAAAAACTGTTAATATCCAACGACCTTAGCCCTGTGCATTATTATCTCACCCTAATCTGAACTATTTAAGATCAGTCAGAAAGTACGAGAGTCATCTAACTTAAATGTTCACCAAAATGTATTCCCCACTGAACAGACAAAAACTGGCAGGAGATGAGAACATGAATGTGCAGAGACATGAGCAGGCCGTTACATTCCTCAAACACATAAAACAAACATCAATACCATATTTCCATTGTATTTTTATCTTGTTTCGCTGTTTGAGGTTTTCTCTTCATGTTGTGGGCATCTGAAGAGAAAATTACTACCTCCAGCTGCTTATTACAACGGCCCAACACCTTGTATTTGCACCGTAGTTGGTAGAAATGCACATTAATTCCTGTCCTTGGTAAAAACTTCCAGTATATTTGGACGGACACCTGACTACAAAGGAGACGAATTACGAACAACTTTCTAAATTCACTGGTCAGTTTCAAGTGCCTCCATCAACAGCACACCAACTGCTCTGAACCCACATTAAAACTGAATTTTGGCCAACAACAGGCCACATGTACCGTTTGGTTTGTTGTTGTTGACCAAAGCCTTCACATTAGCCCGTGAATATTCACCAGCTTCATGAACAGCCCGTCAGCAGGACGCCTACAAAATTCAAACTGACATGAATCTTGTCTGTAGCTGTCGAGTCATTCTTGATCATTTCTAACAGATAGTGACCAATTCAATATGACTAACTAGTAACCTGAGAACTCACACAAAGAGACTTTTTCAGTGACTGTCACAAGCCGCTAATCACCACATGCAAACATGGTTTGACAAATTATTCAGATATCGCTCAGCTTTCACAACACAAAGAGCTTCTCCTCCTCTTGCATCTTTCAGCAAACTCAGTGCCAGTCCCCCCGGGGCTACGATGGATCTCAATGAGGAAGGGCTAAATCCTCTCCTTGTGCAACACCACTCCCACAGGTCTATTTCTGTAAACTGAAAATTCACAAACGAAAAAAACGTTGAAGTATGACAGCAGTCAATGGGCACAATTTTCTTAGTTTACCCCCTGCCCGCTGCCCCCCCCCCAAAAAAAAATCCCAAAATATATGGATTACAAATGCTGTTCTAGCAATTAATTTCCTATTTGGGAACCCACTGTAGGTAATTCCAAACAAGGACCCCTCCCCCACAACATGCTTCCACATGTGTAATACACACCTTTTTGTACCACTGTTGCTACAGGTATCTGTTATTTTAACCCTGTGACTTTATTTCCTATGTACACGTTGGCAATAAGAATGTTCATATGACAATTTTCATTCATGTAGTAATAACCGAGATGTGATGTGGGAGGAGGTCTTTCAGGCACGTCATGTTTTGTTGTGGTACTTAAACCAAAAGCACTCCCGTAGTTTGGGTTTTGAAAGAATCTCTCCTGGTTGTATTCTCATTACAAAGAATTAATAATTGTGCTAGAAATTAAATTATAGCTTTCTGATTTAAAAAAAAAAAAAAAGTTAAAGTAACAAGGCTTAAATGTTTTGTGTAAAATTTACTGAAGTGCATTCAACATCCAATCAACAAGCTTAAATTTCTGTTATGCGCACTGCTAGCTGGTAATAAAAACTACATTATTAAGAAAACTGATTTGATAGTTTAGTTGAATCAGTTGATTTGATAGTTTGAGCAACTATACTGTAGTTTTTTTTTATTTCCAACTTTAACAATGAAGTGCTATTGGATTTGGTGTTACATAATACTGAACCTCATCATTGAAGGGAATACAAAGTACAAAATACAAAAATACAAAAATCATTGAATACAAAGCGAACCAACAGATAAAACCGGATCCGGCCCGCCAGGGGGTCCAGCTCGGCCCGCCGGATGACTTTGCTAAGTGTGAAAATTACGGAAAGACATAAATTGCATTTCTATGAGAATATGGAGGTTTATGAGTACAAACGTTTTGTTATTTATTTTTTTAATCGATCCAGTAATTGCTTCACAAACAGCGTAAATGCGACGTCTGCTCCGGAGGAAGAAGCGCTCGGTGCCACAGGCAGCAGCGCTCGCTGCTCGCTTTGTGACGCGTTTGACGTCAAACGCGTCACAACGCGAGGGAATCTGCAGAGGAGAGCCGGGGCAGATAAACAGTGGGCTGATGTCTGAGTTTTTGCTCTTTATGTTTCTAGTTTATTGTAGAAAGACCTTAAAACAGTGTTTATCATCCAAAAGCCTTCACCAATGATTTAAGCATAGAGAAATATTGTTGTTATGTATGCGTTATTATGCTATGATTTTACTGGTCAGGCCCACTTGACATCAAAGTGGGCAGTATGTGGCCCCTTAACTAAAATGAGTTTGACGCCCCTGGTTTAGAAGAACAAAAAACAACCGATGAACCCATAATCCAGTCCACAAGGCCACAATCCTTAATTGATCGTACAATAATTTATCATAACACGCCAACCAGATATAAGTCAACACTACCAACACAGGTCATCCTCTACAATAGTTTAAAATAGTAACATTTATTGTTATTAAGGTAAAATGACAATCCTGAGAGATTTTATGACAAAAAATGATCTCAATTAAAAAGATAAAACTTAGTTGATAGAGCACACCTCATACAAATGGATGCCATGCAATGCACTTAAAAAAATGCACAGAACACGGCCGCAATAAACTTAAACTGAAAAAAATAATATTAAAAAAACCATTATAGTAAGAATAAAATTACTAATAATGTTTTAAATAATTCTGTCCAACAAAATGGAATATATCCACAACAGCAGAACAACTCGAATGACCACAATTCCCTGCTGATATATATATAAAGAACCTATCAGTCACAGGTTATTTTCAGAAATATAAACAAACTGCAAAGGAGACAGAGTACCTCTGTCATCACGTCTGTTGAGCTTTGTTGCACCTTTGGCAAGAAAGAAAAAGAGCGAAGGAGATTGCGTGACTAAGAAGGAGGGAATACTCCTCCCGTCGCCGATCCTGTCCTGTAGGAGGATGGACGCTCTCTTTTCTCTGTCGGCTCTTTCTCGCGCTGTTTTTGCCCTCAGGGCCCATGCTGCGGTTCACTGACACTGCAGTAGCCCGAGAGCAAAAAAGTCAACCAGCAAAGTTCACTGAGACAAGCATGCTGATTTGTTCCAAAAAGAAAGATTAAACAAACACACAAATGAACTAAGGGTTTATGTCAATCAAAATCCCACCCTTCAAGAACAACACACCTCAACGAGACAGTCCGCCAATTTTGATGAGAAGTATCAGCGAGACTATGTGGGTTTTTTAGCCTTGTTGCCATGGAAACCATTGTTTTGCCCTCTTCCTTCCTGTCTTGCATTCCTCCACACAATGCGATGAAAAGTAAATTGCCTTTCAACAAAGCAGATTGGAGTCGTGTGCGTGGAAAAGAAGAGGGTGAAGACTCGGGCCAGCTGAAAGATGCACAGGAGTTGAAAAAACATGCCCATGAAGGCCAAGTAGAACTGGAACTGCTGGAGTATGTTCACTCACTGGTCATTTTGCATTCTCAGGGTTGCATGTTACCTGATATCAGGTAGACAGATTTTGATCTCCGACTCGCAGCAGCTTCAAGCCAGACAGCCGAGAATTTAAAGGGGAAAGAAATAACACCCGCCGAGATTAGATGAACCCCACTCAACAAAGCCCTGGAGCACAGATGTGCTGTTGCCACTCTGATAATCCCTTAAAAGCACAAATCCACACAGGATGTCACATGATTGTTGCTTCAATGCATGTTGTCTCACCTCACCTTTTTAATTGAGCGTTACTGCACCTTTTATTGTTCAATTCATGAATGGTGAGTGATTTGTTACTTCACGTAATGCTACGCTTATCTTCTTCAGCTGAGAAGACGGGCATATTGTGGACCTTTACTGTGTGTTTTTCAGCACAAAACTCAAATACCCAGGTGCATATCATAAAGACCAGCCCCCATGTCAACACTGTACAGAGTAAATACACCATTAACAAGAGAAAAGGGGGGCAAGTACTCACAGTTCTTCCAGGTAGGGGAGGTTCTTGAATACATATGATGGAAGCTCAGTGATGTTGTTCATGCTCAGGTCACTGTGGAAGAAAAAGAAAAAGAACGGTTAGAAACAGTAAAATTTCACTGATACATACGCTTATCTTTGATTTATATATTTTAATGGTTTTTATTCTCTAACCTTTTAGAACAAGTTTTGAACTGTCTATAAATTAAGTTTTACCTACTTTTTCTGATTGTATTGAGAAACTCAATCCTCAAAATTAAATAATCTGTGTATGAAGTCTTATTTGATCAAATAAACTATAATGAACATGCAATCAAGACATTAACATGATGAAGATTATTACTACAATACTAAAATATATACACACACAATGGGGTAGTTGGACAGCTTCATGGCTTTGACTGTGCCTGCATGAGTTTAACCTCAACAAAAAGAAGTCTTGAAAAAGCCCTTCTCTTTAGCCCCAGGGATCTTCATTTTTCAAATCAACGAGTAAAGATAGGCATGTAGCAGCATGAAAAATATGCACACAGGACTTGATTTGCTTCCCCACCAAACCTGATGTGAGTATATGTATTTACATCTTCGTAATGTTAATTTTTTTTTAAAAACACACACATTAATATGCATTTGCTTACAGCTAAAGGAGAAGTAGTGCAGTGTTTTCAACAGGCTATGAAGAGTAAAGGGCTGCCACAATAAAAGAGGGGGACAAAAGGCTGCCTCAGATGTTCTAAGGAGACATCTGCAGTGGGAGCAAACTCAGGTCTGGAACCTTAATCTTGATGAGGTATTCGCTAACCTGCTTCAACAAAAAGGCCCCCCACCAGATGCCATATGCAAAGAGATGACACAATCAAGATTGAAAAAACATCCGGGATTCACAAATGAAGAAACCCCCTGCACTCCTCCCTCGTCTTTCACTCTCCAACTGGCCATCTTGAATTTCACTGCCAGATCTCTCCCGGACCTTGTGTGTGGGCCCCTGAATCCTACAAGGATCATATTGCCCTTCCTCTGCAGACACACGCACGCACGCACACGCGTGCACACACACACACACACACACACACACACACACACACACACACACACACACACACACACACACACACACACACACACACACACACATACACACACACACCTTAAAAGGTGGGCCCTGACAGAACCCTCATCATCCCTGTGACTATGTTCCATCTCCTCTTACCTGGTTATCCAATTACCATATAGACTATGCAGCTTCAACAACACTTCCATCAACATCTACCCAGTTCTTAAGGCTTTTTCCTCCCTGACAACATCTCTGATGGTGTTCTCCAGCCACTGCTGCAGTTCTGCCACCACAGGTGGTCAGTGGGAAACATCCCTAACCGCATTTTAAAACGTTTGACTAAATCTTCCAAAGACTGTTGACTGGTCTAAACCACATGCAGAGCTGGGGAGTATAGGAGGCCTGCATGACTCTATCACACTTCCTCCCTCCCTCTGTGTCTGGCTGCTTTACTCATCAAGGTCCCGGCTTGTCCCTGCTAAGACAGATTGAAGAGGACACTAAAAATGCAGTCATGATAAATGGTGGCAAGCCTAAACGCTTCTGCAAACAGGTATCTGTAAATTCCTATCCCATGTGCCATTTGGCCTCATTTTAGCAGAGAGTAAGCAGATAATCGGACAAACGTACGAGACATGCTTAAAGAAAAGGGAAATATGGCTGCTAAAGTGAAGCAAAAACATAATCTAAAAGCCAAAAAGCTCCTTTAAAAATACAATCTCAATGTATTAGTTAGATAACACAGAATTACCATATCTTAAAATTTTTGCAATTTGCAAATCTTCTATCATGCAACAGTATTAGCACTGGAACAACATTTCTGTTTGGTCTAGAAAATGTGATTAAATACTGAACAGTCAAAAAGTCTTGGTCTATGGTTAAGACAAACTCAGCCTGTGCATGGAGAGGCTTTAGGTGTGAATCTACAGGGTTTATGTTGTGGCACTATTGTAGATCAACTCATGTACTTTAATCTCTAATCTGTTACATGAAACCTACATTCTGAAAAATAAACAGATTTCCTCTAAAATGTCCCCAAAATTATTACTGAGACATTCTCAAGACATTTTAATAGTTGTGATGTGGCTTTGACATGATTTCAAATAAAGCACATTGCTATTAAGCTTCATGGAAGACAACTGTCTGCACTACTTAAACATCAAGCTTAACTTAGCAGCAAGTTGCATCAGTAGTTTGTCGGTTTTAATGATCAAACTAAATGTAGATGTACACATCACTAAATAACCACAAACTAGGTCTTACAACAATCTTTGTTGTTACTACATCATTACACTTGATAACTACCAGGTGTAACTGTTGTGCAGCCACTTTAACCACCATTTGGGAAACCGTGTAAAACAATTTCACAGGGCACAGCAAGATTTATAATCATGATAAAAAAACAACAACATCAGTTTCCCTTCTACAGCTTGTTGCCTGACAAAACCAAACTTAGGAACCAGTAAAGGACTTTGATTGAGGTCATAAGCCAAGCTGTAACACAACTAAAGAGTTCATGGGTTCCCACTAGGGCTGTACCAAACTCAGATTTTTGTCAGTCTAATTGAATTTGGATCAGAGTCCGCTGCTAATGGCTGCAGACCTCCCTCGGGGAGGCTGCAACTGGTGGGACCAGTGGTTGCGCTTGCAAAATGGGCATCACGGTTATAAACACTCCCTAAGACGGGCTTTGCTCCAGACCAGACGACCTAGTGTTCCCCACCACCTCTGCCAATACAACACAATCCTGGTGGTGTGCTCTGAGGGATGGCAGACTTGACTTCGGAGTGCATACAGAGGCCAGTGTGCCGTTCCCACCCAGTGACAACTGGTCCTAGTGCATCACTTGAAATCTTAAACTCAGAGACCAGGGTAACTTTTGTCAATATGTATCGTTCTCCTCCAAGGGACTGTTCACTCTGGAGGGGGAGGAAGCTAAATATGAAGAATCTCAGTTACATATGGGGGTCGCCAACAGATGAGTTGACTCATTGACTTTTAGGGAGCATCCCTAGATCCCACAGGACGTTTAACGTGAATCACACCAATCAGTGCAGCACTTCACAAATCATCCCTGCACGCCAAAAAGGCTAAAACCGATGCAACCCTTAAAAATCTGGCCTGATAAAAGTAAGCTTTGATATTTTAGCCTGATAACAATTATTGGAAACTAGACAAGTCCATAAAAACCTTTCTGTCTAACTCCCTTGTAGTGGGGTTCAGTAAAATGGTAAGTCATGAAAAAGGTGAATAGCTAACATTAAAAGAAACAGCCATAGAGGGCACCTCAATCACCCAACAAATGAAAACCCTTCCAAAGCCCTGAACAGATAACTTCACTTTTTGTTTTCATTTCTAAATATTCTGGTGTCATGGATTATGCCAGACAAAGTGAAACAAACAGTACACTCTGTCACATTCTGCCAATGCTACACACACCCGAGCACATTGAGAACATTGATTTCGTTGTGAATGACTACAAAATGATTCTGATGAAGACTCAACGAAACTCATTTTACGTAAAATGTACGTGATAAGAGTTGTACATGGGAAAACACAAGGTAATAGCACTTGTAATATCCAGTTAAGCACATGGTTAAAGTCTGTTTCACTGAAGTTCACTTGTAACAGAGCACAAAGCACAAGACCTGTTGCCATGGCCACATACAGTTCAATGATGATGGCTAAACAGTGTTATTAGGTGTCTTGTCATTTACTATACCTGAGCTAACAAATGAAAAAAACGTGAACCCGACGGTGGTTATTTATTTTATAAACATGCAACAGAACCACTGAAAGAGATACAACTGAACAAATGTCATTCAAGTCTTGTTGAGACATCTGTTGTATTTATAGAGCAATCTGTGACAATCTGTCACATGATCCTATTCACGTTTCTGACAGTTTGTTGAGGTTCATCTGGCAAAAAAATCAAAATAAATATAAAAGCACCACTTCTTCACTATCTTCTGTGGTTTTCAGGATTAAATAATGTGCAAACACAAAGCAGGTTTTCATTCAGGCACAGAAATGTTCAATTCCTGAAGCATTTAAAATTAACATCAAGTATTCTTTTCCTTGTCATATAGGCTAGTTTCTCATCAATATGTTTTACACTGTCTACTTCACACACATTTCAGATGTTTTTTTATGAGCTGTCTGTCTGACGTAGTCGACACTTCCGTGTGAACTAATACACCGGTCTACACTGTCCTGTACAGCAGCTTTCACGTTATGCGTGTGCTGTACCTGGGAAGTCTCTTTCAAGTCTTTTTATTTTATTTAAACATACACGTCCAGATGCTTCAGACTGCAAAGTAGGATGCAGATGAATATATCTAGTGTACACTGACAAGTTGCTGCTGCTTTGGCCATCATTTTTAAAACTCTCACATCCTGTTAAGTTAACCTGAACCCTCCACTAGGAGCTCACATTCTTAACTTTTCAGCAGTCAGTCACTGTTTAAAAACAAACTTTTCAAGATTTTTCTTGGACATAAAAACACAACCTATACAGACCATTTAAGTCAAAAACATAAAACCCTGGAGTCCCCACACTCAGCGTGGGGTAATATTACATTTTTGAAAGCAGGACACAAGTTTCAGAAAACTTGAAATCATTAGCAGTTGTAAGCTGTGTGGTTGTGGGGGGGATGGGAGGAGGTGTATAAATGGAGGACAGGGTTAAGGACTCAGAGAGGGGGAGAGAACGTTAATATTCTCCTATCCACAGCTCATCCTGTTTGGGAGCGGGAACCACTGACTGGCTCCTTTCACCTCTGCTGACCAAGAACAAAAGTATCATTCAGTTAAAAATGGATTCAGGGCACCAATGGTGAAACCGGCAAGCTCCACCAGCAGAGTGCAAGACCCCTGACGCCACCCCTCAGCTTCCCCTAAGTCTCATTCACACTATGAAAGGACCTGACATAACTGAGATATTAGCTGTAAAAATCCATGCTCCCTTAAATCTCACAGTAGTTTGTGCAGACAAAGTACCAAAAAAATAAAACCTAGGCAGTTACTCGGTGACAGGTAGTCTACATACCTTCAAACGTTTGCTTTGTTACTAGCTGAGGGGCCTCCTCTTTTCTCTCATCTGCTTTTCTGTGACAGGGCTGTTTCCATGACAGAAGCCAAAACTCAAGCCCCTGTAGGCTGTAGGTACGAGTACACGCCAACACCGGCATGATTTATCACTAAAATGCAGGGCCTTCCATTACCAAGGTTTCTCGACAAATTAAAAGACAGACAAAAAAAAAGAATGCACAAACTACAGTAGTCATACTTGTAATGAAGTAACTTCTTTACCTTTGGGCATTGAATCTGCCGTTATGTATGTTT
Source organism: Brachyistius frenatus (assembly GCF_029030835.1). Taxonomy (NCBI): domain Eukaryota; kingdom Metazoa; phylum Chordata; class Actinopteri; family Embiotocidae; genus Brachyistius; species Brachyistius frenatus. The sequence goes on from NW_027210623.1 coordinate 1,534,030, forward strand.
CTTTAAATTTACACATCCTCGTTCCGGTTGTTGTTACCCACCAGACCAGATTTTTGCCAGCAAGTTTCTACTTTGTCCATGTCTCTTTACGTCCACACCGATTCTAAACACATGATAACTACAAATGTCAAGAACAGTCATGACAAAACTCTCATATATGATATCTTTCCTCTACATGTGGGTGCATTGGCCCTGAGAGAAGGAGCCCTTGCAGCTGCAATATGTCTCACTAATCCATCATGATCCCTAGCCCCACTGCTCCACGTACAAAAGACAGAGGGAGTGGGAGAGGACAACTAAAGTTCAAGAGACCAGGAGAACAAATGAGAGGAGGACAGAGAGAGGGACAAACAACCTTTCACATACTTTTAAGAGCCTGAAGTGAATCCATTAAGAAGTTTAGTGTTTAAAACCTGTCACAGAGCATTTATATTACTATGTGCAGGGCAGACTGAGAACAGAGTCCCGAAAACAACACACATTTCCATTTTGGCTTAAAACTGGCCAGGAGAGCGGCAGTAAGGGCTCTGGTATCATTTTGTGAAAACATTGATTCATGTTAGGATTGAGATGTCAGACTGCCACCATAATATACCGGTTGTACTTATCCCCAGAGGAAAGAGTATGCTGAGGGTTTCAACTGTAAGCTGCAGGCCCAGTGTGACATGTATTCCCTTCCTCGGTTTAGTTTACCTCACACTTTCTTAACAGTGCTCATTTGAAGTGTCACACTCTTGGTTCTGGCGTAGTGAGACTCGGGCCACCATCCTTCAAAAGGTGGCAAAACAACACAGACGGTCCACAAACAACAACAAACCTTCAAGAAGTAAAATATAGGTTATTTTCTTCACAAAGTAAAACATATTAAATGGACAAACGTTATGTTAAAGTCATGATTTCATTTATTTGTTTTTTGAGGGAGCAGTCAGAGGTGGTTACTTTAGTTTGTGATTAACCCAGAGGTTGTGAAACAAACTATTTCGTCATGAGACAATCATCAACTGTATCTGCACCACTTCACAAAGACCTAACCTACCTCACACAGTAGGACGCAGATGAATATATCTAGTGTACACTGACAAGTTGCTGCTGCTTTGGCCATCATTTTTAAAACTCTCACATCCTCTTAAGTTAACCTGAACCCTCCACTAAGAGCTCACACTCTTAACTTTTAAGCAGTCAGTACCTGGTGTCCATTTGCTCCACTGTTTATAACAAAGTGTGCTCTGACTTGAAGCAGTAAACTCTTAGTCAGACTTCTGGTGAGGATGTGGTAACGGCAGTTATTACATTCAAGTTACGAGTTTGACGCCTAATTTTGATGTACTAAATGTACGGTACCAGGGCACTGCTGGCTACCGTCCATGCATTACTCACCCAAATCTATCCCTATTTCTGACCTCAGCAGTTAGTGCATTGCTCATTGATTCAGTCACATAACATTTCCTGCCCTAACATAACCTAAAAAAGCTACGTTTTTAAATGTTATCGAGCAACAGATTACTTTTACGAAAGTTTTTTTTTGTGATCCCAGAAACGACTTCAGTTTGCCCATTTAAACGTTTGACATTTGGCACATGTCAGGAGCCAAATGAATGTTTAAAACTAATATTTCCACAGACTGCACTGACCACTGCTGCAGCTTTCGCATACGACCTAACGTATGCTGTGGTACAGAAAAAAATGCAATAGAGAGATACTCAAAGTGTGGAAATACTGGATTAAAATGCTGGTCTGGCCCCTGAAAAATATTTTGTCATTTATGGCAAAAAAGCAGACGTCTTTGAGTTCCCAAAAGTACCTTAGAAGATGCACCCTGTTCTTGGACATCAGGTAATGATACTATTTTGAGAGAACGCATGAAATGCTGAGGTCAAGAAGTCCTTCAGAAAGTAGAGAGAAATCTTCATCAACATGTCCAGAGCTGAAATGATTTGTTCATGGCAAAAATGTTCAGCATTCACTGATCTGATACACTCAAATGTGAGGTTGAGTGACTTCTGAAAGTGTAAAACTGTATTATTACTTTCATTTTGTACTATTAGTAGAAGGAAACAAGCAGTTTAACGACACTAGCTTTGCTCTGGAAACTTAGGATGGGCATTTTTTTTTTTTTTTTTTTAGACAACATGCATCAACTAACAATTATTTACATTGTTGATGGATCTCTCAGTTATTTTCTTGATTAATAGTCCAATCTAGATATTGTTTCAAAGCAGTGTGAATTGTTCATCCTACAGTAACTTCTCAGTCCATGATGATTAGATGATATTGCCTATTTATCTGAGAAACTAAAGCTTGGCAATGTATTGATATCATATCATATGATATGAGACAGGGTATTGTCTTACATTTTGGATATCATAGTATCATGATGTGGCGTAAGAGTTGTCTTTACATGGTTATAAAGCTTGAGTTACTATACAGCGATGCAATTTCCTGAACTTGCCAGCCTGTTCTAGCTGTCCTTTTATTTGCCTTTAGCACCGAGTCATATATCCACATTACTGAAGATTATCTATCAAAAATCTCTGAGTAAATATTTTGTTAAAAAAAAAACAGATAGTCATCTCTACAATACTGCCACGATATCATATTGTCATATCTGATTGTGTCCATATCGCCCAGGCCTATGAGAAACAAAACCAAAACCCCAAAATATTCAGTTTACTATCAAATAGTTTAAATAATCAAGTCTGCACATCTGCAACCCTTAAATCAGAAAATGTTCAGGACTTTTGCTTCAAAAATAAACTTGTAATGCTTATTAATTTAAACAGAACAGCTTCCAACTTAGTGCATTTTCTGCAGATCCACCGCTAATCGATCAACCCAATAGTTGCAGCCCAGCACATGCATATCATAACATGAATAAAACTGTTCATTTAACATTGCATCAGTTAATTGTGCAACTTTTAACTGCACTGAAAAGGCAGGTAACAAGTTGTGGAGCTGTCACTGTGTATAGTTTAACTGAGCTGTTTGAAGATGTTGAGTTGTGACACATTAATGGGTCAGACTAGAAACACTAACTAACCTGTGCAGAGCTCTGACAACATGTTGGTAGGAAGTTAACCCGGTAATGTTCAATGCCCATCATTCACTTGCACTGTGAGCACAACAACATCCCATAACCGGGCCTCAACGGGGAAGACTTTAGAAAGGTTGTGTTTCAGTGTGCATGTTACTTACAGGTAGTAGGTGAAAGTACTGAGCCCAGACGGGACGGTGGTCAGTCCTCTCCCGGAGCAGTCTGCACCCCCATCTTCATCACAGCTGCATGACGGCGAACAAACGGCCGTCGACTGCCCTTGACCGGCGGCACCGGGGCGAAGGAAGCACCACAAACATATCCAAAACAAATCCACACGCATTTTTCTCCTCGTCGGTTCAGGTGAAAGCGATGGAAAAGAGAAAAAAAAAAAAAAAAAAAAAAGAAGAAGAAGAGGGGGGAGAGAGAGAGAGAGAGAGAGAGAGAGAGAGCCCCTTTGTTTGTGCTTTAATCTATTCCGGACGTCGACTTCTCATGTGGTTGGTCGGTGGAGGCATGAAGAGATGAAGCCAAGCCGACGCTTTTCAAAACAAAATGTGAAGGTCCGGAACACTTCATACATCCACGAGCCCCCGACGCAAGCACGCACGCGAGCGTTTAGCTAGCTTAAAAACCAAACGCCGTCTTCGAGCGCGAGCGATTTACCTTGAAACATGTCTCAGCCCCGTGTGTCGTCTCAGTCCGTGGAAAATAAAGTAGCGGCGTTGGCGACAGGAGCAGTAGCCTACCTTGCGTTTTTTTTTTTACGTTTTCGTTGTCCCATTAAATAACCAAATAGGAGGAGGGGTGTGGAGGGGAGGGGGTGGTGGTGGTGGTGTGGAAACGAACGGTGCCTTGTTTTAATGTGTCGCTAACATACCGGTCCGGTGGCGGTAAACTGTTCGGCAAAACATACCGGGGACGGTGCTTTTGCGTCCTGGTTTGTTTCCTTGCAGGAGAGCACCGTCAGTTTTCAGCCATTCCTCACGTTCCCCTCCTCTTCGGCTCCTGACATCAACAGCATGCTTGTAGCTCGGCAGGCACCCTACCGGACAACCTGCAGCACTGGGCCCGGCCTGTGCAACACTGAAACCTGCACCACGACGTCAGAGTCCGCCAACCTCCGCACACCCCCCCTCCCTCCCCTCCCTCCCTCCGACCACAAGTTACCAAACAGACAGGTACAACTGTTCACACACGCTCTTGGAGGGCAAGTATGGCTTCATGTGTTTGTGTAAGCTCCTGTGCATCGCGGGAACAAGACTTAGCTGTTTTCTTTTTGTCTTGGAGTAGGACATATGTAAAGCGAATGGGTTTATGGGGCACAGAGGTGTCGTCGGGCCCCTTTTGACCCCCCCCCCCCTTACACCTACTCGCACGTGCCTTACAAATAACAATGCAGTTGACCGTGTGTGGGTTAGTTTGTGGCTGATTTAAAACACTTTGTGTTTGTTCAGCGCAGCATTAAATAGAATTAAGCCTTATAACTCGTTTTTAACGTAGCGCCCTACTATAATTGCTTCAGACTGGCAATAACACAGGAACCAACATTTTGTATTTTACTTTAAAGTTTCAATATGTACGGATTTTTGTTTTGTTTTGTTTAAAACCCTCAAAAAAAATTAAACACAATTATCGACAGATTTTGAAGAAATTACACTGCTGACCAAGAGGCAGTTACTTCATGGGAGAAGTTGAATGGGAGTCTCTTTTGAGCGGGCCCCTTGTGGTGGTGGGTGGTATTGCACTTTATGGCATTTATGCATTTGCTTCACTTTCCAGACCCAGAACCGACATCGATTTTTACATACAGTATTTGTTGCTGACATTATGTCAAAGACATCAAAGTACTGTTTTACAAAGAGAAATTCCCCTGGCCCGCCCTGTCATGTGACACCACCCGTCACCTCAAGAGGCGATAATGAGTCGCTTTAGCGTGGAGAGGAAGAAGTAGTGGTGGTATTCTAACCTCTCGTTAGAATGAGTGGAATATTATTAAATTCAACAAAGGCTGAAACTCTTTCCAAGTGACCATTATCACCTCCACCCGCTCCTGGCAAGAAACCATGTTTGGGGGCAAAGAAGAGAAGTGATAGAAATAGAAGCAAAACAAGAATTAAATATTGGCTTTCCACTGCTGGAGACAGCTGTCGGTGAGTAAAGGAGAGAGGGTCATTGTGTTTGTATTCAGACCAGGTATATATAATGAACAAGTAGCAAGAAAACAGCTGCAGCAAAACCGTACATCCACCATCCAGGTGCACTGAGCATTGCACCTGGTTTGCTGCCTGCTTACTAACTCTACTACATCCAAAATTAAACTACCAGGTTGTAAAGACCTTGACTCACTATCACCTGTTGGGGCATTCGGTGGTATTACTAGATGAGGCTAGCTGGTTGGCATACAAACTTCACAAGATATGTGTGTAGCATGATACATAAATGTCTTTCACAAATATCCAGATTATTATTTCTTCCCATTCTGTGGATCATTTTTAAATTAAAAGTTTAACATATTGTCCCTCTACAGTTTATATTACATTTCAATGCATATAAAGTACTGTGCCAAAGTTTTGAGCACCTAAAGTAAAATGAGGAAACTTTCAAATTTCTTTACAACTTCATACAAAGATTAAAAAAAAAAAAAAAATCAAACCGATATTTTGTTAAAACCAGTCTTTGTCTTGAAAGTAAATTCTCCGACGTGTACTTGCGCACCGATTTTCAAGCTTCTTGACCCTGCCACAGTTCCTCTGTGGATTTGTGGTGTTTCAGGTGCTTCTGTCTCTTCATGTAACCTCAGACCAGTTCCATGATAATGAGATCAGGGTTCTGGATAAGAATGAAAACATCTACTTTACCTAAAACCTTCACACAGATTTGTGGTAGTATAAACACACTTATAGCTGCGCCTTCTGACACATAAAGCCACATTGTGGAAAACATGAATATCAAAAGAGCCTATGATGATACAAACTTTCAATGAACATGAAGGTCTTTTACATGCTTAATGTCTACAGTTAATGATCATCGTGTCAAATGAATTGTGGATGACAGTTAAAAGCTTAGCATGCAGAATATCAGTGATCCACTGCAAGGTTGACAGGCCGTGAGGTCTAACATGATGTCTGACAGTTTGTGGTGTTACCATGGAAGCAGCCACCACAATGATAAGCGTAGGCTAGGCGACCTGAATGTTTTAAGAATTACATTCAACAATGATGGTTACATGTTGGGGGATAAAAATCCATCTATTTTTTTCTTCAACATATATGGTATAATTATTATAATGGACATATTTTAAATAATAAGGTCTTGCATTTGTTCCACAGATGTGTTTGTGGTAATTCCCAAAAATGTCATCAGGAGTTCCTGAGTGCTTTTTCTTTTCTTCTCACATTACTGGCTGAACAAACTATAGCAAACTATAAAACTATGGAGTTATTTTCACACACTTCAAGATAATTATTGTGGTGTTGACTGCAAGCATAAAATCAATCAAGGAACTACACTCCCAGTCATTTTATATATTTATTTTAAATATATCTGGGTTATCAGTGACGTTGCTCCTGCCTTTCCAAAAATCTTTCACTGTTTAAAACTGCTCTTACTCTCACACTACTCAAGACTGAAGTCTTCCTGCACCTGACACTCAGAGCATCTCCACCTTTAACATTGTGGGATAATCAGTGGTGCATAGGGGAAAGGGCAGTCAACCGGATAAGGCTCAAGGTGCGCAGGGTGTGGTGACTATGTTTGGTATTCATGTAGCCAGAGGCATGAGGCGCACCTGCAGCACATATAGCATCTGCTATTGGATTACCAGCAATACATTATCAGTGGGGTGGTTTACAGTATGGCATCAGTCATGGCCAGTCAAATCAACCTTGTACGTTCACTTTGAAAGGACTGTGCTGGGATACAAGGGACTCCTGAATGTTTTGCTTTCTTGTTTAAATGCAAAAAGGATGCAAACACGACACCTTTCGATCAGAAACTTTAAATGCACGTTTTGTCACTGTTTTCATTTTTCAATTAAAAGTTCACTGTCTCCTCCCACAGATAAACGAGGCTGTGGACATTCTGGACCTCTGTACTCAATCCATAAAGAGGAATTTTACTTCAGCCAGATTTGTATTTTTTTTGCTTTTAAAAGTAAATATTTAATATCTAAACATTGTTATTGGAGGACAAGTTCTTATACTTGTGAAATACCTGAATGAGAAATGAGGCCAAAGGTCCAACAAAAAAATGAATTACCCGCAAGACTGAGGTCATAGACATAGAAGCTTGATTCAAGGTTGTACTGCTTGAAGTTCATTGTGCTGCAGACACACAAAGGTTTTCAGGTGAGCTCTTTTATTTATTTGATTAGTTCATTGAATCATCAAAAAAAAAATCATCAATCAGTCACTTTTGGGATTGTTATAACATTATTAATGTGATGATATATTATGATAAAATAATGTCTGTGTCTATTGGCATAGACAAAAACATGCAATGAGGGGCAGTGTTTCTTTAAATCATTTAAATGAATGCCCTCACTAACCCCGTGTTATTTATTTATTCATTTATTCATTTTTTTTGTAAGACGTGAAAATAAAGTACAGGCATGAAATACAAACAAAATACCACAAAATTGGCCTCCACAACTTATGTGGGTCAAGAATGACAAAATGACATATTTATGTAACTTTAAAAAAATTCCAATTTAGCTCTTAGCTCCAGACTAACCTGAAAGATTGAAAGATGTGAAAGATGCGTGTGTGTAGAGAAGGAAATCAAAATATACTGTTTTTAGAGTTTGCCTCAGTCCTTACAGTCAGTATGCCAACAAGCATTAAGAGCCACAATTATTTCATTTGTACACACACAGAATTTCATATGAATGTGTCGCAAAAGCGCACATTATTGTTTAAAATAGTTTCTCTATTAACACAGTTGTGGGTTTAGCCGAATTCTTATGAAGAGAAACACTACCCCACAGTGGTTCGTTTTTCTCGGTGCTCCAAACTATTTTCCCTTCACACTCACTTGTAATGACTTTTGCCCCCCAGGAGTATTCAGTGAGAGGAAAACTGTATATCAATACGAGAGATTTAGATTAAAGCATGGTTATGTGTAACATATGTGTTGAAATATTAAATAGACTAAAGCAGTTGATGAAACTACAATAATAACTAAAATAAAGGAATTATTTGATCCCAGTGGTGGAAAATAACTGCATTTACTTAAGTACTATTTTGACTATTTGAACTGTGTGCTAGTTTATACCTCTTTCAATATTTATCGATTGTTCTTTTTATTCCACTTTATTTATTTTACATTTTTAATAAGTGTTTTTACAGATTAGGTTTTATATACAAATGTTGTTTATAAAATCAGAATCGCTTTATTGGCCATGTATGTTTACACATACAAGGAATTTGACTCCGGTTTTAGGTTCGCTCTCAGCGTCCAACAAAAACAAAACAGACAGACATAAATAGACATATAAAACATAAATAAACATATTTACAGGATAGAAATGAATGAATATATACATATATACACCTAAAACAATGGTGCAATTGCACCTAGTGTAAATTGTGCTGATGCAGTTGGGTGTAGTGCAAAAAGGTCCAGTGATGTAAAACATGTTAAGTGTTTAGCAGAGTGGTCTTGTGGTTTTGGCGCACAGTGATCTGCAGCGCCTACCAGATGTGAAATGTGTTTCAATAGATACCTCTATGAGCACCAATTTGATAAAAGCTGCAATATTTTGACAATAAAGCTGCTCCAATCAATATTTTCATGTTGATATCAAGTCGCCTGACTTATCACATTACTCATAGTGAAAGTGATCAGTCATAATGACTAATCCACGAAACATTTTCCCCTAACTCTGCAGTTCCTCTCTGCTCTATGGAGCTTTGTAGCCTTTTTGTTTTGGTTCACTGTCACCGCTCTCATCGGCATCATTTTGGGCCGCAGCAGGCAGCAAGCATCAGACACAGTTAGTCACTAGCTGGTGAGCACAATGGAGCATTTAGCAACTAAAGAGCCACATATTTCCCTCAGGATGTAGGCGAGGCAAAAACAAAGCTACGAATTACAGAGGGAATATTGAACTTATGTTTATTAGGTCACCCGAAATACGTCTCTAAAAAAAGGCTAATTGCTCTGCGCGTGTAAAGAGGCAACTTTTTGCAAACATTCACCAAATTAACTTTACAGCGTGATGATATGCCATCAATGTGCTGTCCCCACAGTACAAACAACAACACTAAAAACAATTATTGCAGGTTTAAGGCATGCTTTTGTTTCCCGTGCAATGGAGTCCATATGGTCAGCATGAGGTCAGGCAGTTAATTACTAAAATGATAGACTTGTAGTGAAAAAAATGGGGGTTGAGTTGTGACGGATGTGTATCTCAGTGGTGGGGGGTTGTTTCATTTAAGTTGCAGGTGTTCTATGAGAAGGACGAGGGATCAAAGTAAATGTATGGGAGGTATTTGCTTTAGATTATAGTTCTGACACTTAAACCCAAAAAAGTGCAAGAGTGTAGATACAGGCGATGCACCCTGTTGGTTTCGGTGATAACGTGCCACATAAATTCAAAACTTGCTTTTTTTTTTCCCACTAGTGGTCAAATTTTAAAATCAAGGCTATGTTCTGCTGCTTCTCTGAAACTGTCTTTCCACAAAAATCTACCCCCATAGGTGATTTTTGTAAGCAGCTTATTATACATTTTATTACCAAGCAACCTGTAGCGGTCAGTTGTTGCCCCGAAACAACATGTTTGTCAAGTGATAAAGCCGTAGCAATTATGACATGCACAAAGGAGGAAGCTATAGAGCCACAAATTCCCCTTAAGGAGGAGGTCAGGGTGGATGGATGGGTTTCAGCAAAAGACACCCATTTCAACCTGAAAGTCAGCATTGTTGTTTCTAACCTCAACAAGGTACTGCTTTTGGCTCAGACCACGATCTTTCCCTGAACGTAACCATGTCGTTTTTGTGCTTAAACCAAACCTGTCGCCAGTACGCTCTTATAGGTCACTGTATATAGTCATTTAGATTCAAGGACTTGTTGCTTTTTCTCTATTTCCCATTCATTCAGCAATTATGCTTATGGATACCATTATAACCATTTGAATAGACATTGTGCAGCATCCGATTTCCTAATTGCTTTCATATGACAAAGATTCCACCATCAGATATGTATTTCATATACTTCTGATTCCCTGTTCTGCACACCACAACCTTGTTTCTGGGTTATCTTCCTCTGCCGAGGTCGAGTTGGACTTATTTGTCCTCTTATTATACGAAGTGATTTTCACTTTTTGTCTCTCTCTGCTAGGCTGTTTCTTTTAGCTCTGATCCTCAATAAGACAGGCGAGCCCAAAGGGACAACTTGATGCTAAGGCTCGAACAGTTTTTTGCAAGTAAGGGATAGTGTGACCATAACGCCAGATGACGCTATCTATCTGTCCTCGGATGAGTGTCAGAGGTCACAATGATCACCTTCTTCTAGAACAGCCTTGGTTGTTCGATGTTCGTCATTCCCTGACTACAATAAAGCATCTTTTGTCTGATGACCATAGCTGAGACAAATAAGGCACATCTCAGGCAAAAGATCATAGAAACAGAGTGGGCTGTGAAGTGAACTCATGAAAATAAAGTCTTCATTGGCATTTCAAGGTAATGAAGCACTTGTCATTTTGTAGAGACAGTATTATATAAATAACCTTGGGACATTGCTGTGTTTTGGAGCCCATGAAAGCGGCCTTTGAGGACATACACAGTTGTTGCCATTCAATGTGCTGTTGTGGCTCATGAGTGTCATTTACTCCAATTTTATGTTGCCCAACCAAGCTACTACATTTACTATGAAACTGTGGTCGTGGAACTGAATAGAAACTGGACCGGGGCGTACTGACTCAGATGAGGCTTGTGGATATGGTGACCTAGAAATGTTAACTATTAAGGCCTACAGCTAACATTCGCATATTAAAGGTTACTCATGGATATAATTCCTCAGCAGCAATGGAGGACAAATTGCTCTAAAGAAGCATCTAAGTCTTAAGGCCTAAAGCTACCACTCTCATTAAAAGTTACTCATGGATATGATGCCTTACCAGCAAAAGGGGGCAAATTGTTCCAGGGTTTTAATCAAAGAGTGGTTTGGATTAGTTCATGATGATACGCATGTATTACTGCATATGTTTTAGTTGTCCGTTTGCTGAAAGGCTCTCAGTGAATGAACACTGTGACACAAATTTTCTGCAAGTTAAAATGTTTTATCCCGAAATTACCATTTTTAATCTTCCAGAATGCATGTCCAGTAATTGCATTCTTGCATGATCAGCCTATGTGGTCTTGTCATTCATCCTTTTGGTCTGTATAAATGCTCATTGTGATACTGTCCCCTCAAGCTATATTCTAGTATCTGAGTAAGATAGCATCAGTACAGTGCTTACTGTTGTTTCTCACAAGTTGATGACATATGTCTGATATAGAGTATCCGCTCAGATGAACAAGACGGGCCTTCATCAGGCGGAAATCTGTAAATGTTCAAAAGCGACAGTAAAATCTATAGTGGAGTTTACCGACCCTTTGATGACCCTAAATGTATTCTAATTTCCCTAATGTGAGTGGGGTGACATGTTGTGTTGTTCCAAAATTTTATTCATAACAATCCCGCACACTCATTGCACAGTAATCAACTAAGGATTCATTTGATTTCCAGTTATTTACAGTAATTCGAAGTTTGGTCAATAAAATTAGGGGAAAATGCTCAAAGATATTTAGTCTCAGTTCAATTGTTCAAAACCACCAAATGCTCAATTTACCCTTATAAATGACTGAGGAAACCAGAATATGTTCACATTTGACCTATTTGAAGAAGTGCATTTTAGAATTTTTTTTTTTTTTTTTTAAAAGGACTAAATTAATAATTTAATAAACTTACAGTTTCAGCACTATTTAATAAGTTGTCTTTATGAACTCTACATGACACCATGTCATTTTAATTTTATGGTCAGTGTCTATACTTTAGAATGAATTAGCTTTGGCACATTACCTGGCAGTAGGTTGCAATACTGTTATCAGTAGAAAATATTTATAGTATATAAGCAGAAACACAACCAGAGCCGATGATAAAATAAATGTGGACCTTTTCAGCCACAAAGACCAACCCAGTGTGAAACTCTGGCCAAACAGTCCCAAAACACAATAATTGGAAACCACAGAGGCAAGAAAAACATAGAAACACATATTAGCCTATGTGTGTCCTGTAGCTCCAGGCTGTCTTTTGAAAGCATGCTGTCAGATTAATTTTCAACCTCTCAATCTGAAAGTCCTGCTGATGGCGAGGTTTGGTTTATCCTGCCTGTTCATTGTGGAGCTACATTTGCAATTGATGGAGCACCAGAAAACCATGCTGCTTTTCTTTTGTATGCCCACAAAGTCTACTGGGTGTAGACAATGAAAAGGAACAGTGGTGTAATTTGAACAGTGCGGTAGGGAGGGTGTGGGAGATGAAAATCAGTTAAAAGGTTGTTACATGTTCGGGCTAAAATTATTGACAAAACCTATGCCATTTTAGTCCGTTGTTTACTATCAAAGGACGAAGTAAATAAAAGCAAAAACGGTTTAACAATCTGGTCTGCTGATATGCTTTATGAAGGTGAAGTTGTGCAGGATCTTCTGGTTTTTCAAACGAAGATGTAAAAAACGATATATTCATGGCTCAAGCAGATTCGTTTTGTGGACGTGAATTGAATACACCCTAAACTCTTGGTAAATTAACTGCAATGGAAATGTAATAAAACAGGAGTCTACACGTATGCTAGCAGCTCTGTGAGTCTGTATAGGCACCAAGGTGCTTTGAGCTAAATGCTAACATCAACATGCTGACACTCTCACAAATAATGCTGACATGTTGATGTTAACTATATTCATGATCTTAGTTTAGCATATTAGCAAGCCAACATTTGCTAATTAGCACTAACTGCAGTTTATGGAAACAACACAAACACAGCTTGAAATTGAAGACGAAGCCGAATTACTCTAAAATGCAATACCACCGACGGGCACTAGAGGCTGGCTCCAAAAACTCTCTGGCTCTGCATCTGGTTGGTGGTAGTTTTACTAAATAATCCCCTCATTTGGCAGATATGAAGGCGAGGGGACCGACAAGCCGTCTGGACCAGGAGGTCCTGTTGTGATACTGACTGTTGTTTTGTTTGTCATTTATCGGTCAAGCAGGCAGCACATTCACCACAGTTTTGCTTTTTGTTAGCTTGTTTTAATCAGTTTTTGTTTCACAGTCAATATGGCTTGCTGTTTTATTAATTGGACCATCAATGGATTCTGATATCCAGTTTTACTGATAAAAACAGTTTTCTTCTTAATAATTTTCCATTTTAATGCAGTTTATATGCAATTCTAGCGCTAAGCAGGATGTGTACGATGCACCTTGCCCGATGACGCTGCGATGTGCTTCAATCAGGTTTCAAGTGTCACTCCTCTGCTTCCCCCTGCCTCCCATATTTGGAAGGTCCTGCCTTCAACTGGAGAAGATGCCACCGACCACATAGCTATTCTGTAGGCTTCAATTTGCAACAATTCAATCGAATGGTTGACGTCATCGTCTGTGACGTCCATCGCTGCAGTGTAGGAGTGTCATTGGTTTTGCAGATATTTCATCATAAACCAAAGTACATGCAAAAACAAAAATTCCAACCTCACCTATTCAATAGTTTTCAAGACATTTCACCTAAAAAACATAAATGTAAATAACCTCATGGTGGCACTAGAAGAAAAGTCAGTGGGTCACCAGAATTCAGTCCATCCAGTGATGTGTTTCAGTCGGCACCTAAGAGGAACTGACTGACCCACCACGCCTAGTCCGCTAACATGGCTGAAAATGTTTTGCCTTTGACACAGTTTTGACATATTGCATTTGAGCAGTGAAATTCATACCTCAAAAGTGCATTTAAGGTATACGATGTACCAAATCCTAATGTCATTCTGACAATGACCCTGACATAGATTGCATAAGACAACTCCTTCTTGTTTCTGAAATCACCCTATTTCCTTTTTTGTCCTTGCAGAGTTAACCCACTCCCTAGTGAGAGAAAACAAACGATTTTCTATTAGTTCTCAAGATTCAAACAGTGAGTGTGACTCACCGTTGGCTTATACAACACAAACCTTCATAGTTCTCTAAGCTCTCCTCTCTTATGCTCTCTCCTTCTGTCACTCCTCTAATTCTATCTTTCTCTCTCCATTTTCTTCACCATCGTGCAAAGTCTCAAGGGTAGACCGAATGTCCTCTTCCATTTGGCTGCTATTTTGGTCTCCATGTCAACAAGATATGAGTCACCACACCCTCCAAAAACGTGGACACAATCACTAAAACATGTTACTATTAATACAGCCGATCGACCAACCAATTAATTTACTGCTCACACATTAACGTGCGTCAGTCATGCTCAATTTGAACAGCTGGCTCAGTGATGTGAAGATGAATAAAACTACGTGAACATTTGAACAAAGCTTCACACTAGGCATTTTCTTCTAGAGGAGATGAGCCTATTTTTACATGCTGCTGTTAAAGCACTTCTAGCAAACAAAATATAGGATCACAGACTGTGTGTGTGTGTGTGTGTGTGTGTGTGTGTGTGTGTGTGTGTGTGTGTGTGTGTGTGTGTGTGTGTGTGTGTGTGTGTGTGTGTGTGTGTGTGTGTGTGGATTACATATGCATACAGTTTATGCCAGGAAAAGATGCATTTTTTTCTAAAGCCAATGGAAATGATTTAGCCATCATTTATCTGCATTTCAGCATTAGTCAAGATTGATTTCATTTAGTGTAATTAGGACCATTAAAATGATCTGGAAGTGGCTAATTTGATATTATTTGTCTGCTAATCAGTAACCAGTTACTGTGCAGTGACATTACTGTAGCCTTTGATATTAGCTTGGGATGTCACCTTGTTTGCAAATTATTACAAGTATGCAAAATGTGTCTGTTTTGTTTGGTTGTATAATGCAATTAAATATTTTGATTAATACATCATACTAGTAATTGCTTGGCTGCTCAGCAGTTATCCATGTCAACTCACAGAGGGAAGGTCCTGGGGTTCAAACATGCTGGCAGACAGGACCTTTAGTTTGCATGTTTCATTTTCTCCTTGTGTCTCCAAATGACAAAATACATTGATGCTCACTCAAATGTCACATAGAAGTGTTTCCTGATTTGATGCCCAAATAGGACGAATAGCATCACTGGTCTGTGCTTCCCAAAACTGCCGCGATCACCGTTTATAATAAATATTCATAACAAATGCACTTAACCGTAAAAATACTCTTTTAACTAAGAAAAAAACAATTTGTTAATTTCATGATTGGAAATGGCCTTGCCTAAAATAAGTTCTTTGTTAAGGTCAGGGGCAGTGAAGCTATTGTCATTTTTTTAGGTCTGTTTTGAACTTTTTTCGTTAGCAGCAATATACAGTACCAACCGACAGCGTCTGGCTGCCCTCCCTCAACTCTCAATTTCAACATCTACTTGACAAAGTCAAAAGTGAATAACTGCATCCTGGTGACAAACTGAGCGGCTCGTAGTAAAATGCTAATATTTGTTCAACAATCAGCAGTAGGGATCTATAGGAGATGGAAGGAAGTAGCATCAGCTTTATCATCAGAGCCACCTACGATGTGGTTCCTTCTCTGAAGAACTTAAACGAGTGGATTGGAGAGGATCCGCCACGTCCGATCTGCACAGATCCAGCAACTCAAAGGCACATCCTTACAAGGTACAAACTCAGTCTTTCCCAGGACCGCTATACCTGGAGGCATATCAGGTTCTCCAGCACCTTGCATGTATCGGAGAGGAAAGACGAACTGTTGCCAACATGCTCGTTCCCTAGACAGCTGGCCTTTCTACCCGAACCGCCTTTGTACCAGCAGGACAACTCCCAAAGCCTCCAACTACGAGGATGGAAGCTAGCATGCTTGTGACTTGCTGTTGGAAGTTGTGGAGCAGAAACTTACGTATCCGCCAAAGATCATGACAACAAAGCAGGCCAGACCTGGTCTTTTGGCTTCCTCACAGAGCCCCCCATTGTGAAACTCGCTGTGCCATGGGAGGCTGCCGTGGACGGGATCAAAGAAGCAGTGCAGTGGGAATGGACAAGCTCTGTGGCTAAATTAGCTCCGCAAAGAGACGGGAGTTCGAAGGCGGATCCTACGGCAACCCACCAGGTCTGTCTCGGAGGCAGCTGAATGTGGCCGCAAAAAGAAAAACTTGATCTTGGCTCCTCTGTAGGAAGGAGTAGAAGTGGAGGGGGGGTGCACCTGGTATGGCAGATTTCACTGTTGAGCCCTCTGGTGGTGTTGTGGGCTCAGCAACGAAACACCACAGAAGGAGGATGCCCACCTGATGACCCCAGTGTTGTGATTAACCCAACTTCCATTGAAGAAATCAAGGGAGTGCTGATTACAGTACAGAGTAGTTACAACTAGTTCTATGAGCTTAACATGTTAATCAACTTTGAAAAGTAAAGAACGCATATGAAGAAATTACAAATATTTTAGTATAAATATAGTTTCATACCACCTTTGATACATGAAATGCAGATTATTGTGATGTACAACACAGAAAAGAGCAGCACAGTTAACATATTTTGAAAAAATATTCATAGACAAAGGAAGTAAAATAGTAATCAATAAAAATGTAATTTTAAATGATATTGAAAATAGAAATAACCAAGAAAAAGAGAACAATATATGATATTAAAAGAAATCTTGTATGGAATGAGACATTTTGATGTGCGAGATGAGCTTCAACATGTCACTGCTCCTCCTCTCTGCTAGAACACTTTGTCCAACTGTGGCTCATACTGCTTTTTGAGATTGGTCTCAATGGTACTTTAAATTTGATTTGGCCTGAGGTTAGTTACTTTCTTACAAAATGTATTTTATTTAGACCGAGACCCACACGGTTCACTTCTGTAGATGTATCTGCTTTTTGTAGTTGTGATATACTTTAAAGTTTAATTCCTTTGTTATTCAGTGTTATTTTTTCTGCCACATGAAATTGAGACTGATTACTTCCACCACACGGCTTTCCAGTGGTGTAAAAATAAATATTACTGTAAACCATTACAGTAATAGAATTGAGAGGGATGTGCAGTTTAAATATAAAAGCTGTAAACAAGACACACTGTCCACAGAGAGAAAACATACCAGTCTATAGAAACCGAACTTTATAGCCCCTAAGTATAGCAGATAGTATTTCCAGCCTACCACTGATGTACAAAACTAATTAATAATTTCTCAGCTGATGTCGTCCATGAGAGACATCAGAGGGTTGAATCACGTCACTGGATCTCTCTTGCGCACATATGTCTGCCAGCACAGCTAAGCGAGGCTTTCCCAAAGACCTCTCGGCATTTCTGTGTTTGATGAGATACTGGTAACAAAGGAATCTTGAAGCAAAGAAATGCAGAGGGACTGAGAGGGAATAACAGCCTTGTAAAATAAGGAGAGACTATGAACACTGTGGCACATATTCAATGTGGCAACCCTAATCAGATGTACATTTACAATAAATGAGAGCTTACATGCTTCGGTCTGTCTGAGTTCATAAATGCGGCTGTTAATGACAAGAAAAGGTTTTCTTTCTCCACAAGATCGCTGGAAGTTGCTTCTCACAGCTGATGAGCTGCGTCATTCAACACAAACAGCCCATAATCACACATTTACACAGTGGCCTTCCTGTGCACAAGTTTTTTAGAAGCTCATTTTCACATTTGAACTGCGCAGTCTAGTGACAGTTCTCTGTGGTTTTATCACCTTACTAGTGACCCCTTTCACTCTTGAGTGAGAATGTGATCATGCAGAAATATTGATTATTGTTTGGTGACATGTTACTGCATACAACAGTAATGAATCAAGCCTGTGAACAATGTGATAATACATTAATTCATTTTAAGTGGATTAATAAGAGAATTAAAAACAAATTCCGTTGCTGTAAAATTGAAAACGTGAAGGTTGCAGAAGATCGCTGCACCAAAAGAAGGATCCCCACATTAACCATGGAGGAGGATTTAATGGTGAATATGTCTGCCTCTGTGAAAAAAAGAAACCTAAATACATAATCAGCTGCACTATAGCTTCTTGTTTTTGTTCTGTTGTGCATCTCTAACAGTTAAAGGTTTTTACAGCTGCTAATATTTCTGATTTAATTTACCTAAATCACTTGGAACAAGAAAATGGCAGTTAAAAAAAAAGCTTAAATGCCCACATGGCTGACATTACATTACAAGCAACAAACAGTAAAGAGCGCAAAGTTAAAAGTCTCAGTATCCAAACAACAGATGTAACAAGTCCCCGTGTTCCTAGAACAGGCATCACAAATAGTCAGCTGGTAAGCTAGATCTGGCCTGCCAATACTTTTTTCTTCAGGGTTGGTTTTTTTTTGGGGTTCTGGAAAATTGTTCGCACAAATAAAAACATTTTATTCACTAACTGGAAAAAGAAAATAGAACAAACTGATTTTATTTCACGCTAATAGGCCACAAAAAATATTTAGAAAAATGATTAAAGTGTGATACACTTTAGTTAAGTGTTGTATCCATGTATTGAACGCATTATATCAGATTGAAACCGAACAAATTAAACCCATAACACTCATTTTGTTGACAACAGGCATTTAACAAAAACTCTGCAGTGTCAAACATGTACTGTCATCTGTTCATCTATTATGTGAAACACTGGCTGGGACTCCTGGACATTTTTAGGAAAAGTTTAACTCAAACATCATGATATGATAAACATGAGCATATAAAATGCATTTCATTCCTCATCCAAGTCACACAGATGACTCTGTCTGTCCTCCTGTGGGACTGAATGGAAGCGTCCAGTTTCCAGAGCCAACGGCAGGATGCCAGGTCTTAACTGAGCACAAACAGACCTCCGAGCTGAGCCCAGGTTCAGGGTGACATATTGCTCAGGATGGTTAGTGTGCTTAATAACACAATATGTTCCCAGTTGGCTTAATATTTCTTCTGACCATTTTTCTTGTTAAACATTATAATATAAATATTTCTTATAACTCTAATAACTCCCTTTCCCATGGATCGTCATTCAAGTAATCCTAATAAAAGATCTGTTTAGTAAGTCTAGCATGTCACAGCATGTCACCTGTTTTCCTGTTTCCCACGTCACCACCTACTGACAGGTTTTATGGCCATTTTATAACTCTTTGTTCATCAACACAACACCCCGATCCCTGCAGTGTAATCCAGCCACAAGATTTAAACAACTGTATGTTTAAATGTATTGTAACCAAGATCTTTTCAGAGCTCAACTTTATTTGGATCAGTCAGAGCCCTACTAGCAGAGCTTTTAGCGCTTTTTCAAAAATGAGAAGATCAACTGGTAACGAGCCTCTCCGACCATGACAAACAACTGTCCCACTGAAAAACATAGTTACTTTTGAATAACCCTTTTTTTCTAAAATGCATGACCTGAGCCATTTAAGAACAGACATGTACAATACTTAACATTCTTTAATGATCCTGTTTAGTCTCTGCCCAAAGAGTTCATTTAATGACAAAGTACCAATAAGTGTAAACTCCAAAAGTCTGACCTCAGTTTTGTGAAGTCCAAAAAGTAGGCAGTGGACCACTCCTCGTTGCATACTAGAAGGAAACAAATCTGTTCTGCAGTCATTCATTTGCTTAATGAGCTTCCACAGTTTTATAAAATATCAGTTCAGTACACCAAAAGAAGATCATGATACCGCTCTAGAAATCTTCAAAACAACAAAACTATATCTCTCTTCATCTATTGTCGCATGAATTATCGTGCACAGATAAAATATTGAATGGGATCAATACGAGCTTTACAAAATGCATTTGGTTTGTCCAACTGGTTTGTTAAAACTTAAAAATATATTTTATTCAGAATACCGGAGTCAAGTTTACACAACTTGAATTATCCCTCATTCACTTAGAGCAGGGGTGTCAAACTCATTTTAGTTAAGGGGCCACATACTGCCCACTTTGATCTCAAGTGGGCCAGACCAGTAAAATCATAGCATAATAACGCATACATAACGACAATATTTCTCTTTGTTTAAATCATTGGTGAAGGTTTTGTATGATAAACCCTGTTTTAAGGTCTTTCTACAATAAACTAGAAACATAAAGAGCAAAAACTCAGACATCAGCCCACTGTTTACCTGCCCCGGCTCTTCTCTGCAGATTCCCTCGCTTTGTGACGCGTTTGACGTCAAACGCGTCATAAAGCGAGCACCGAGCGCGGCTGCCTGTGGCACCGAGCGCTTCTTCCTCCGGAGCAGACGTCGCATTTACGCTGTTTTTGAAGCAATTACTGGATCGATTAAAAAAAAATAAAAAATAACAAAACGTTTGTACTCATAAACCTCCATATTCTCATAGAAATACAATTTATGTCTTTCTGTAATTTTCACACTTAGCAAAGTCATCTGGCGGGCCGAGCTGGACCCCCTGGCGGGCCAGATCCGGCCTGCGGGCCGTATGTTTGACACCCCTGACTTAGAGAAACTCGATAGAATCACTTTTTGAAGATTTTTGCTTTATGGTCGATTTACACCAAAAACATGTTTTATTTGTGCATTATCTGAAATTCAAAAACTTGCTTTTCAAAATACAACATCTTTATTTAAAATGCATGTAAAGAGAATGAAAACCCACCTAACGTGACATGACTTCACCTCCAGATATTTTCCTCACACATGGAGAAGTGAATGGTGCTATAAGCTAATTGGCTGCTGGCTGTGGTTTCATATTTAACTCTGTGACATGGAATTGGCATCAACCTTCTCATCTAACTAAAGCAAATTGTCTCCCAATTAAACTATTCCATTCAGTAACTTATTATTTGAACATATATTAAGAATCATTTAAATCAGGTGGCTGAAGATTAGACATTTGGAGATGTTGGTACAGTTTTATGATTTCAATATTGGGTTTTTGTTGGTTTGGGATTGCAGAGTGTGCCGTCAAGAAAAGAAAAGAAACACTTTTAAAACTCAGGAAATTTGTAGAAACGTGAATAAAATGCACCTCTCTTTTAGGAATTAGGAAAAAGCAGCAGTGTTTTGGATTAACTGCAGTCAAAAGTCCAAACACAAGAAAATAAAGACTGTAATTCCATTTCTGTATGAAGACATGCATCATGCTGGGAGGAAAATTGCAGTGATGTATTCATCTGTAGGCCACAAAGAAGACAACATGTAGAAAAAACTTTCTTTAAAAAGGAAAGCCATCATGATAACAAAAGATAGATTTGATGTGTTCAAGATCGTACATACGAACTGCAAACTACAAGATAATAGAAGTGAATTAAATTGTTGCAGTTGACAGTTGAATTATGATGAGTGCTTTAGTGAGTGAGTTGCTCTAATAAAGTCCAAACTTCTCTGCATGTGTGGACCCACAACTCTCACTGCCCTCTAATGATGAGATGTGCAGAGGCTGTTTAAAAAGCAAACTGTGCCAAGTGAACCCACAGATAATATGTGGGTTCACTTGGCATAATTCTCACCACTGTATGAGCAAGCTATCAGAATAGCATTACTCTCAGTTAAGTGACAGAACATGCTGTTTTATCAGCGTATGGCCGACTGCAGCAGATATGAAGAGAAATGTCTTGGCCATGCTATGCGTTCTAATAAAGGCCCTGCACAAGACACATGTATTTTTAGTTACTCTGGCTGATTAGACCTCTGGTCAAGTGCAGTTAGGTGTAAGTGAGCGGAACAAGGCGTATTGACACGAGCCGAGAGCACACGTCAAACTACGTGTCAAACTCCGACAACGGAGACCCTTGAAATTCTTCAGAAAAATCCGACAGCAATGTAGCAATGAGCCGGGCGAGGTGTTTTGAGTGGCATTTTGTGGTTTCTGAGAGGCAGAAAGTCTCTGTCCAAGACCAAAATAGCCCCGTCAGGTCAGCAGCACAAACAGGTGTGTTTCTTTAATATTCTCAGGCTTGTGCACCATGAATTCATCCCCCAGAGTCAGACTGTCAACACCAAGTTCAACTGTAACGTTCAGAGGCGTCTGAGGGAAAACAACCTCAAATGTTGGCTCTCCGACACGCAGTGTTCATGACAATCTGTGTTGATGTAATAGTAAATATGTAAAGTTTGTGCTGTAGCAGGTGATAGAGTAAAGATCACAGCTTCACTGACCTCTGATTGGTTCACCTCTTATGTGGCATGAATGCATTTTGTGGAGATATTTTGTGAAAAGTTGAGGTGTTAGCCTGACAAAGAAACAAAAGCTCAAAAAGACCCTAAAATGTTGGGAGTTCTTGCCCACTCTGTGTGGTGGTGCTGTGCTGTTCAGTAGTAAATTGAGCTTGCCTGACAACGGGGGCTTTTACTTGACCATCTAAACTTTTATACCACTAATAGTTTAGAATAAAGGACCCTAATAATTATCTTAGTAATTTTGTATGTTTGTTTTTATTGATCTAGCCATTTGTGATTTAGAAAATCCAATTGAAATAATTACATCACATTAACTTTTCACACTGCGACCAACGTAATGTGCTGTCGTTGTACATGATTAATATCTAGCAAAACTCTGACTTCTGCCACCGGAGTAACGCTGTTGTTAACTATAAACTTAGATACTGTACTGAAATAACTTTAGAGACGTGGGTAAAAGTCCCCTTCAGCGTCACCTTCAACAATAGGACAACAAAATGTTGATAGGCTACATATGTTCAGTGTCTTGTGGTGCGTAATCAAAAATTTTACAAACACTTTAACCAGATTTAAACAGTGACTGTGAAATAGTATCTTTTAAATTAAGACTATAGACATATGTGAACGGATCTCTTTAGTTTGTTTTCTCTGTGCGGCATCATGAAACTTGTCTGAGCTCATTGGCTGTTTAAGGGCGACCTCCTTCCCATGAATGTAGAAATATTTGATGTCATGAGGTGAGATGAGCTGCCCAAACACACCTGTTCAGCTTCACCTTTTGGTCCTCTGAAGGGCATGTCTTTTTATAATGGAGTCTCATAATTGTATTTCTTAACATCACTGGAAAGAAAATTGCTGAGGGATGAGATGGTTTTGTAGATTGAAGGCCTATTTTGACGACTCTTGTCTCATTTTAAATTGTTGACAGTCACTTTTATTGTATTCCTGGAACAAAGAAATGTTTAAGCAAAATAAGTGGTGTTGTTTCCTGTGTTTAATTGAATATTTTATTTTATGAAAGTCTTGAAAATGGAGCACGAGGCTGAATATCTGATTAAACTGGATATTTTTTGAGTGATATGTATGTTTAAAAAACAGCTAAAGTTAGATATCAAAGTTACAGAATAATCAGCGTCACTCCATCTCTGAAGGCTCAGTTATTTTCCAGCTGCCTCTCACACACACTGAACCTTTTCTCTCACCCTCATTTCTTGGTACTTCTGTCCATCATTCAGCACCTAGACTCATGCGTCATCCTCTTTTTCTTTGAAAATCATCTCACAGGCAGGCAGTTCATGTCATTTTGACATTTCATACCCAGATATTGGATACATAATTCATTAGAATTCACATATTTTCACACTATTTTCACTCACATATATACATGTCAGTGACATTCAATCAATTAACAATCTACCTGTATATGATATTCAGCTTGAAGTTTCATACCAGACAGTTTTCATATGACTACATGCTGGTGCCTGTGATCAATCAGAATGAAACATCCTGATTGCTTTAAAATTAGTGAACATCACCTTTGACTTATTGCTCATAGTAAATGCAAAACAATCTGTCTTGGCCCATGAGGGTGGTGGTAAGATGGTCCCAGAAAAGTAAAAAGAAACCTAAATCCAAGGACCTTGTCTGTGTTTTAACCCTGAAATGTGTAGGCTGAGTAAAAAGGAGGCTTTCACCTGCACTCTGAACAACACAACGAGACAGCTTTTGCCGTCATAATGATCCTTTTCAGTCAGATTAAGACAAAGAGCTTAGTGTTGTCATTGGGCCCGTCAGATGATTAAGGAGACTTGAATTATTTTACAATGATTGTGATGTATATTATATCATTACTCAAAAGCTGGATCAGGGGATTTAACTGTCAGTAACAATAACAAATGCATACAACAGGTGAAGAGACTGTTAAAAAAAAGGATTTGTGTTAGCGGTGCTGAAATGAAGATGTCAACTTGAGTGTGAAATGGTTCATCTCGACTTGAAAACATACACATAACAGTAAAGGAAAGAGTTTATGTGTTTATTCCCTTTCTTGCCAAGCACTAGAAAAGACGATCTGTACATAAACATGAAGCTAAATCTAGGGTCGAATTAGCTTATTTTACCAAGCAGCAACCAACAGTGAGGTCACACATTGGTTTGTGAACTGCTTTTCAGATATACCACTAGAAAACTAATAGTAAGGAGTGACTGTATCAAATGACTCCTTTATGACTAGTGGAAAAAATGTATTGACTTTGTATTTCATTAGAAAAGATGAATAGCAGTCTGTGTAGCCGGACCCTTTTTGGAGTCAACCCCTGGTGGCCCTCGGTGGTATTGCATTTTATGGCACTTCTGCATTGGCCAAATTTTTCAGACCTGGAAGCTACGTCAAATTTGTTATAGTTTGTTCATACACAAACATGGAGTGTTACCATCCCACTGACATTTTTTTCCCCCAAATTTTAGGATAACTTTTAGATGAGTGTGAAATATAACAACAGGCTTTTAGAAACTGTAACAGCTGAAGTGTTCCAACATATTTCTTGAGTTAAATAACAGGAACAGGAATAGCTTGAGTGTTATGAATTAAAAAGGCCACACTGTCTAAACTGTGGTGTGTCATAGCCAAACAATGTCACTAGATGCCTCTGGCATGTGAAAATACAGTCAACTATTAAATGGGTGCATAGTTAACATAACATTTATTGTAATGTTTGGAAGTAAAGACCTCGGGCTGCCGAGTAAACACAGGCACGGAAAGCTCTCCTGTCATCATGGTATTTGGTGGGATATGGAAGGAATGCTACAGGTCTGGCTCATCAATCAGTCTGACAGAAGGTATATAAGTGTGTCTAACATGGTTACGTATTGTAAAGGAAATATTTTCAGTGACATTTACGTTCATGTTATCTGAACTGAGTCCAGCTGTTTTGTTAACACTGAACATGACAGTGGCTCCAACCCTGACTACTGATTAAGGAAAGGCATCCTTGGACTGGAAAGTGATCTATGTATGGAACACATCTGCTCATTTCAAAGGTTAGTGGTCATCATGATTTTAAACACTTCAAGGAGGTCTATTAATGAGATGTTTGGGGAGGTGAAAGCACTTTTGCATTCCAACAATTCTTGACGACTAGAGTGAGAAAAATAAAATCCAGTTTTGGTATCTCTCATTCCTTGTCTTCCTTTCTGCTTGTGTTTTCTTTCTGTCCCTGCCTTCCTCCTCCCCTCAGTGTTATTCTCACCTCCAGCTCCCAAAACTGCAGCCTGGCTGACTCATCACTGGCCTTGCTATTAGGCTCCTGCCAACACTCGCTGATTAAATCATAAAGGAAGAGAAAAATGAGGGTTATTGAACATACTGGGCCCTATGCATGTGTCAGTAATAAATAAAGACAATACGGTAAACAAGGTGATAAACCCTGCACAGGCAGCAGTGAGCAGTATGTTTAAAGCATGTTTGAAAAGTTACATTCTCCCATGTCTGAGTAGTATATAACATAAATAATATATGTATACAGAGTGGATAGCAGAGTACAGATGTGGGCGTGAGTTTCAACTGTGTTATTTTACTGATGACATGATGAGGTCTGCACTTAAAGTTGAAATAATTAATTTCTCACCACTAGAGGGCAGAAGAATGCCAAAACATGCTGACAGACATGCAGCCCTAAAATAATATCACCTTATAAACTTGGCAACCTTGGCTGACATGTATTGAATAATTAGGCATCCAGCAAACGCAGAACAACATGATCATCCTGTCTGAACAGGGGTCCCCACTCGTCCAGCACCAGGACCCACTTTTTTTTCCTTAGACATTAAAACGTAGACGTTAAAAACATGAAATACACAACAACAGTGCAAATACCCTTTGAAATAAAAAGGCAGACTTTTCTTAAATTAGAGGCATATATGCTTTTCAAACACGTTTAAACTGGTGATGCTCAGCAAATTTGTATAATCTACATTGAACTGCATTAAATATGAAGAAAAAAGGCAGATTTATCTTGAGTTAAATAAAAAAATAGATTTTTCTAATCCTAAGCATGTTCACATTAGGATGACGTCAGTTACGGTCAATGTTGTCATGACAATGCTGACAGTGGCCACTTGATGAAATCAATGTCTTTTTAACTCCGGTTTGGTCTCCACCAGCTCCTGAGAAAAATATCTGGCTGTTCGGGTGACAAAATGCCAATCGAAGTCACGTCTTAAGTCCGTTTCTTGGTCTGAAATTCCCCAGGGTTTCTCAATAAAACATAAAATCGTGTTATGGCCATAATTATTTGATAAAGAGTTACTGAGACTTGAGAGCAGTGTGACGTAAACAGAGGGTGTGTCTCCGCTGTGGGGCAAAGACAACAGTCGTGCTTTGATTCTGGGAACACCTCTGGCTTTTCACATCTTTGTATTTCAGTTATCATCTGAGTAACATAATCAACAGTCCTTAAATAGCAGAGCTGCTATATGTTTCCAGGTCTTTCTGCAACATTGATTCATCCTCCTGCTTTAGAAACATTATTTATCATGTCATCTGCATGATCTGCTCAGCATATTTTTCTCCCTTCTTTAATATACAGTATGTAGATATTCGGAAGCATTTTACAATTAACAGCCCCTTTCTATCTTTTACTTTGGCCTCTCCATTTCATTATAAGGTGTGCGCAGTAAAAGAATCCTGTAGTCGGACGATGGAGAGTGAGTGCTGCTCCCTGTAATAAGGCAGGGGGGATGAGTCATCAGCGGAAGTGAAGCTTGGAAATAAGGAATGTGGAGACTGTGGCCTCTGGCTGAGATGAAAACCTCTAGTTCGTAGCCATTGCTCCCTCACTTAAGTTGCTTTACAAGAGGGAGACAGTGCCCCTCTGGTTTGTCACAGATTGTGAGTATCAGTCAGCCTGTGTGGTGAAAACGGCGTAATGCAGTCCAGACATAGTTGACATACTTTAATTAAACAACTGTAATATTCACAAATCACCAACAGACCCTGTTACAACACAGCTTCACCATATGGTCTGGATTTTAGCTTCACATCAGACAAATTACAAAAAGTCAACTCAGTTCTAATAAGACAACCAGGAGTGTTAGCATGCAAGGATAGCAGAGCTCCTAATAAACTTCTGTCATCCAGCACAGAAAATACTGAGAAGAATACCTGGGAAACAACAGAGGGGAATGAACCAAGTCAATATTTACTACTTATGCAGTCAATTTCTGACTTTGATCCCTCATAGCTTGACGGATACTTCACGGCCCGCCATGGATGTGCATGTTTCTTTGCGGTATTAATGTTTTGGAGGTAATATTTCTGAAACGTACACCTTAAATTTGTCAGTTTAAGTTATGTTATTGGGTGCTGTTTACTCCGGCACAACGGTCAGACGAGTTTTTGGTTTTAAAGGAACATGGAATTTAACAAGCTTTGTATTTAATAAAATTGTTAATAGTGTTTTGCTGTGCGTAATTTGTAATTGTAGCAGCTTTTTAGTTTTGGGATTTCTTTTCTCCTGTTCTTTGTATGATGCAGTGTATTATTAGGCAATTACAAAATTCTGGGATTTTGTTGTAGTCATTGTACTTTGTGCCACAGTATAAGTAGTAGTTTTGTTTGTATGCTGACAAGATTTCCGAAAGACGTGACTCTAGCTGACCTTAAAATACTAAATTATTCACACGACTGTAACAGCCGTATCGGCCACATGCAGGTTGTGATGCTCATGATGGTGAAGAGTCTTTCCAGGCTCTTGGCTACTTAAAGCAGCCGAGTTAGAAGTTCTGCTGAAAGTTCACAAGCTTTAAGAGGAGTTATCTTTGCATCAGTGGTATTATTAGGGACAGAAAGAACATTCCAGTTGGACATTAGCGATGCTTTGTCATGAAACAGCCTTTGTCATCATCACTGTTATAATCCCATCTCTTAGAGAAATTATTTGACAGAAGTTTTATCATGCTGTTTGTCCTTTCGCACTGTTGCAAATGATACCATTTTTAGAGAGTAATTATTTGGGCATTATCATGTCAAATTGTGGGGAAATACATTTCTAAAGATTATGATTTTTATGTTTAAACCAAACTGTTTAGTGTTATATTGTGTTTTTGCAGATTTGATCTGTGACCAAGCATCCTTGTTGCCATTAATACTGTAACAAATCAAATATACCTGTGCATTTGTGATGTTTTCAGTATTCTGTTTCGAACAGGATACTTCTAATGTGGAAAAAGGAAAATAATGGTAACAGCATTGATAATGTGGCTCATTTTTGACATTCTTGTACTCTATTTGACTCGTGAGAGATATTTTACAAAAGCTGAACTTTCTTTTTTAACCGACACAGATACAGACATAAAGTGACTGGCTGAGGGAATGGTTTGCACACAAATAATAATTACTGAAATCAAAAGTAAGTGCCCTAATGTTTTAATCCAAAGTGCTTTAGGAGTGCTGTGCAAAAATATGTCAGCCTGAAAGTGAGATGTGAAAGTGTTTCTTTAACTAGTACGTGGATCTGAGTCCCTACTTGGGAAAAGGTATTCACTATTTAGGGAAACTAAGGAGACATAACAGTTCTCCGACAATAGTCGCAGCGCTGATCGTCTCAATGGAGTGACGTCAGCCTCTAAATATGTCTGTGTTGTGTCGTGCAGAGACGTCAGCCGACAGCTCAGCCTGGTGAATGTAAATAACAGAGAGCTGTTCAGAATGCATAGCATGCGCAGTATTTTGCCAAACGGACATGGTCCAAGTCCTGCACATGAAATTTATAAGAAGAGGGTGAAATGATAAATGATTACCTTTGGGTTTGCCCTCCAACCTTCCAACATGATGATTCGCAATTAAGGTAATGTAATAAAGGTTTACTATGAGGATGGAGGGGCTGGTGAGTCATAGGTCAGCGGTGGGTGTAAGGTGAGAACATCAGGAAGCCTCCGGCGTTTAGGGAGATAATGAGGCCTCGTGCATCTCCCAAGCACCCAGCATTAAGAGTTATTACTTCCTCTCCTGCTGTAGCTACAAGCACCTTGTTTCAGTCAGTGATGGTACAACTGCTCGACTCGTGCACACAAGGACACGCATGTCATTACACGCTCGTGCGCCAACACGTACACACAACCTGCTGAAAGCGCCTATAGTACCCACTTTTGCCTGGTTTGATTACAGGATTATAATTTGTAATGTTGGTTCACTGGACTGCTCACATTTCAGATTTATACCTCAAAGCTTTATCCATATCCAGGTCAAAGCAAAGCGTGCTCCTGTGTATCACAAGCAACCCCTCGGCCTGTTTTGTTTTCTCAGCTTCTAGTGATGCAAATATTGTAAAAGATGTGATTCCAAACAGCCCCTCTGTATTAGACATTATCTCAACCATTAATGGGACGCCGTGTTCCAGTCAGCTCCTACGTCATTACTCTGATGCACTTGAATCCAAAGCCATCGTCGCAATGAGGTGGTCCTTTGAATACAATACACCGCCCGCGACTGCTCTACTTCTGCTTCTCTGTCCAGTTATGTGAACAAGGCTGCTGCTCATATTACAGCCTTTTATTAACCACACCTTCTTTCGTTCAGAGAACTGTCTTTTGGTCTCTTCAATTTTTATGTTTTTGCAGTGTTTGAGTGGGGCCTTTTCAGTTTTTTACAAAGTAAATGACAGAACCTGACTGCTGTTAGGCAGCTTAGTTATGCTGTGTTTATGAGAGGAAAGAAAATGTAAAGGTTACAATTGCAATGTTGGAACCATTGACTGTATGTAAAAGTGGACGTCACTTCCTGGTCTGACAAATGAGGCCAATGCGGAAGGCCCATAAACTGCAATACCACTAGGAGTTAGCTCCAAAAAGCTCCATAGATTCCATTCAAATTCTCTCGTGAATTACAAAGTCAATACATTTTTTTCCACAAGTCGTAAAGGTGTCATTTGATAAAGTCGCTCCTTCTTCTTATTTTTCTGGCGGTCCATATGAAGATAATCCCATCAACTATTAGATGTTAGGCCTGGAAAAGTGGTATGTTTGTGGGCGTGTCTGTTTAATTGACAGGCCTGTGGTGCAGTCAGGTTGGTTGGGAATAACATGAATTATCATCACACTTTTATCAATTACACCAGTTCTATTTGTTCACTATAGACAATTTGGGTTTGTAAGATGATATCACATAATTAAAACTAGAAGAGAAAACACCACAAAGGAAATGAGACCATCAGTTAAAGGATGAGCACACAGTCCCAGGACTGGTGTGTGTCTGGCTGTTTTTCATTGAGGCTTGCTTGTGAAACAAATTATCAGGAAAATTTAACGACACTGACTGAAACCAGTCTGGGTTACTGTTTTATTGAAGTCAGTTAAATACTCCACTGAACATGCTCCGCTGTGATGTGTCATTTTGACCCAGCTGATGTGAGATATTTACATAAGACTCATTCAGAAACATGGTTCTCACAGCCTAAATATGTAAACTGCCATTTCCCATTTGCTTTGACTCCTGCTCTCAGCAGTTCATGACAAGTTTCAATATTTACATTTTTCTGTGGCATCAAAATGCAGCGGCCTTTACAAAAGAAGGATGAATATGGAGCAGAGCTCTTGCTTTGTTCTTCAAAAGGAAACGGTTCCTCATCCTCAAAATATCTGAAGTGCTGCCACAGACTCAGTGGTATGTGAAGCATTTACAGGCTCAGTCTTGTAACTGTCACAGCGCTGAGTGGTGAGGGTCACCGTCGTTACCTGTTCTGCCATCAGCATCTCCTCTCGTGTTTGTGGAGTAAAATTAAAAGTGAGAAGTGTTGAGGGGCATTCACTGATTGTAAAATATGTGCATTTGACTCATTTATTGAAGCTTATAGTTCTGTTACAACAGGTCACTGACAGGAAATATGATTACAATTCTAACATCAAATGCTCTCTGTTTCTAACTCTTGTCTAAAGGTCTCAACCTATCAGACTCCAATCTAAAGTTGCAGTGTGAACAACAGGGAAGGTGTCTGATAGTATTTTGTATCGTCAAATCTAGTTCTGAATTTATTCATTTATTCCAAAGTTTTCCGAATGTTGTATTGAATTGTTTTAGGTTGTGTGTTTGGGGGGGAACAAAGACATCTTAGTTAATTAAAATAGAGTTTGATGCTGACTGAGGGGCTGTGTTACGGCTGTAGAACAACAATATTGGAAACAATATATATTTTATTTCATCATTTAGAAAATATCCACAAAATGAACTTTTTTCAGCACGTTGGATGTACTGAACGTTACCTGTAAGCAAACTCAATGCACCACAGGTAACAGGATGTCTGGTCACAGAATACGTGACACCGGCAGCAGGCTGAAGCAGACCTTCTCAAGTTTTCAAAACTGCTCTTACGTTAACATGATGGAAGCTCGATAAATATTTAAGCAAGGAACATGCCAGTCGCCCTTCTGTCATGAATACCCTCCTTGAAATATTGCATTTCACTGTGGTTTCTCCAACTTTGTTGAAGTGTATCCACACGTTAAACTGTCGGCCGTCTGCGATGCTCCTTCACAGAGTTAGTATGTCTGCGTACATGTCCCACCGGTTTATTATGTATCTGCAGACAGCTGTAGTGTCAGAATGAGACAAAAGAGACGGGAAGGAAAGATGCTCCGAAGGATTTGTTGGACACTTAATGAAGACAGGTTTTCAAAATGAAACAGACAATTGAAATCCATCCCTAATAATCAATACTAGCGTTTTCCCAGGGAGACGTTCATGAAGATAGTCATATAAGGCGGCGGACTGACTCAGACACAGCTGCAGCTGCATCAATGTTTTTACATGTTCTGAACAGTGAGGTCAGTCTGTTAAAGTTGTGTGACTTTAAGTCTCCATCATTTCATCAGATCAAATCAATCCTCATATTTAATACTGACATTTATGTGTAGTAAAGTTAATTTATTCAATATTTATTTATTTTGCATTTTGCAAAAAAAACATTGAAAAAAAGAAACTATTTAAAGCTGAATTTTGAATCTACACCTTCAGCAACATTGCAAAAATTGCAATATTCAAACATAATTTTATATTTGTACTAATAAATAATACTTTCAGCAAAATAATAACTCATTGGTTGATACGAACGAATCGCTTAAAACTTGGCACATTTTAGCCCCCATATTTCAAACTAGATTTTGTGTGATTGAAAAATGTATGATGTATATTAATCATATGGTTTTAAAATGACTTTGTGAGTTGGGATTTCTGTCATGTGACATGAATCTGTGGCATTGTTCAAATCCATCTGCTTTTGCCTGGTCATTTTTTTTCAAGCATCACTTACGGTTTAAGTCAACATTTTAGAGTATGTACGATAACTACCCTAATATTTACTTTAATTACCCAGATCCTAATTATCGGTCCACAGTTATTCATCCAGTCACTGAAGACATTTGTTTTCGTGGTAATAAAAAGTCAGTCTGTTAATGTGCCCTCCTACCATTCTAGACTATGACTCATATCTAAGCCTCACTGCAGAGTGTTATATGTGATGTGAATACTTAACAAGGCCACAATCTTAAACTTGTTTCTGCACTTCAGCCTCGTAGTAAATCAGTCGGACAGGAGGACATAATGTTTGCTTTTAATTTGTGTATCGACAACTGTGCAGGATGCTGCCTCCCACCCTGACAACAGGGACGAGGCTGTTTGGAAGGAGGAAATCTGTTTACACATAAATATCTGATGTGAATTGGTGTTTCAAAGAATTCAGCCCCAAAATTGTACATTTATTTAAATGGTTAGGCATAGAAGGATCATGAATATAAGATAGTGTCACATATTTGTCCTGTGTGTTTCTTATTGAAGAAACAATTTCATACTTTTATTTTTTTCAAAGCCTGAAAGTTGCCCTGTTATCGAGTGCGTTTCGAGAGGGGAGGGGGAACGCTAGCTGACCAACTGAAATAACTGTTGTTTGACGTCATGACTTTATTTTTAGAAGGTAATATATGGGTGTGGAAGTGCCTTTTCATGTTAGAATCAAAATACAAACACATAACATACACACACTGATGCACCCATGAGCACACGAGCAGACAATTGTGTGTGCATGTGTGTGTGTGTGTGTGTGTGTGTGTGTGTGTGTGTGTGTGTGTGTGTGTGTGTGTGTGTGTGTGTGTGTGTGTGTGTAGATGAGAGTTTTTCTCCTAATACCAGAAAAAAAATGTATATTCACACCTGCTGATGATCTATATTTGTTGCAGACATAGTGGTCTGTGCTGGCTAAAAGGTACTGCTGGCTGCATTAACCACATCGAAACACTGAGACCTGAAATGTGGAGAAACTTTGAATTGCATCAGACACGGCAGGACTTCAGATTTGTTTTTGTCTCTCACCTGTAAGAGCAGCACAGTGGGTGAAAGTATTAACTGGGATTATCCTGTTGTCTCTTGGTTTCAACCTCCAGAGATCCCACGTGCAATCCAACATGAGTGAGAAAGAAAAAACATGCACATCAAATATGTGTGTGCAGTAAGAGTCACGAGGAAATAGATTTGAGTGAAGATGTATAACTATGTAAGGCAGGCAGACTTTAAAGTCACATATTGGACAAACAACACATGCAAAATGCTTCACAGAGTATAAATTAATATAAAACTATAACAGAGTCAATTGAAAAAATACATAACATGAAGATCAGCCAAACCAGGATAGTTTTCCAGATATAGTTTTGTTCATTTATTCAGTTTTAGAAAAGTCAATTTTATATTTTGTATTGACGCTTGTGCAACAAGCATTTAACATTTGATACGTTTGGCTTTTATCTGTTGTTTGAACGTATATTTTTCAAAGTTTTTTAATACTGTGTGTTGTTATCACTATCAAACCTCAGATATTACAAGCATAGAAATGTTTAAAACGATGTGCAGTCCTACAGTGAGATGGTGAAATGAAATCATCCCTAATACAAAGGCTGATGGCGAGATGGAAGCTGGAAAAATCCCGGTGATTGGTACCATTAAAATTTAGTTGTAAAGTCTCATCGACTGTTGGAGATCTTCTCAATACTAAATATAAATATAAATAAGTAAAAGGACATCCATATCAAAAACCTTTTCTGTTTTATATTTGTCATTTTAATTTACTGTATTTATCAGGGACTTTTTTTAAACAGCCGAACTATTAAGATAAATGTCATTTACAGCCCCTCGGCAGAGGTGTCGTGTCAGAGACGATAAATTATGTCAATTTGGGAATTAACATTGAATCTAAAATTCAAAACCTGTGGACTCTGTGGGGATTCCTTTTTTTGGTTTTCATTTTATATTTAATTGAAAACTTTAATTATTTTATGATACACTTAAGTGAAGCCGCAGACACATAAAAACTCAAAGTGCTATGCACTCTCATATTAGTTAGAGGTTAAAGTTTTTATATCATTTTGTTATATTTCTGATTTTACTGATTTCATTTGATCAGTATCCTAATTGATTATCATGTCAACCTTCTGTCAAAAGCATTTCTGTCGTTCTTTTTCTGCGGTAAATAAAAACATAATTTATATCACAAGAACTGCTGACAGCCAACAAATCAAATTAAATCTGTGAATACATTATTTTAGGTATTTGCACTGTTTAAAGATTTGACTCACAATATTTGAATGTGATCAGTGTTCACAGTTCATATTTTCTTCAACTAAACTACCTAATTTGACTGTTTTCAGACTATTGAATAGATGGTTATCATCTCACATCTCACCCACAAATAAGCCCATTTCACTGATCCAGCGGTCAAACTGGAGAAACTACAATGAGGCCAGAAGGTTACATTCACGGTGAACTCTGGGGGCTGTAGTAATTATAACCAGAGCAAAGGAGGACGTCAGGTGATGGAGTAAAAAGAGTGAAAGAGAGAAAAGTCCAAACTCACTTATCTTGACCTATGTATTTAACCTAGTGTATGTAACATAAAGTGCACCACTTACGTCACATAACTTACTTAAATAAAGTTGTTATTTTGACCCAAACTGTGATCTTTTCCTAAACCTAAGCAAACTGTGACCCTGTCACAACATTAACCACGTGTTTCTTACTGTTACTGTCCAACGATCACACATGTCATTGATACGCCTCATTGAAGGAGGTTTGGTAGGCTCCTTCTCGCCCACATGTTTTAACAGATGTGTGATGAAAGCTGCTTGTTCAATAGTCTGATAACAGTCAAAGTTATCAGACTAATGCCAAGAGGCAAACTCTTCTTTGCTATTTCACCAAAATGACCTTAAAGATGTTTGAGCATTGAAATAAATAATGAAAACTTTAACTTGAAATAGAAAACTGAAACTTTTAACCGTTTTAGCTGTGAAGCTTAAACCTTTATAGCTAAAACAAATGAATGAAAATGCAGTGTATAACTTGACAGTTGGATCTTTTAGTTTATTTATAACTTGTGATACTCACAAATGCTAAAAGCTAGACCTAAATAGATTTGATGAGGGATTTGGAAGGCTGCGGATTAGAAACTTAAACTGCCGGAAACCACTCATGTAGCAATAGGATAAGTGAAAAAAAAAAAAAATCAAATATCTATAAAAAGCCTGTCTTTTATCCTTTCAAAAATGGCAAGGATATACGTGCATTCATAAACTACTGTTATACAGTAAATTTAGAAAGTTATTTATATACTCAACAGCTACACAGTACAGTATCGGGATAGCAAGTTTATTGTATTCATTGTACATAAGTATTATTGCCAAGTTATGGTTTTTAGTCTTTCCTATGTTGATGTTTGAAATCTGTAAAATGTTTAGTTTTTAGTTGAATATGTTGTATGATATAATAATATGAAAGCATAAAAAACAACACAAAACAAATTTGTTGCCAAGCCTCTGCTCTTCTTTAAAATCACTACATGAGGCAGTGAGGGAAACAACACAAAATCCTTCAAATAAAGTTTCAATTTACAAACAGGAACTGCAAATATGAATGAAGAAATGAATGAATGCGGGTCTTTGAATGCATGTGCACCTATGTGAATTTTCTACTGAAAATATCAGAGAGCTTTTCAGTCAGCAGGGGGAGAAAACACTTCATCCCACTCTCAGTGTCTGAGCTCTTGGTCTTCTCTCTCTCTCTCTCTCTCTCTCTTCCTGCCTCCTGAGTTTCCCTCCCCCACCGTAGGCAACACCATGAGTCAGAGAATGGCACATTGACATGAGTGGCATGGCCAGCCTCACACGGTGTCAAAGATACAGCCTGGACTTTATTTCACTGTCCAGATTTTGTGAATATAGTATGTTATTCTTGAGAAGCCTGAGCCATAGATTGAACAAACTTTCAGAGCCCGCCACCACTCAAAAACAGATTTACTGTTTGCAAACACAACCTGGAAGCTGCGGTCTACAATCAGAGCCTTGGGGAACTGGTCAAGGGCACCAAATTGAAGATGTCAAGGGCAGGTGAGCGATGTTATGATTCTTCCAGTCAGTCCTGAGAATCAAACAAGCACCCGACCGGTCTCTGAGCTCACACATTATTGATTCAGTCTTCTACCTCTGTGTCCGAGTCTTAATCTCACTTCGCATCTGTCAGAAATTAGGAAATTGTCACATTACACAGATTATTGATTAACCACTTAAATCCGAAGGGCAGTTTTGTTATGTCCACCTCAAAAAACATCCTCAGATTCAATCAGTGACAGCTGGAAAAAAAAAAAAAAAAAGAACAACCCTGGGCTCTATGGATAAAGAGACAGTAGACAATTTTGAAAAACAGGAAGTCTGTGTCCCCATCGCCAGGTCAGAGTCAGATCTGAAAACTTTTTACTTAAATCAAAAATGTAAATTAGAGAGTGAATAAAATCCTTATAACAATGAGTAATGTTATTAAACCTTTTCTAAAAAAATGTCAGCTGCAATGCTGCATCATCTCACATAAAGAGCTCCATCCATTGTAGTAATAGTATACGTCTTTAAAAAAAATTATGGGATTTTTGAAACAGATGTCCCCGTACAGGGACCTCGAGGCTGGACAAGGTTTTAAGATTGGATTAATGTCACTGCTGAGAAATTCAGCAGTTTAACATTTAACAAAAAGAGGTTTTTACCTGACCGTAACCAAGTAATACCACTTCATCCACTCAGAGGCGATAGTGAGTCACTGTAGCATCCAGGCTGCCTTTAGTCCGGCTCTCCGAGTTTCGGGCACTTTGTTTAAATTTTGGGTCTTTCTGCCCTTCTGTTAGTTTTTATTTGGCTTTCCTTTATTTTGACTCCCTTGTTGAACCCCCCACCTCCCCCTCTCTCTCTCTCTCAAAAAAAGAAAGGTGATCAGTTAAACCCGTGCTTCATGTGTTCGCGTGCTTATCTCTGTTTTTAGTAAGATCATAATAGCAAGAAAAACATTCACAGTTTTTTTTAGTTTTTTTTATCATCAGCTGCTTCTATTTACGAGGAGTTTCAGACATTGTTGTTTTAACAAGAAGCCTGGGTATACCTCTTCTTCCACCTCAAATGTTGGACTGAGGGCAGACTGGCTGCTACAGTTACTCACAATTGCCTCTTGAGGTGCGGGATGGTATTACACGGTGGGACTGGGCTAGCAAGTTACCATGCTAAGTTTAATAGATATCCATGCAACATAATATGCAGACGTCTTAGGCATAACGTCAACAATGATATCTCTTCCAATTCTGTGGATAATATTAGTTACTTTCTGAGTCTTTTAAACCAAAAAACGAACTCATTGCACCTTTAAGTGTAGGCTATTTTTTTTTGTCTAAACCAAATCGCACACAGAACCATGTGAACCCTGGTTTCTAAACTTATGCTTTGTACGCCCTCTTTCCACTTCAACAATCCTCCTACAACTTCTGTGCTGTACAAAAATATAGCACTTCCTTCACTTGAGAAAATGGTGCTAGTGGCCGTAATCCTGGCTGCAATTATGTTTCCCGCTGAATATATTTGGAAACCAACAAATAAATGGTATAAAAACATGAATTTTCTTAGACAATAAACATATAAAACATTTCCTACCTACAAGTGCAGTTCTAAGGACAGTACAGAGTGTAAAATCTTAACCTCTGCAGTTCATATTCTGTTGAAGACAGTATTTGGACAGAACGGATGCAAAAAGCTAAATGAGTCACTAAGAGTTAAACTTTTCAGGCTTTTCACACACCAATATCCCAGTTTGATCTCTTACGGTGGTTGAGTTCATTCAGTATGTTTTACTCTGTTTAAAGAGCTACAGGTCTGAAATGTCAAAAAGAAATGTCATTGACATATTTGTGTGCTTTGTATTGTTGTCTTTAGCTCTGGAGGATGGCATCTGTTGGAATCTTGTTTTGATTCAGTTTGACAGAGAGAGTGATGTTGCCCTCTTTTAAATAAGACTCACGATCAGATTCGAACCGTAATAATGACACGCTCTTAGCCATCAGAAAAAGCATCCAAAAAGTGCCTTGGGAGGTGGAAGGGGCAAAGGCCGGGATGCAGCAACTGGCAAAGACAGAGCTGAGGTCAGGTTAGGTCAGCGGCAGGCCGACATGCAGGGCAAAGACGCCCAGAAAGGGAAAACGGAGGACATGCTTGGCAAGTTAATGAAGTCAACATTCACATGGACTTGATGGTTCAGGCTTCGCACTCATTGGAAAGAATAGTTTGATAAAACATCACTGAAATTTTGACATCTTTTTTGATTGAGTGTCTGTTTACCAGCTGATCCTGCTCAGAATTGGTAGGAATTAAACAAATAAGGTATAACGGTTTAATTGGAGAGCTTTATGGAGACAGGCAGGTGGACTTTGTTGTCTTTGCACAGAGCCAGGCTAGTTGTTTACACCTGGTTAGTCTTTTTGCTAAGCTAAGTTAACCAGCTGCAGGATACAACTATTTGCCCCACAGACATGGGAGTGGTGTTGATTTTCACATCTAACATGTAAAAGTTCAAACATTTATTTGGGGACAGCAGGAGAACCTTAGAAACATTAGCACGGACGTTATCATTATTAACATTAATTGTCAAACTTGATCCCATTTTCAAGTTATTTTCAGATCTACACTAACTTACTTACACTCTACAATAAAGCAGTGGAGACATAAGCTTATAAGGAACTCTGAGAAACAATTTCCACATGAAAAGGTGATGTTGGTACCCATAAGTTGTGCTTAGTAAGCTGAGCTAAATTTGCTGTAATTGGTGATTTGGTCGATCAGAATGAATGATATTGTATTAATGACAGCATGTGAGATCCTGTGAGAGGTATTTCTGAAAGGTATTCAGGATAAATAACTGTCTGCTACTAAAACTGTCCTCTGTTCTTGTTTCACTTTGTGTGCTTTATAAATACCTACACACATTTCTCAGCTGAACATTCTTCAGTGAACCAGACACCGTCAGAAGCAAAGCAGGGATGGGAATATTCTTAGAAGGAAGGAACAGCAATAAAAAAAAAATTTAAAAAAAAAAAATGAGGAAGTTGCCATGTTAAAGCATGATAGATGGGATAAATACGATGGCTGAATGCACCTCATAACCAATCAGAGAGCAAGGGCAGGAAAAAATGTGAGTCACGATTTCTACGCCTGCCTTTGCCGTATATTGGGAAATGCATCCTAAATAACATGGAAGCTATATATAGAAAATGTGTAACTGGCACAAACACACACGCGCAGACACATTGTGCATTTTAATAGTCTCACCGTTTGAAGTAACTCAAAGTGAATATGTGATTTGTCAATTGATTCTTTTTCTCCCAGGCTATGAATAAAATGCTTTAATTATTGATGTACTGACGTCAGATGTTCGCTTGAATGTTGTATGTGGTGCAGACCTCTTTCTCCGGGCAAGCTACTTCCCCCACCCCGCTCTCAACCCAACAGCACCCCCACCACCTCCGCCACCACCCCTCCCCCCCAGCAGACACCCTCATGCTCCCCCTAGCTGATGCCTCACCTGGCATGAATGGAACTTGAACACGTTGCAAGCAGCTTGCAGACAAGCGTCAACCAATACAAAAACATTAAGTCTGCTTCTCTCTATCTGCTGCAATCTTAACCCACGAGAGGCGTATGTGTGCCATGCCGTCGGAGCACTGCTGCTCTGTGGAGCAACTAACTCTGGTACATCGCATCTCCAAAGAGCTGGACGTGTTTAGAAATGTAGGATCTGGATTTAGAAAAACTATTGTGAAAGTTTCAAATGGAATCACAACAAGTCGGATCCTGACAGTTGTTAATTAAAATCTGTTGCCCGTTTCAGTGTGTTCTCGTCTAACAAAGCAAACCAAACACTTCAACTTGTCTGGTTTTTACACAAAGAATAAAAGGAGTTGTAGTTTTGATATTTTCTTCTATTCTGCTTGACACTATTACATGCAGAGAAAAAAGGGGAAGATTATCTGTAATAACTTAACAGTAGTTAACTGACTAGTCTAATGTCCACCCGAACACAGACAACTATTTCAACTAAATTACAAAAAAGTGTTTTAATTGCATGCATTTTGGTTACAGTGAACATTTACATTGAAAATAAGCTGAAGGGAGTTGAGCTGCTGAACTTATTAACTAATTACTTGATTTAGAAATAGTCAGAAAATGTAAGAAAAAGATTCACCCCTATTTATTATTTATTATTTAGTGCTTTATTTGTCTTTAGTTTTGTTGTAAACATTTACACTCAAAAAATACATAAATGGGATGTCTTGAGCCAGTATCATAGTTTT